>NC_042628.1:6226564-6552103 GCF_901001135.1 Rhinatrema bivittatum
GATGGAGTTTGTTCTCTTGGAAGGAGACGTGCCATGAGGAAGGGAGCCAAGACCTGTCTCTAAAACGTCAGAAGAAGCCGACTGACGCCCTACAGAGACTGCACCTGCAAAGGAGCAGCAGGACATGGCACGAGCAGAGATTCACGTGCAGGGAATTTCCAGCCTGGCAAGGCTCTCTGTGCGCACCAGGCAGTAAGACTGTCCCGGGCTCCTGAAATCAATGCTAACCACTGGGCACACCCCTGCAAGGAGCAGCAAGACCTACTTTCCCAGTGTCCTGGACCCAGTTCCTACTGCTAAATTCTCCCTGGCCTGGTGTCCTGAAGTCATCCCTCACTACTTGTCCTCTTTCAATGCTGGGCTCTGGATAGGTAAAAATGATCCCCTTCAGTGTCCCACAACACTCACTGTGCAACTGTCATAGCAATGTCGAAAATACAGAATGCCAACCTAACAGCATTTATATTCTGCCTTTCGAAAAGAAGAGGGGAGGTGCAGCTACTGAAGGGAGTGCACAGTGTAGGATGCAAGATATTTACCCTCTATGCTCAGCGCTGTCATGTTCTCAAGGGCACTGCCAATAGGTTGCCATTACTTTTTTTGTTGTTGGTTTTTTTTTTGGTTTTTTTTTTTACTGAATTTGAAATTACAGGTCAATAAATGTTTTGGGGATGGAATGGCTCCTTTATGAGGAAAGGCTAAAGCGGTGGGATATGATAGATCTCTATAAAATCATGAGACGACTAGAACAGGTAAATGTGACTCAGTTATTTACTATTTCAAATAATACAAGGATTGTGAGGCATTCCATGAAGTTAACAAGTAGCACATTTAAAACAAATCTGAGATAATTCTATTTTACTCACTGCACAATTAAGCTCTAGAATTCATTGTCAGAGGATGTGGTTAAGGCAGTAAGCTTAACTGGGATTTAAAAAGGTTTAGATAACTTCCTGGAGAAGTCCATAAACTGCTATTAATCAAATTGACTTAGGGAAACAGGATGCTGGGCTTAATGGACCCTTGGTCTGACCCAGTATGGCCCGTTCTTATGGGTGAAACCCAAGAACTGGTACAGCCAGAAGAGGTTGATCTCAGTCAGATGGAACTTCATGCTATCCTCATGTGTCTGTGGAGCTACAATGCAGGAAATGAACCCAAGGGAAATCTCAGCTCCCTCCTCCCAACTACACTGCTGATCCAGATTCTGACTCCTGCACCTCTTATCCATCTACACAGGAGCCAACCTTTCAAAATGATTGGGGATGCTAAACAACACAAAGGCGTTTGCTCATTATTGGGGAGCCCACAGATTGTCCACATGTGATCAGATCCAACTCAAAGCGTCCCTGGATCCAATGTATATGTAGGGACTTTCATTTTCATTTTTTTATTGTCCTTTATTTTTCCCGAGAATTTATCAGGGTTTATTATGACAAGAACAAAAATAGGAGAAAATCAGTTAGAAAAAAATGACTCATCATTTTGCCGGTAGATATCGGAGTTTATTTTGGTGGCCAGAAGCAAGGACCATAAATCAATATTAAGTAGGTTCTCCCATCCATCCACTCAGTGGGTTCCCCATTTCCGTCTCCATCTCTGCCTAGCATGTTCCTCTCTCCCCATCTCCAGCCAAGAATCTCCCTCGTTCCCTGCCCTCACTGCACTGCAACAGCCTTCACCCTCACCAGTGGTGGCTCCAAACAACTTTATCTTGTCCATTAAACATTATACAATATTATAAAAGGGTGGTAAAAGCTGCAGTGCCCTCCCGGAGTAGGTGGTGAAGACAAAAATGATGGAATTCAAACAGGTTTGGGACAAACGCAGAGGATCCCTAGCGGCAAGAGGATGGAACTGAAGCACTGAGGTCGCCTGTCATAATCTTACTGCGTGAGGATAACCTACATGGAACGGCAGTTACAACCCAAAGAAAGATAATAAGAGGATAACCTGCACAGATCGGAAGTTAAAACCCTAAACACCTTGCTGGGCAGACTGGATGGGCCATTTTGATCTTTATCTGCTGTCATTTACTCTAATACTATGCACCTAGGTGGTTGCATCATAGCCTCCCTGACTTGGCTCATTTAGGTTGAAATGTTGGTGGTCTGGATGGTGAGATGAGAGGGAAGTGAATCCATAATCACTTTTAAAGTCCTCTCCCCACCTCCCAATACACACTCATGCAACAGACCTCCGAGCTGAGTCTGACTCTAATAATGTAACATAGTAATGACGGCAGAAAAGGACCAAAGGGTCTATCCAGTCTACCCAGCCAGTTTCTTATGGTGGTATCTGCCGTTTCTCTTAAGTGTAGCAACTGCCGCTCCACGCAGTTATTCCCAAGCCTTATGATACTGCAACATTTTTACTGGGTGATGAGCCTTCTTGAAAATTCAGATAGTGCTGATGTGTTTTGCTTATGGACCTGGCCTTAGAAGCAGTCCAGTGCTTTTCCCCCTTATGTCTGCGAATCAGCACCCCAGATCGTACAAGCCAGGGCCCGTCATCTGAATCCAATTCCTCTTCCACCCACTGCTGTCAAAGCGGAGAGTGATGTTGTAGTTGTGTCAAAAACATCAAGGCTTTTTGGTTAAGGATAGTAATCCCTTGCCTTCTGTTAAGGGGAGTAATTGCTGTCCGTGCAGGTTATCCCCAGGCTTATCAGTTCTCTAGACCTTCATTGGTTGTTGTCTGGATCCAAGTCCCCTTTTCCCCTCTGCCACTGAAGCACAGAGTAATTTTGCAGATGCATCAAAAGTATTAAGCTTTATTGGTTAAGGGTAGTAACCGCCATACCTGCAAGTTACCCCATGCACCCTTCTCCTCATTTCCATGCTCTTCTCTTTAGGGATCCACAGTGTTTATCCCATGCTCCTTTGAATTCTTTGACTGTTTTCGTCTTCACCTCCTCCTCCTGAAGGGCATTCCAGACATCTACCACCTTCTCCGTGAAGAAATATTTTCTGGTGTTCGTTCTGAGCCATTCCCCCTGGAGTTTCATTTCATGACCCGTAGTTCTACTGATTTCTTTCCAACGGAAAAGGTTTAAGGTTCATGCATCATTAAAACCTTTCAATATCCTATTTCTCCTGTGCCTCCTCTCTTCCAGGATTTGTAGCAGTATATGCCTATTCTAGACTATGACACTTACTGTGGACTCCGAGGTGTCATGTCACAAACCTACTGAGCTGTGCGACTAGTGTCAAAATCCAACCCAGACCGCCTGTGCACTCCCCCAAGGCAAAGTATGAGGAAAGAATCTGAAGGAATCCAAAGCTTGCTCAAGTCACATGAAAAGCTGCTGAAAGTGCAGTGTGACTCTCCTGCCTAAGGCCATCTTGCCTTCGCTTCACTCCATGGCTGAGTAGATCACAGACAGAACATACAACCAACACAGGGGCGGTTGCTGCTGTTAGAGACACGGCATGGACATGGAATAAAACATTTACAAGTTTCAGAGAGATGTTGGATAAACCTAGACTTTACCAAAAGACTCAATGTCATCTGCAGAAACAGAAGGGATGCATCAGAAGAGAGATCACCAGTAGGAAAAGAAAAGTAACATTAAGCTTGTAAAAGCAGAGGGTTGAGAATGCTCCTTGAGCACTATGTTCAGTTTTGGAGGCTGTACCTTAGTTAAAGGCATTGAGAGGATGAAAGCACTTCAGAAAAGAGCTACCAAAACGATACACAAATCCTACCCAAAGAGGCTTAGGACACTCAAAATGTCTTCACTTGAGAAATACTGTGCTTATAGTATGACACCCTCGTACAACGAAACACTGGATTTTCTTGTCTATTTTACAGATCTTCACTGTTCTCTTTCTATGGCCCAACATTTTTTGTTACTATTAATCTTTGCCGCAGGCACACGAAGAGAAAGACACCTCAGCCTAAGTAATGTAGATTACAAAATCAGGATACAACTTTTGTAATCTAAATCATGCAGAACCCTCTTATTCTGGTAGGAGTTTTCCTGTACAACATGAGAAGCTTTCCTACAGTTTCTGTTCTGGGATCAAACTGTCTGTCAAGCTAAGCTAATGGGATCCAAAGTCCATGTGCAATCTTTCCTTACAGAGACACAGATTATGACAGCACATAAAGACCAATCTAGTCTGCCCATTTTCCTTTCCAGTTGCCTTATCTGCATGATCTCATACATCCCCCTCCTCCACTTGCCCTATTTCCCACTTTCCCCTTTTCTCTTTCTCCTCCTCCAAACCCACCCTTCCCTCTTCCCCTCAACTCTTTCCCCCCACCCCTTACTTATCCAATCATCTCTCTTCCCGAGCATCTTAACCTTCATTCCTCTTGATAATATATCTCTAACCCTCCGTCAGTATTGCTCCCATGAGCTATTACTTCTCCCTGTCTATCTACTGATGTAATTATAAATATGATAAAGTTATCTATGTTTTTTAACAATTCTGAAATATTTAGACCTTTAACTTACCTATATATATATTATATATATTCATTATAACTTTAACTCTGTTTAAACTGTTCACCTGATTTTTCAATGTATGCGTTGTTATAAATGTAAATCGGAGTGAAGGCCTCTACCAATACTTCGGTATATAAAAGACATATAAATAAATAAATAAATAAATCTTAGGCAGACGCCCCTGGTTATCCCCGGCCTTCTTGAATTTGGTTCATGTTTCTGTCTTTACCACTTCCCCCTAGAAGGCCATATCAACTAGCATCCACCACCCTTTCTGTAAAGAAATATTTCTAATGTTACTCCTGAGTCCAGCCCATTTTTGCCTTGTGCCTGATCTTTTGCTCTACAACTTCTCTTCCATGGAAAAATCCTTTGAGTTATTTGAATGTCTCTGTCAAATCCCTCCTATTTCTCTAGGATATACATATTTAGGTCCTGAAGTCTCATAGGGCATTTGGTGTGGACTCTGCCCTCTGTTGCTAGCCCTGCTCTGGACTGATTCTACTCTTGATAGCCTTTTGTAGTTGAGGCCTCCAACACTGGCGTATTTTGGTTACCCTGTATATCAAATCTGGATGAGGAGCTGCATGGTCTAGGGGGTGGGTCCTAATGATTAAAGTCCCTGAATAAGCCATTTCTGTCTCTCAATGGCAGGCCCAAGGCAGGCCTCTCACAGAGCTTCACCTGGTTTCTTAATCCCTTAAGAAGTTAGTAGCGATCAGTTACACCTTCCTGCAAATTGCTCCTTGTAGTTCAAGCTCCTTCCCTATAATTTTGCAAGGGTGGAAGAAACTCGTGATTTACCTGCCATGACAATGTCTCCAAATGCAAAAACATCTCAATTAAATGGATCGACATTCATCCAAAAGGGGGGAAAAAATGAGGATAATTTCTTTGAAGGTAATGTAAATATTAATACCCGGAATTAAAGCAGGAAGAGTCCAAGAAATCAAAGCAACACGGCCCTAGCTGGTAAAGTCCTGTCCCCCGGTAGTGCCCTTAACCCAGCAAAACTCTGATCCTATCCACTGCCCAATATTATCCTCCCTACCACACATATCCAGAGCCCCCCCATCTGCTGTGGTAACAGATTGCATCGCTTCACATAAAATATCCAGGATTTAAAACAGAGGAATTGTTGTGTGCATGTCCTGGTTTGATGTTCTCTTATTCCTTTCTCCATCTGTTTTTCTTTTCTGCCTGTTCTTTTGCACCTTCCCCTTTCTTCTCCTCTCACTAGGGCCCATCGTTTTTCCTCCTATCCTTGTCTGTTTCCCCCTCTTCCTTATTTGATCTCGTCTGCATGTCTTCCTCTTGCTAGTCTCTTATCTCCCCGATCCAGTCTCCTGTCTTTCCTCTCATGCAGCCTCATAACCCAATCTCTCATCCCTCCCACACTCTCCCTGCTGTATTAAATACTCTGTCCCAAAGGGTTTAGATGCTTCTTGGAGTTGTGAGCTCTCTGAGGAAACCATGATGGCAGGTAATTCTTTAATGTATAAAAGTACAGAATGAGTAATATTGTGAGAGCTCCAACTGAGAATTATACATCATATGGGTTTTTTTTTCTTCCTATTGAGCCTTTAGGGCTGGGTTGACAGATTCTGCACATTGTCGAAAATGTCAGGATGCTAATCTTTAAATTTATTAAGGATTTGTCAATCACTTATGCAATGCGAGCTCTAAGCAATAAACAGCTAAATATACACATAATAGAGATAAAAATGACTTACATGATAATGTACAAACATGTCATACAAAATGTTTAAAATAAATACGCATAATATAATGCATTAAAAATTCAGAAATAAAATGGCTAAAAAAATTAAAAACATATAAAATGAAGACTAAAATTATTATAACAGAGAAATAAAATCAAAAGTAAGCCTGCCTGAATAAATGTTTTAGACCTGTTTTAAACGCTTTAAACTTTCGTCCTGATGTAATTCCTGTGGCAATGAGTTTCAAAAAGAGGGGCCTGTGATTGAGAAGGCACATTCCCGAGGGAACATCCAGAAAACCCCTCTGAGAAGATCTTAAGTTATGAGTGGGTTGGTGCATCTCGACAAAGAATTAGCCCACGGTGCTGCATTTGACTAGAGTAATTTAAATAGCATTACAGCAATTTTGTACAAAATACAATGGGAAATAGGAAGTCAGTGTAAATCAATTAAAACTGCGGTAATATGTTTGTTTTGTTTTTTTTCAGCAATTAGACGTGCAGCAGCATTGATTAATAATTGTAAAGGTCTCAGGGCAGAAGCAGGTAAACCAAGGTAAACAGAATTACAAAAATCAGTCAAAGCAAGAATGGATGCTTGAACAACAGTGCGGAAATCTAGTGCATCTAAAAACTGTTTTAAACCGCAAAGGATGCGAAGTTTATAAAAACCAAAGTGAATAACTGATTTGATATGAGACTGAAAAGATAACTTGGAATCAATTCAAATGCCAAGACTTTTAAAAAATGAAGTAATGGGAAAAGTGGATTTATCAATTTGGATTTCCTTGGGGTATGATATGGAACAATCTCTTTGAATTAGAATAAACTGATTTTGTCCAAGTTGAGAGAAAGTTTATCAAAAGAAAGTCATTTCCAAATAGCGCTGAGACAAATACTTCTAAGACCTTCTGTAGCTTGAACCTGAACAATAAATTTTAAAACCATCACACAGACTCGAAAGAATGTTATGAATTGGGGCTAAATATATATTAAAAAGAAGTGATGTTTAAGAAGCCCAAGCACAGACTTGATTATCCAAAGATACTTGAAAGTGACAATTGGATAAAAAGGACTCAAACTACTTTGAGCAGCAACTCGAGACGCCACATTCTTGTAAATGGAATAAGAGCATATTCTGACTGATTGTACTGAACCCACTGTCCATCCCACGTCTAAAAGAGACAACATGAGTAACTCCGAACTCAAAGGTCTTCTAAACCCATGCTGATGTAGGTTTAGAATCTGATTATCATCAACAGAATTAGCTTTGATACCAGAAGGGAAGATGATCCTAGTTCTTCAAATTCCACATTTAGCCATGGAAACAAAACCCAAATGCTTGCTTATTGCACTGTTGATGGGAATGTTCTGGGATACTATATGACTATTATTACTCCTGTGATACTACTACAGTTCTATTGATGCCTCTTGTGTGTTGTAGGGATTCCTTTAGATATAAGGCCCATTCTTATTTTTTCTTAAATTCTATCTAGTGCTTAAACAATGCACATTATCTAAATAACTAGACCCAGCGATTCCAGATATCACCTTTTGGAAAGCAGATCTTATAGAATTATTAGGTTTAGAACAAACTTATTGTTCTAGGTTTTCCCACAGCACGTAAAATGTTTTTTAAATCTGGGGTGCGCATATTCATACTCTACCACCGGCTATGCAATCCAGGTTCAAATTCTCATAAGTAGTTTCCAGTATATTTCTCTCTCCACCTTCATGGGAATGTTCACTCTGCGATATACAATCTGTAGGGAGTGAGGGCCATTGTCAGCTATGGGATGGAGTTGAGTCTGAGTGAGATGGAGCTGGGTTTTATAATTGTCAGATATTGATCTATTGTACATTGATGTTATTTGAAAATTCAATAAAGATATTATAAAAAAAAAAAAAAGTGCACATTTAACAGAAGAACTTGCAGGATTGATTTGGTATTTTGACAACTGCAGAGCAGCTCCTGTCCCTGCCACACACCACGTCATGGGTTCACTCTGAAAGGAGAGATAGGCCCTCACTCCCTACGACCCACTTCTAACCAGTTCCAGTTTCTGAAGGAATTCAGCATCTATCTGTGAATATCTCACTTTTTCACTGTGTATTTATAAACACAGATACCTTTTTGTTTTCAAAATGCCAAATTGCCTCCAAGCCAGAAAACCCAAATTGATTATTTTTTTTTTTTTTAATATAAAAAAATAAAACAAACCCCAGAAAACTTCTCTCCTGCTTTCAAAGAACACTTGCTCTTATTTTGCAGGAAGAGATTAATTTTTGTATCAAAGTACTGAGCTTGCAAATTCAATTTGCCATAACTAAGTGCAGGGAAAGCCAACCTATTGTGATTGCTAGATAATACCCCGGCACTGGTAACTCGGCAGCAACTGAACAGATAGACAATGAAGAGCTCACCCCATAATCTCTTCTGCTGCTTCTCTAGACAAGGAGTCCATGTTACTCAGAGGGGCTCATAAGCTCATAGACATAAGCCCTTGGAGGTGGGGCATGGCTCGGGGAAGATGATCCTAGTTCTCTGAATTCCACATTTAGGTGTGGAAACAAAACCCAAATCACAATTCTAAAAAAAAAAAAAATTAATCAGAAAGACAAAAAAAAATGAAGAGTAAAACATTTGGAGGCTGAAACATGACGCAATTGGGGAACCTGTATTGTGCAACTGTGCCGAGAAGAGAGACTGCCCCAGGCTGAACAGTCAGCCTCAGCAATCCTAGACACTGCTTTACGCAAACCCAGAAGACAGGATTTCAAAATCTTAGTTTTATGCATGAGGTAATGATTGGACCTAAAATGCACCTCCCTTGAATAAGCAAACTGACTCCAGCACCAAGGCTCCTGAAATTGTGACAAAATGTTCTTGCCTTCCATTTTAGATGTGTTTTATATCCTGGAGGAGAATCTGGAGTGTTTGTAGGACATGAATGGAGCCATGTGCTAGGAACATTTATATGTAAGGTTTAAGAAATTTTGTGTTACTGGATTCATTTTAGGTTCTGTAATGTATGCTAGTCTTAGGTTTTACAATGTATGCTAGTTTTTAACTGTTTTTATCTGTTGTGAACCGTTTCGATGGACTCTGAGCGACGGTATACAAAAAAATGTTAAATAAATAAAATAAATAAATTGTCTGCTGAACAGACAAGATTGCAGCTGTGGTGTTCCAGGCTGATGAATGATTCTGTAGCCTGTGGTTCTCGCTACAACCCTTTCTGCTTGCTGCCACGCAGCCTTGGCATATATGGCCCTGTAGTTGACTGGTCAGGGAGGGAATGAGTATGTATGGGACTTCACCAATGATGGTATAACCTGTGACAATGAACCATAAACTACATGACAGCTTCTGAGCACCCAGTGATGGAGAGAACATGACAAAGCTCTGTCTGAGATACAACACAAAGCAGAGTCAGTCAGGGCTTCGGTTCACCTTTGTCTGGAATCTTTTTCACTTTCAATAAAATAGTGTGGCTACTGTGTTTACAGGTAGAAATAAAAAGTCAAGTGGTAAGAGAGACCTTTTTACTGGACTAATTTAACACTTTCATGACGAGCTGTCAAGATTCTGCCCTGTTCATCAGGTCGGAGCAGGTTGTTATTGAAGTGATTTTGTTATTATTTTTACATAGAAAGCCCAGACTGGGCTGCTGGGTAACCAGGACATTCAAAGCCTGACAACAGAGAACTGTGGAGAAGCAAAACACAAGAAATACATTTAATGAGCCAAAGAGAACCCCCAAAACATTGAATGTGGGTGATACTGAGACAAAAAGTAGTCAGCAAGCGACTCTGAAGAGCAGTTCCCTGACCTGATGAAGGGAGTGCAGTTCTCCCAAATCTCTTAAATTAGTCCAATAAAAGTCTCACCTACATTTTCATGTTCAGAAAATCTCCCACATTAAGAGAGTAGAGTGGAAGGAAGGGGCTTCTTAATCCTGTCCTTGTTCCTATGAATGCTTTACATTTAGATACACGATTTCATAATTTGGAGGCCTGGATTGAGCAGAACCTACAAAGGACACATTGCTCCCCCTGCTGACCTAGTCCTGAACAGAATCAGGCGTTCCTGGCCTATGAAATGGGAAGATATTCTGAGTATTCAGAGCTCAATAAGAGTCAGACAACAGCCTGTAAAGGAGGAGGGAAAAGCTTGGGGTTTGTTTGGTTTTTCCACTTTTTGCATTTGCTGAACAATTTTTGCTTCATCTCTGCTGGGAATATCTAATGGCAAAGCCACATCCAGTCGGACCTCATCAAGGTCTGACTGGAACTGCCCACCTCAAACAGGCTGATGCAATTCTGGTTTTGTCCTGTTGAATGCATGGAGACAGAGTCCTCCTTTTCCTAGGGAAAGCAGAGCAGGATCCAGCTTTTTGGGCTGGCCTGGATGAAGTGGCCGCCCTTGCCTGTTTCTTATGTTGATCATATTACCCCTGCCTCAAACGGTTACACTGGCTTACCTATCACATCCCGGATCATGTACAAGACTCTCACTCTCATTCACAAGTCACTTCACAACCAAAATATGCCCTGGTTCCGAGAGTACCTCTTGTTTCGCACCCCTGCCAGACCCACCGGAAAGCAATACCTGGCGACAATACACACACCTTCACCAAAACTCACTAAACTTATGTCCGCCAAAGCCCGTGCACTTTCAATAGCAGGGCCCGCTCTATAGAGGAACGCGCCCTCTAATCTCCACCAAGGATCATGCCCCACGAAATTTAAACAGAACCTTAAGACCTGGCTATTCAAACAGGCTTACACTTGAACTACCTTAGCCTATCCACACTGCAAGTCACCCATTTCTACCTTCCCCCCTGACCTTTCCTCTCACACCCTCCCCCCCCCCCCCCCCCTTGGCAGACCCGCTCACTGCCCCTACCCCTCCCTCGCTGCCCCTCGAATCCTCCCCATCCACAGGAGTTCTCTACTCTGTTTACAGACCCAAATTATCACGTCTTCCCAATCGTATATACTTAAATATATATATATAAATGATCTTATCTCCCCACATGTAAATTAGTCTTCACCAAAGCTGTTGCCTGTAATTATCCGACACCAAAGCTATTCCCTGTTTCCTCCTGTATTTAGCTGACATAAATGATGTACTTGGAATGTAAAGTCATGGGCACTTTTGCGCCCTTCAGGGCAGACTGTCTCTAACATATCTTCTCATTAGGTTTTTAAATCCATCTTCTCTAGTTCCTCTATCTGAATTTATCCATACGCACCTCTTAGTGATTCTCTGCTATTGTTAACAGTTACTCAAGTCATTCTCTTGCCTGTTAAATTATGTTACTAATGCCTACGCTTCTATTGTAAATTACGTTTCCAAGGATTATGCTTCTAATGTAAATAGGTACTCAGGTCACTCTCTTGCCTGTTAAATAATCTTCTCTGTACATGGTTACCCCATTTTGCTCTGATATCTCTTAATTTTATACTCCAGTTCCTAGTTTATTGTAAAGCCATGTTTGCTGTATTTTGCTATGTGTAAACCAATGAGATGTTCACGACTGTTGGTATATAAAAATACTTAAATAAAAAATAAATAATACAATTTGTATCATAAAGTAAACAGGAAACATGTTGCATACTTTAGGAGAAACAATATTAAGTAAAGCTTTCTAATACAATAGAATAATTTTTACCTAAGTAGCAACCAATTCTCAAATAATAAACCAGTAAGAGGCAAACTTTCAAGGAGAATATAGGAAATGAATATTAGTTCAAGGCATTTACCTGAAATTAAAGAGCAGAATAATTACTTTATTCCCCTGAAAATACGGTATGCTCTGGGGAGCTATGAGTATCTATATAAAGCTTTAATTGCTCTGGGGAAAAAAATATAAACGTATCTGCATCCTTTTTAATTACGCATTTACACGGATATCTAAGGACAAAAGTTGCACCGAGAGAAATCACATTTTGTCTCATGCTCAGAAAGCCTTTCCGTCTTTCCTGAGTTATTTTGGAAACATCAGGGAACATACGAACCTTACTACCATGAAACAGCGTGTTTAAATTTTTGAAATACGCTACCATAAGCCTACTAACATCTTGTTCAACTATAAGTGATACATGCAATGTGGAAAAATCAATTATCTCAATAGCCGAAGATTCTAAAAAGTTTGTCAGATTTTGAAAATCCATAGAAGGGACTGCCTGTTCGTTTAAACGATTCTGACCCAAAAGGAAATAAACTTTATTTATCAATGTATTTATCAATTGTATTAGAAAAGTCATAAATAAAGAAAAAAAATAAATAAATACAGGGGAAAAAAAATAAATAAAAAATAAAAAATAAATAAGTAAAGATCATCATTTCTTCCTGAGACATGAGAGTGGAGACTGACTCCATTGCCCTTTTCCTTCTGTTTGTCCTCTTCAAAGAAAAACATAGCTGGATTCCAAGCTGGGACCTCACACCTAAAACAAACACTGCACATTACACACAAAGGCATCATACAGGAAGCGTATCAGGAGAACAACTTACTGAGATTTTGGTGAAAACAGAAAGCAACAGCGAGAGGGCGGATAGGTACATCTGGATTCTCTCCCCTCCAAATCTCCTCTGCAGGTATTCTGGCATGGTGATTATCTGAGAAAGGAATACACACATAGATGCTTTCACTGGGGAATGGGTCTGGTGTAGTAACCGTGAGGGACACATTCACATGCTATCACTGGAGAACGGGGTCTGGTGTAGTAACTGGGAAGGACACACTCACATGCTATCACTGGAGAACGGGGTCTGGTGTAGTAACTGGGAAGGACACACTCACATGCTATCACTGGAGAACGGGGAATGGTATAGTAACTGGGAAGGACACACTCACATGCTTTCACTGGGGAATGGGTCTGGTGTAGTAACCGTGAGGGACACATTCACATGCTATCACTGGAGAACGGGGTCTGGTGTAGTAACTGGGAAGGACACACTCACATGCTATCACTGGAGAACAGGGTCTGGTATAGTAACTGGGAAGGACACACTCACATGCTATCACTGGAGAACGGGGTCTGGTGTAGTAACTGGGAAGGACACACTCACATGCTGTCACTGGAGAACGGGGAATGGTATAGTAACTGGGAAGGACACACTCACATGCTATCACTGGAGAACGGGGAATGGTATAGTAACTGGGAAGGACACACTCACATGCTATCACTGGGGAACGGGGACTGGTATAGTAACTGTCACTGGGGAATGGATCTGGTCTCTGGTAACTTTCTGGGACACATATACACACACACTATAACTGGAGAGGTTTAGTGTAACTGTAACTGTAAACAGATTATAACTGGGCAATGGGTCTTGTGTGGGGGTTGAGGGACCTATATAAACCAGGTCCCATAGATGGCAGTCAGTACAAGAAAATTGTTTCTTACTTGCTAATTTTCGTTCCTGTAGTACCACAGATCAGTCCAGACTCCTGGGTTTTGCCTCCCCGCCAGCAGATGAAGACAGAGAAAGTTTTGCTGACACTGCCACATAACCTTGTGTGGACCCAAAAAGCAACAGGGTAGGCGATCCAGTAGAGCCATAAGGAAATAACAAAGTGGTGGATGCCACAAGAAGTCTCTCTCAAATTTTATTGATGGAGACGTAAAATATCATATGCAAGTGCCCGACTCTGGCCGAGTTTCGCCACCAACGGTGGCTGCCTCAGGGGCTACAAACAAACATGTAAAAAGATTTATAACAAATATATGTAAAAAGCATAAAATCATTAAAACACAAAAAATCAATAAAATATGAATTAGATAAATACTAAAAATACTAAAAACTCCTCATAAATTGCATATAAATAAAATGCATATAAATAATTGAAGTGACAGGAAAGTATGAAATGCAACAATTAGCAACAGCAATATGGACAGGACTATCTGCATAATTTAAAATTGGTAAGGTAATACCTTGTATATCAGAGAATCATTGGGATGATGGTCAAAGTGAATTCCAACGTGCACATATGTCTAAAAAATATATCAAAAAGTTCTCAACAAATTGCAACTCTGCGGTCATATATTATATCAACATTCTAAATGGTACTCAGCAACAGATTAAATTGAACCCCCATAAATTTGAAGTAAAAATAAATAAAATAAAAATTTTTTTTAAAAATAAAAATTTTTTTGTAAAAGTATAAATGAAATATGTGAATAAATAAATAAATAAATCGTGTGGATGACTAACTAAAAAGACCTCTAAAATCATTGAAAATGGTTTATCCTTGTTTTTTTAAACCTTTCGTGAGTAGAGACTGACCGTGCCAATTTCTAAAGAAGATGTAAGTGGATGTACAATTGACAGTCCTTTTGATTGATCTTTTCTGAAATTTTCACTAACACATTTTCATCATCTGTATCACAGTAATAGAGGTTCAATAAGTTAGATGCACTATCCAACCTTGAATGTCACACGGGTCAAAATGATTTTTTTTTAAATGATTTTAGAGGTCTTTTTAGTTAGTCATCCACATGATTTATTTATTTATTTATTCACATATTTCATTTATATATTTATACTTTTACAAAAAAAATTTTATTTTTAAAAAATTTTTTATTTTATTTATTTTTACTTCAAATTTATGGGGGTTCAATTTAATCTGTTGCTGAGTACATTTAGAATGTTGATATAATATATGACCGCAGAGTTGCAATTTGTTGAGAACTTTTTTGATATATTTTTTAGACATATGTGCACGTTGGAATTCACTTTGACCATCATCCCAATGATTCTCTGATATACAAGGCATTACCTTACCAATTTTAAATTATGCAGATAGTCCTGTCCATATTGATGTTGCTAATTGTTGCATTTCATACTTTCCTGTCACTTCAATTATTTATATGCATTTTATTTATATGCAATTTATGAGGAGTTTTTAGTATTTTTAGTATTTATCTAATTCATATTTTATTGATTTTTTGTGTTTTAATGATTTTATGCTTTTTACATATATTTATGTTATAAATCTTTTTACATGTTTGTTTGTAGCCCCTGAGGCAGCCACCGTTGGTGGCGAAACTCGGCCAGAGTCAGGCACTTGCATATGATATTTTACGTCTCCATCAATAAAATTTGAGAAAGACTTCTTGTGGCATCCACCACTTTGACATAACCTTGTGTGCCACATGCAGACCCTCAGTATTGACCTGTACCCAAGCCAAGATACCAATGAACATAACTGCAAGTAACATAATCACCTCCCCCTGAATGAGCAGTAAGAAGAGGAACCTTATAATGGAAAAAACCTTTCCACCTTAACAATGTGAGAAACCAAATTAAACTTGTGCCATTCTTCAGCCTATTTACAATAATAGATCAAGCTGACTCTCCAATTCTCCCCACATCAACTGGGCAGGTCTCTGGACTGATCTGTGGTACTACAGGAATGAAAATTAGCAGTAAGAACCAATGTTCCTTTACCTGTACATAACCAGATCGGTCCAGACTCCTGGGATGTACCCAAGCTTCCCTAATCAGGGTGGGGCTGCAAGAATCCCGCTCAAAGGACACTCTCACCAAAGCCCATGGCCTCCGGAGCCTGGACATCCAAACAATAATGTCTGGTGTGCAACAACTTCCAAGTAGCTGCCCTACAAATCTCTTGTGGTGATACCTGTTGACATTTGGTCCAAAACACCGCCTGTGATCAAGTAGAGTGAGCCCTTAAACCCTCAGAGATAGGACAACCTTGCAGATGTACGCCGAACCTATTGCTTCCTTCAACCACCACGCTATAGTGGATTTTGAAGTCCTTTAGCGGACCAGCAAATTCTAAAGCATAACCTTCTCTTATCACAAGACCCACTGGCCTGTTGTGATCTTGGCCCATGCCTCGTAAAAAAGAGTCAACCGACCCCCTATAGTTGGCACCGAGGAGTGGACCGGCCTCGCTTCATTGGGCGGACTTGGATCCACCAGCACTCTGGCTGGAACCATCTCTGTTCGGCTTTCAATGTCGAAAGGACTGGTTCCAGGACTGCTGTCTTCCAGTGCCTTGCCTCTGGGCTCCCCACAAAGCCCTATTCTGTTGAAACCGCCTATTCACCCTAAAGCAAGAACTTGTAGGAAAAGATCCGTTTCCCCCTTTCGGCTTATCCTCCAGCAATCTATGCTCTTTATTTTCACCTAGAATTTTCATGAGCTCTTCCAAGTCCTCACCAAAAAGCAATTTCCCTTTAAAAGGCAATGCTCCTGAGACTTGAACCAAACGTCCACCAACCAGTTGTCCCAGCCTTTCCACTGAATCCTGCCCACCTGGAGAAGGATCTGCCTCAGGAGGGTCCTCCACTGGAGGATCCCCCTCTTCTGAATTCTCTGAGACCTCATCTACCACGTCTGACTGTGTAGACCTACCAAGGACTCACCGAGTCCTTGTTACAGCGAAACTCTGGATCTCTTCCTGGGCCATGGGCCCACGGACCCTCTTGCCTGGAAACACGCTGCCCCACTGCTTTCCTGGCCAGGTGTGCCTCGTGCAGCAATAAATCAAAATCTGATGAAAAAATTGCAGGATCATCAGAATCCTTTTCTAGGAGGTCCTCATCATCCCCTGACTGAGTCCCCTGTGGAAGGAGAACCTCCTCCCATTCCCCCCCCCCCCCCCCCCCCCCCCGTGGCTTCCGAGCCTCTGCAAGAGATGACAAAATGGCCACCGTTTCTGCGCTAATCGGGAAGGGCCCCGCTGCTGCACCCGATTCACTTGCAAGCCTTTCAGGCTCTTGCTGCTTCCCTGACGCTGCTGCCGGCACTCCCGAGCTGTCCTCTCCCCCAAGAGAGGCAGCGGGAGCAGAAACTGGTCCGGGACAGCCATGTACGCACATCACACCGCACGCGGAGCATTTACTGCCGCGTGGCATGTTTGCAGCCTGCGCGACTGCGTGCGCCGGCAGCCACCCAGAGGGCTTCAGCGGGATAGACTGCCACGAGAGTTGCTGCAGCCGAGCCCCTGCAAGGCTGCCACCCCGGGACGACAGGCTCTGACATCAAAAAGAAAAAGGATTTTTTTTTTTTTTTAAGTTACCTCCCTTACAAATGAAGAAGGCAGCAGGCTCTGCAAGTCCACCTGGGGGAGAGGAAATTGGCTGCACCAGCTGTTTGCCCCCAGCGGTGAAAAGGTCAAGCTATATAAGGGTCCCCAACCCCCTGTTCGTCCACCTCAGTCCCGGGAGGGATGGCTCCACCAGGACCCGCCAACCTCCCGGGACGAAATCTTCCAACGGCCTTCTTTAAATCTAAATCTTTCTTTCAGTTTTTTTTAAACTAATTTCCAGACTGCAGGTTTTGCACATCTACCGTCTGCTGCAGACAGAGAAATACTGAGGGTCTGCAGGTGGCACACCAGGTTATGTGGCAGTGTCAGCAAAACTGTCTCTGTTTCCATCTCCTGGAAGGGAGGCAAAACCCAGGAGTCTTAGCCGATCTGGGTACGTACAGGGACCATGCATTAAAAGGGTTGGTCCTTAAACAGTGATACTGTCTAAAACATTACAAAAGAGAGTGGCAGCTTGTATATCCACTTACCCCTGAGGATATATACACGGGCACAAAGACCCAGGCCAAGGCCAGCAGAATGTAGGTAGCCTAGAAAAGAACAGCACAGCACTAAGTGGCAATGAATGGGAGCTGCTACTGAACTAGAGGGTTTCTAGAAATGGAAATGCACTCTGGAGGACCAGTGGTGACATGAAAAACTAAAGCAACTTACAGGATGCTGCGGATCGCTCGTTAGTAACACAAATCCCATATCTGAGACACATTCTGATATATGTGCTGACTTCCAAACTTCAATGGTGGGTATGGGAGGACGTATGAGGGTAATAAGAACATAAAAACCTAAGATATGCCCTACTGGGTCAGACCAAGGGTCTTATCAAGCCCAGCATCCTGTTTCCAACAGTGGCCAATCCGAGTCACAAGTACCTGGCAAGTTCCCAAATATTTAATGAATAGATCCCAAGCTACCAATCCTTATTGATTAATAGCAGTTTATGGAGTTCTGCTCTAGGAACTTATACAAACCTTTTTTAAACCCAGCTACACAAAATGCCGTAACCACATCCTGGGAACAAACAGAATATACAGCAGGGCAGTCTAGGATCTGGGACCGATGACTATTTATTTATTTATTTGTGTTTTTTCTTGACCGACCATCATCAGAGATATCATGCCGGTGTACATGTAACAGGGGGAAAACAAAGCACTAAGAGAGCAGTTACAAAAAAACAGGTTAAAGAAGAACTGGGAAGCGCAGAGGAAGGTGCACGTAGGAGCGATAGCTTAAGGCTAGAGAGCGGTATAGCAAACTTATATACATAGTATGTGTCCCAACATTAAAATGGGATGAAGGAGTGCAAACATCCAATAGCGCGTACAACGTGTGGACAGGAAGATATGTGGAGATAAGAGGGCCAAGGGCTGACAATTACCCGCTAAAATGGTGACGATTTATCACAGGAGCACACACTGCACTGATAACACTGAAAGGGCACTGATGTACCCATGGAGTGCACACAGCACTGATACCACTGAAAAAGCACTGATGTATCCATTGAGCACACACTGCAGTTAAACACTGAAAAAGCACTGATATACCCAAGGAGCACACACTACATCGATAACACTATAAATGTACCAATTTAGATAAAAAGGCCAGTGAAGCAAACCCAAGGAAAATACAAAAGTTTGCTTCACACAATTCTCTTTATATCAAGGAGAATATCTAAAAAAAATTCAAGTCAATGTCAGTATTTTGTGTCTTGAACAAGTTAACTCATTGAACCAGCTTTGCCCCGACGATGCTGTTAGCAAAACATGTGCACATCGGTGCATCCTTTTACTTCTTTACAAGCTGAAGTTCATTTACAACCTGCTCTCTTCTTGAGATGAGTGCAGTACTTTTAGGTCATACTATACCGAATGGAGTATTTTTGCTTAAAGAGAACTTGCATTGAGCATGCACATTAGAAAACAGATGTTTCCATTTAAACATTTTGTTGAAATAAGAGTCGAATTGTTCAAGACACAAAACAAGAGTTGAATTATTTAAGAAACCTTTGGCGTTATACTATCGCTTTTAGACGAATCACTTAAAAATGTAAAACAATTGGAAGGAGGGAGTTTTTGTGACCCATGATTGAAATATATTAATGAAAGGCAATATTACCTCCCTTACTTTCTGAAGTCTTTTCCTCTTTAGTTCATAATAATTTGAGGCCATGATATTGTCTTGAATTTTTTTGGTATTCTACTTGATAAAAAGAAAATTGTGTGAAGCACATACGATGCAGCTATAATACTGCTTATGGCATCCATCCTCCTGAGGCCTCAGCTGTGTCTCTCCAACATACCATGTTCATAGTGACCAGCTGAATCGCCCTGAGACTCCCTGCAGTGAAATCTGCCAGTCCACGTGCCCTGGCTGTGGCCTGTCCCAGGGTTGTGTCTGTTCACTGCAGGTTTCACTGCCTTTCTTGCTTAAGCAAAGCCATGCTTACATTCCACTCAAAGCCTGCAACAGCAATTCCTCCAGCGGCCCCTGTCCCTGCTAGTCCAATGAAGAGCCCTGATCCTTCACTGCTGGCAAAGAGAGAAGCTCCAATCTAGGAAAGCAATGGACAAGAGGATTAGTGCAGGAGGTGTCAGCTCAAGACACATAGCCCGCTGTGCTCTTGCTACAAAGCAGGGAAAATATGAGTCTGATTCTAGCTTTTTGTTTAGCTTCACATTGAAATGTTTTCATGGTTACAAACTTAACACTGGACTCAAACGACCATTGAAAATACAGTGAATTGATTATTATACAATTATAACCCCCTGTGGGTGCCTTGCTGTATTAAGGTCTGGGCATTTCTAGACACCTGGAGCCTGGGCTTCAGATGACCCAACGTCAGAAGTTATTTTACTTCCATAAAATTTGTAAAAGCTGAAAAAAATAAGAGTGCCTTCCATGGTGACAGCTTGCAGAGGGATTGCCATGTTAGTCTGCACTAGCAATATTAACACAGATGCGACAGGATGACTGCCACCTCTGTGTTCTTTTTCTTTTTTAAATAAAGAGGAACGATGTGACATAGCAAACAAAACACACAAAAAAAACCCAACAAAATTCTACCAAATTTCCATACATAGAATTTTTGGGCTTCTAAAATCTGGAAAGCCAGAAGGCTACTGAAAGAGCCAATTAAAGTGTATATAGATGTTATACATTGTATACATTATTATATAATTATTATACATTAGCTGTAGCAGCTTCCTCCCTCCTTCAGAGGTCCAGAACCTGATAGGACTGAAACCCTGGAACTCAGCAGATTTCTCTCCAGGCCTCACCTACCTGACCCCTGAGGCTCCCTGTGGCACTGCTAGAGCTTTTCTCACAGGTTTAAGAAGCGCGTACTCACCGGCCACCACGTCATGTTCCTGCCAGCCAGAAAGTAGCCGCTCAGTGTGTTTCTGCTCACCCTACACGAGGACTGAAAACGAAGCAGAAATGAGAAGCAGAGCCGCCGTGCTCTATCACTGCTGCAGATTAAGCAAACCCGCTCCTCAGTAGGCACCTAGCCTGGCCTCCCATCATAAACAGGAAGATATGACAAGGGTAAAGGAAATGTCATTATCTGAATGACATTTAGGAGAAGAAAAGGAACATAAATGTCAGGAGGATTTTTTTTTTTTGTGGCCAGTTAGGAATTTCTATCTTAATGAGGAGCCACTGGCATATCTGCTCTAATGAAAGAATTAATTTCAGCAGATCTGAAAGGAGGCACACAAGAAGAAACACTAGAAATATCCTCCAACAAGTGAATGGGCAAGAGTCTCCCACAGACTAAAGCTTGTGCTTCTGGCACATGTGCTCCTGGCACAGCACAGAGCAGAGATGGAGCAGAGATTTTCATGTTAAAACACATCAGCATTAATTTGGTTGAGTTTCTGCTCACTTTTACAGTTCTTGAATAACGAAGGCTGAGTGCTTCTAGAAAGCAGCTTATTCTAATAAATGTCATCCTTATTTATGAGTAAGGAGAAGGAAATCTTATTTCCTGATGTTGGACTGCAACGATGCTTGTAAAAATGATAAAGATCTGTGAAAAAGTGATATCCAAGAAATATGTTTATACAGGCTTGAAATGTTTGGTAGCGACCAGCCAAGGTAAATAATAATTAATTTGGCCTTTTTGCTGGGAGACAGGAAATGCAAGAAGCTCACTAGATCAGTACTTCTTTTTCCCCTCAGCATCCTGCTCCTGGTCTGACTGGGGGACAGGCTTCTGTGTCCCACTGCTCTTTGCACTGAAGATGTAAGGTGGTTTACTAGTAATGTTCCATCCAGCCACATATATAAAGGAATCTTTTCAGCGCAGCCACAGCCTGGGCTACTACTATGTATTATAATTGTTAAAGCACTACTAGAGGCAACACTCAGTTGAAAACAAGGCATTTGACTAAGGGCCTATCACCAAAAAACCCCAACTTTCCCTCATTCTCTACCTTGGAAATAATCATTATCAGCTAAGGTCTTTAATCCAACCTTCTTTGTCCAGAAAGTCATTGATTATTGTTTAACATGGGACCTTGCAATTCAGCGCTGAAAGGGACAGCTTGAGGGAGCACAGAGAAGCGTTCCTGCTCTGATCAGCTTCTTAAACCTCCTCATCATATGGAATATTCCCCATTATTACACTCATCTTTTATCAATCTAAAATTCTCATCCCTTATGTAGACATGAAAAATGTATCTATTTATTGAGGTCTCTTTGCCAAAATGTACAACAAAAATGAGAAAGATCTCAGGAAGCCAAAAGCATGGGAAACAAGCTTCAAATTATTCCCCAAGAGAGAAAAAAAGCAGAGGAATTATAATCACGTTCTTACCCATATTCCCACTGCCACATTCAACACGAAATATGCCACAATGACAATAATATCGGAGATGTTGAACGTCTGCGCGGGGTTGACATAAGCAGTTGTGGAATTGGCCTCCATAGTCCTCACAGCTCATCTCCCATACTAAGGCAGAGATTCCCACAGCAGCTCCTCACTGACTAGAGAAAACCAGTTAGCTGCGGAAATTGATCATTAAACCAGGTGGGCATGGCATTTTACTTCGAGGCATTCAGGTGGAGAGAAGTGCTTCAAAGTACAAAATGCAGCCTGCTAGGAAAGCTCCTATAGATGGCACTGCACATTTTTACTCTACAAACTCTGCTTTCAGGTCAGGCCATTGCTTCTGCAGGCTGCAAGGTGTATGGTTGGGTGAGCAACTAACACCATATTATACAAAGCAGGAATCACCCTCTGTATCGGCTTTCCACAGCCAAGAATTGCGCTTCGACAAACCAGGATCAACTGGTATGTTCATTAGGGTCTGGAGGCTGAGAATGGCCTCTCTCTTCCCAGTCCTGCTACAGATCACATAGGAGAAAGGGCTGCCATTTGCAAAGACACAGTTCCCTTCTATATTATAACTAGATTGATAAAATCTCAGCTAAATAACAAGGAATATTGTTAGCAAACTCCGAACACGGATTTCCTTGTTCTTGACAAGCGACATCCTAGAGGACATGTTGATCTCCAGCTCACTTTTCCATTACCTTTCAGTGCTTCATAAAATAAATTACAGAATGCAATTATTACATAACAGAAGAGCAGCTTTCAGCTACAATATTATCCTGCACCTATTACTGAAATACAAATCCATTACTGGTCACCACAGCCTCCCTTTGATGCAGTGTTTGTTCCCCTAAAAAGATGCAAAAGGCATTCATAGGTTTTGTTTCTCCCCATCATTCTGGAGAGAGTACTGTGAACAGCTGGCTGTGGCTAACATTTTATTTCCTTTTCAGAAAACAACAGAATGAATCTGCTAGTATATGTAAATAGTCTGAATAGCAACCAAATACCATGAAAGGTAAAATACTAAACACATTGTTATTTATTTATTTATTTATTATTTTTATTATACCGAGTTTCATGATAAGAATCACATCAACCCGGTTTACAATTAACATGTGTGTGGAGGCAGGGAGTAACATAGTGATAAACATTTCCCAATTCAACATTAAATATAGTGTGAAACTTAAAAAATATTAAAACAATAATTAGGACGTGAGAAAGTTACAAAAAACAGGGAATAATAACTAGGACCAGAAAGGGGGAGGGAATTAAAAAAGAGAATATTTACATTTCAGCCAACTGTTTCCAAATTAATAAATATGTATAATGTTATAAGCAAAAGATGTGTTGATGGGTTGAAGTGTGGAGAATTTAATCCAGTTCTGGGAAAGCTTTTTTAAAAAGCCAAGTTTTTAGTCTTTTCCTGAAAGTATGAACGCATGGTTCTTGTCTTAAGTCCGGTGGGATAGAGTTCCAAAGGGTTGGACCTGCTGATGAGAGAGCTCTAGAACTGTAGGATTTATGTTGGAAGGTTTTAGCATGTGGAACCTGAAGTGATTCTTTGTAGTGTTCCCTGATGGGTCTGGCGGATGTGTGTTTTTTAAAAGGGATTTATAGGTCGAGTTGAGTGTATTGGTGGATGTTCTTGTAGATCATCATGATGGTTTTATAAATAATTCTGAAGTGGATCGGTAACCAATGAAGGTCTTTGAGGATGGGAGAGATGTGTTCGATTTTCCTGGAGTTTGTAAGGATTCTGGCTGCTGTGTTCTGGACCATCTGCAGAGGCTTGGTGTAGGAAGCTGGGAGGCCTAGTAGTAGAGAATTGCAATAACCTAATTTGGAGAAGATTATTGCTTGCAGGATTGATCTAAAGTCATGTGCGTGGAATAGAGGTTTTATTCTTTTCAGAATATGTAATTTGTGGAAGCAGTCTTTGGTAGTTCGGTTAATGAATGGTTTGAGGTTGAGACGGTTATCTAAGATGGCTCCTAGATCTCTTACATGGGTGGTTTGAAGGAGGGTTGGTGGCTTTGAAAGAGTGTTGTTTTCAGGAGCTATTAGGAGATATTCCGTTTTCGACGCATTAAGGACTAAGTTTAGGCTGTTTAGGAGGTGTTTGATTTCTAATAAGCAGCTGTCCCAATATTCCATTGATTTCGAGATTGATTCTTTTATAGGGATCACAATTTGTACGTCGTCAGCGAAGAGGAAGTGTTTCAGGCTTAATTTTGTGAGTAGTTGACAAAGTGGTAGAAGGTATATATTAAATAGAGTAGGTGAAAGCAATGAACCTTGTGGCACCCCTCTGGTGGAGGGGTGATATTGGGATTCTGAATTGTGAATTTTGACCCTATATCTTCTGTTTTCCAGGAAGGTTTTGAACCATGTTAGTGCGGTACCTGTCACCCCAATATTTGCCAGCTGTTTTAGAAGAAGGTAATGGTTGACGGTGTCGAAGGCCGCCGAGAAGTCTAGGAGGATTAGTAAAAATGCTTTGCCTTTATCGATTCCGGAGAGGAGGAAGTCTGAGAGAGAAAGAAGTAGAGTTTCTGTGCTAGCCGCTTTTCTAAAACCATATTGGTTTGGAGACAGAATGTTGTGGTCTTCCAAGTAGTTGGAAAGTTGAGTGTTCACCAATTTTTCCATTATTTTAGCTATGAATGGAAGGTTAGAAATGGGGCGGAAGTTGTTGGGATCATTTGGATTTAGATTCGGTTTTTTTAGTAGGGGTTTAATTGAAGCTGATTTTAGTTCATCTGGGTAGATACCCTGGGTCAAGGAACAGTTTATAATTTCAGCAAGGGATTTTGATATAGTATCAGGAATGAGAAGTAGCATTTTGGAAGGAATTTGATCAAAAGGGTGTGATGAAGGTTTCATTTTCTTGAGCACTGATTGTAACTCTGAGATCGTGATGTGTTCAAATGCATTGAGTTGGATATTTTTGTTTGGGAGATGGTATGTATTATCTTGTGAACTAGTGGTTAGTGACAACTGATTGAAGAGGTCAGAGATTTTTTTGCTGAAATGAAGAGCCAGTTCGTCTGCTTTGGTCTGAGCGAGTTCGGGAGGTATATCTGGAGTGATAGGTTTAGTGAGATTGGAAACGAAGGCGAATAGAGCTTTAGAGTCAAAGATAAGGTGATGAACCTGACGGGCGTAGTAGTCTCTTTTTGTTTTTTGTGTACTGCTTTTGTATTGGTGGAGCGTGCGTTTGTAGTCTGAGAGTGAGGCCTGTGAAGGGGCTTTGCGCCATTTTCTTTCTTTCTGCCTGAGTAGTTGCTTGAGCTTTCGCAGTTCATCATTAAACCAGGGTTGTCTTTTGGATGCCTTTGAAGAGTGTTTTTTGGAGGTCAGTGGGCAAAGAGTGTTTGCTACTGATTTTGTTATTTTGGACCATGTTTGAAGAGCTGAGTTAGGTGTGGAAACATCGATGGATGGTAGTTCTAGGGCTAGATGTTTGCTGAGGATTTGACAGAAAAACTATCTGATTGCAATCAATAGAAAGAAAACAAAAGAAATTGATAATTAGTAGCTGGCTAGCTTGGGCTAGGTCTTACTAATTAATGGGCTTTGTGCTGCCTTTCCACAGTCGAGACTTCGTTGCTCCATTCACTCTGCACTGGCCTAAGGTGCTCTTTCACTGAATAAAGTGTTTTGTTTATATTCTGCTTCTGGCACTTCAACGTGGGTTACAATCAGGTACTGTGGGTACCGCCTTGTCCCTAGAGGGCTTCACAATCTAAATTTGTATCTGAGGCAATGGAGGGTAAAGTGTCTTGCTCAAGGTCCCAAAACGTGGCAGTGGGACCTGTACCCTGGTTCGAGGCCTGCTATTCTAACCATTAGGCTACTCCTTTTAGAGAATAGTCATGGAACAATTATTATCCTTGTCGGCCATCAAAGCTTGCCATGCTCGGCTTGTAAATCACTGAGAATATCATAAATGTTTTAATCCCAGTTGAGGTTCGTGCATATTCATGGCAGATCTGCCTGCCTATAGTGTGCAATCTGGGCCAGCACTAGTTTTTGCTGCCCTGTGTGAAAAACTGTTCTGCTCTCTCGTTGCTCAGTTTTTTTTTTTAACACTTAATTTTTGTTTTCCCAATAACCAACACACAATAGAAACAGTCACTGTCTGTCTCGTTTGCTTTCCTTCTCAACCACTCTTTTTCGCAGTCAGTCTCATTCTGTCTCAGGCCCCACCTTCGCTGCTGAGAAAAAGCCCAGTTCACTCCAGAAAATGACACTACAAGTAGAATGAGCACTAAGAATGGACAAAGTAAAGTGTAATGCTAGGAAAATTACAATTTGTAAACAATGCTGTATTAACCTAGAAAATGTGTGAATACGTCCTTGATTTCTTTCCTGATGTTATGTTATTCTAATTGGGTCAACAATCATGTTTTAGGTTAAGTATTGTAAACCATTGTGATCTTCTTTTGGAATGACAGTCTATAAAACACCAAAATAATTAAACAAGCCAGACTCTGTATGCAGTGCAACAATGGAAAACAGAAATAGCACCATTTCTCATAAAACAGAAAATAAATATAAAACATCAATCACAATAGTAAAACTGTCCGCATTATTAGCTTTAGCAGAAAAGTTCACTACTGCCTGAAGTAAAGCTTTGGTTTACTGTATTTTTCTCTTTAGAACACAACCGTAAATATTTTACTCCCACTCTGTCCCTGCAGTTATTAGTCCCCATCCTCATCAGACATTTTGAGTTTAACCTATCAGATTATGGCATGAGCTTTAAGTAAAGTGTTAATATATCAGCTCAGAATGTCTAGTAAACTAAAACTGCAATCAACTACTTCTATTAAACACTAACCTGTCACCCAACAGCAACAGTTTCATTCTGAAATTGAAATGGTCTATATTCTGGGACATACAATGTACAATCATCTGCTGTGACTAGACGATGATGCCTTGTTTACATATAAACACTAAGGCATGGTAAGCAAAACTATGGCCAATGCATCATGCATATCTGGGAGGGTTACATTGTACTCTTGGTCTATAAGTAGACTCATAAAATCAACTATTCATCAAGACCCATAAATTACAAATTTAACTGTAATTAAAATATAGAAATTTAACTGTAATCCTTTCTATATTTTCTTGAGAAAATCATTTTTTTTTTATAATTGACAATTTTTATTTGTATAAAAACCAGAATTCCAATAAATGCATTCCATTACATTGTCAACTGATAGGACTAAACATTGAAAATAAGGGTTATCAAAACCCTGAGATCCAATCCTATGTTGATGCCAAGGTATCAAATGGGGCCCTGTGTCCAGAAAAAAGGAAACAATTGCTTCCCAGCCTGTTCAATACCACTATCAAGATTGACTGCTAACAATTCTGACTTCCCACTATTCACACAGAATCCAGAGAGGCGGCCATAAGTGTCCAAATGACTATGATTAGTTTTAACAAGGAGATAGGATCTGTCAAAGAGAAAATATCATCAACATACAGGGAGACTTAGTACTGATGTAAGCCTACCTTGATGTCATGCACCGCCAGATCTTGTCTGATGGTGGCAGCAAAAGGTTCCAGACAAAGGGCAAAAAGTAGTGGAGATAACGGACACCCCTGCCTAGTCCTTCTTTTGATCGAAAAATGCGGGGTATAACTATGATTAATTTTGAGACATGCTAAGGGATCCCTATGAAGTTCCTTGACCCACACCTAAAAGGATCCCCCCAGGCCAACCTTGTCCAAGACTGCAAATAAAAAAGGCCAAAAAACCCTATCAAATGCCTTTTCAGCATCAATAGTTAGAAAAACTGTCAGCGTGCCTGCCCGCTAGGAACTATAAATCAAATCAATTAATTAATTTCCTGAGATTATCCGCTGTCATCCGACCTGGCATGAAACCCACTTCATCCGGGTGAATTATCCCCTCGATCCGCCCACGAAGGGGAAAAGCCAGTATTTTGGCCAATAATTTCAAGTCAATATTTATTAAAGAAATAGGCCTGAACGAAGCGCAGTTGGTGGGATCCTTCCCAGGCTTGGGGATCAGTGTAATGCCTGCAACATTACCATAGGGTAATAGTTTCCTCCCCATCTCGTATATAGTTAAACATTCGTGCCAGCGGGCCCTTTAGGATGTATCTGTATTTTTTTTATAAAATAGTGGGGTGAACCCATCTAAACCCAGGGCCTTTCCTGGTTTAAGATCTTTAATAGCCCAATCCACCTCAGAGATGGGCTTCCCCAGGGTGTGTTTTATTTTATTTATTTATTTAATAGTTTTTATATACCGGCGTTCATCCAAGGATATCGCGTCTGTTTACAGTGAACACAAAACAATACGTCAAGCGTTGTACATAGAACATGGTAGTAAAAATATGAACTAATAAAAATAGCTATGAAAATAGTAACGTAATACATATAACAAGATAATAATGATTATGAACTAGTATATAATATTTAACAGGGAAAGATTAAGAAGATTAAATGGAAGGGTAAAGATTAGATGGAAAGGGGAGGAGAGGGAGGGAAAGGAAGGGGGGGATGAGGAGGGAGAATCGGGCATGGGGAGGGAGTTAGAAGAGTTGCATCATGGGTAATGCAGAGCAGCTTGGATAAAGTTTAAAGTGCTTGTAAGGTAGGTAGAAGGTGTTGCCATGAAACAAGAGGGATCATGTGTAGGCTTTAGTGAATAGCCATGTTTTAAGTTTTTTTTTTTAAGGTCTTCGGGAACTGTTCAAGCCTTAGTTCAGTGGGCATAGAGTTCCATAAGGTAGGGCCAGCTAGGGATAAGGCACGGGCCTTAGAAGATGAATATTTATAGTGTTGGGGTGAAGGGGTTTGTAAGGTAGCCAGGTATGAATTTCTGATCGGTCTATTAGAAGTATGAAATTGCAGAGAATTATTGAACCAATTCATTTCTGGTTTGTGAAGGGATTTGTGTATGAGGGTTAAAACCTTATATTGAATACGATAGTGAATGGGTAGCCAATGTAATTGTTTAAGAATAGGTGTAATATGTTCCTTAGCAGTCGTGTTAGTAAGAATGCGAGCGGCTGTGTTCTGTAGAATTTGTAACGGATTGATGGAGTTTTTGGGAAGTCCTAATAGCAGGGCATTACAGTAGTCAATTTTAGAGAATAACATGGCTTGGAGTACGGTGCAGAAGTCTGCGAAATGTAGTAGGGGTTTTAGCTTTTTTATTGTGTGGATCTTGAAAAAACATTCTTTCAGTATTGTGTTGATATATTTTTTGAATGTCATATGGTCATCTATTATTACTCCCAAATCACGTAATTGGTGGGAAAATTGGGGGTGGGGTAGTGTGGGAGGCATTGTCGGCATAAGTTGAGAGGGAGAGGTTATAATCATGAGTTCAGTTTTTGTGGTATTAAGAGCAAGTTGAATGGAGTTGAGTAGATTGTTGATTGCATTGAGTGTAGTCTGCCAGATATCAAGGGCTTTTGGTATGGAGTCGGTGATTGGAATTAAAATTTGTACATCATCAGCATACAAATAATGTGGCATTTTAAGGTTGGACAGGAGCTGGCAGAGGGGTAACAGGTAGATATTAAATAGTGTGGAAGACAGGGAGGAGCCTTGTGGGACTCCATGTGTAAGGGGAATTTCATTCGAATTATGGTTGCCTAGTTTGACTTTATAATTCCTGTTGCTGAGGTATGAGGAGAACCAGCTGTGTGCTGTGCCAGTAATTCCAATCTCATCAAGGCGTTTGAGGAGCATTTGATGGCTGACTGTATCAAATGCAGCCAAAATGTCTAAGATTATTAGTAGATGGGATAGTCCTTTGTCTAAACATTTGATAAGGTAGTCAGATAGTGAAGTAAGCAGTGTTTCTGTGCTGTGTAGTTTCCTAAAACCATATCGAGATGGGGATAGTATCGAATGTTCATCTAGATATTCACTAAGTTGGCGGTTGATAGTTTTTTCTAGTATTTTTGCAATGAACGGGAGATTGGAGATGGGGCGGTAGTTGCTCAGATCAGTTGGGTCCATTTTAGGTTTCTTGAGGGAGGGTTTAAGAATCGCTTGTTTTAATGGGTTAGGAACCATGCCTGCATCAATGGATGCATTAATAATCATTGAAATTGGACGAGCTATGATGTCTGGTATAGTGAGGAGGAGTTTCGTGGGCATGGTGTCGGAAGGGTGAGACGATGGTCTAGTTTTTTTGAGTATGGATTCAATTTCCATGTCAGTAGTGTGTTCAAATTGGGTAAGGGTTGCTGTTTAACTTTCTCGTGGAAAAACCTTGCCAATTGTTCACATTTCGTTTTGGCTTGTTCTTCCGGAATGGTATTTGGGGAGAGACTGGTCAGGGAATTGACGTATTCGAATAAAGCTTTAGGGTTGAATTGGTATTGATGAATTTTGGTGGCATAGAAATTCTTTTTGGCACACTTTCCTTGCTCTTTCCCACACTTTCCTTGCTCTTGCAAGGAAAGTGTGGGAAGCTCAATTCCCGCCAGATAGGTGGTAATATCTTCCGTTGTAGCCTGACTCTCTGGGGTGTATAGGGCCTCATAGAAGGTTTTTAAACCTGGTCAGTATGGCCTCTGGCTCCATGAGCTTCTCACCCTCACCTGTTTTTATATATCAGTTCTTTAAGACTCCGAGTCTGCAACCGGTGGGCCAGAAGTCTACTATTTTTGTCCCCAAATTCATAATATTTTTGATGGAGCAATCATGCAGGCGCACACCTACCCTGATAAAGTAAAAATTATAAGCGTGACGTGAGTAAAAGGAGAAATACTTTACCAGAATGTTCTTTCAGGACTTCTCGGCCTTAGTGCAGAAGAAGAGGTCCGGATAGGCCGTGATTTAAAAAAAAGCAAAGCAAAGCAAAACAAAAAACCACTGCTGCAGGGAGGTTTTCAACACGCTCTGCTTTACCTGGCTTAGCTCAAAGTCATGATCAAAAGCACAATAAGAATCTTTGAATCTCTGAGGCAGAGAGCTTTTTGGTGCGAGCTGGGAAGGCTTTGCCGAAGCGCAGACACACGGAGTCAGTGAGACCACTGGGGCCTAATCCAGGCCGCCATGAGTGCGCAATGCGGCTGGAGTGGGGAGCAGCAGAACTCTGCAGTGGTGATGTGCGGAATAGCACACAATCCCTCAACACTGACTTTTTCTTTTTTGCATTTTACCTATTGTATTTTCTCTGCTTTACCTTTTTACGGTATTACAATTGCCTTGAGCGCCCGGCTGGACGTCCAAGCCCCGACCTCTGATGTCCGGCTTGGACGTTCAGATGGGCGCTCAAGGCAGTGGGAAGATCCATGAACGGACGCCTCGACCTCGGACTTCCGTTCATGGACACTGAGGTCGCGGCATCCGTTCATGGACCTGCCCGCTGCCTTGAGCACCCGTCTGGACATCCAAGCCGTGACCTTGGATGTCCGGCTTGGACGTCCAGCTGGGCGCTTAAGGCAGCGCGAAGGTCCATGAACATCCAGCCGGACGTCAGAGGTCACGGCTTGGACATCCAGCCGAGCGCTCAAGGCAGTGGGAAGCTGACTGAACACCACACTAACGCCAGGGTCAGGGTAGGCGGTAAATATGCAGGTTAAAGAAACGGCAAATAAGCTGGTTAAAAAGGCGATAATCCGGGCGCACGTTACTGTATCAGAGGGAATAGCTAAATCGATCATTAACATATCATATACATGTGGTGGGCGGAGACAAGATTCACATCCATTTTGGCAAGCGGTAAGGACGCGTAAAACCGGATACTGCATCGCGGGTTCGCCTTATGTGTCCAAAGCGGATTAGAAACAGGGTAACTGCGGCCGCGCTTCACTGTATCGGCCTGAGATTTAGTCCAAGCTTCAAAATGTATTCAGTGACCAGTGGAGGATCACTTCCTCAATGCCTCCCACTCAGGCACGCACCGACTAGGATGTGTGATGAAAGACGTGTCCTCTGCTCTCTTAAAGGGGGCCTTTTCTTGTTCACCTGAAACACCGTGGCACAACCGGCAGAAGGTGTATTTACTGAGCATGCATCAAGAGGGCAGTAACAAAGGCAGCCAGCTGAACTTTGAACATTGTACTTGATATCAGCAAAGCCCAAACAGATTACATTCTAGAACGGCACAGCTAGTTAGCACTAGTGGGGTGGAGGAGCAGCCAGCTAGGAACCAGGGAAATCAGGTTCAAATCGCACTGCTGCTCCTTGTGACCTTGCACAAGTCACTTTTCCCTCTGATGCTTCAGGTACAAAATTTACCGGTAGCGCGGAGATACAATACAAATTAGGGGAAGGGGAGGAGTGTGGGTGGGATTTGGGCAATGTTTTCTACATTATCACCGGCAGCACCACGGGAAATAACTAACTACACCTTTTCCTGTGGCGCTATGGGTGAGAAACTATGCAGCTGGCTGCACCATTTCACCCCTTTTTTTTTTTTATTTTTTGCACAGCTCATCGTTCTGATGAATCTAGGCCTTAGATTGTAAGCCCTCCGGGGAAAGGGAAATATCTACAGTACTTGAATCTAAATAAATACTAGTGCCTGTCATTTACTTACACTACTCCATTCATGATTAGTGGTCTCCAAACGCCCACTCTCAAATCCATGCCACTTACTTTTCAAAAGACTGAGTAGCACTACATAAAACCAAAGCAGAGATCAAAGTCTCCCATATACTAAGCTTTCCCAGACGTAGAATGGGGAAAATAAAGCCTTAATAAATGAGACCCTTTAAGTAACATTTTATATACAAAAAGCACAGTCCCTCTTTGAAATTTATAGCTCAGGACCTTGATTTTGTGAGTGGAGCTTGAGCATCTTTTGCTCCAATATAACCTTGCTCTCTGTCTGCTGACCACAGAGAAAAATCAAGAAAGCGATATTGCCTCTTCTGTTTTTGAAGTCATGATTCATTCCTAATGAAGCATGCCACCATTTATCCAATGCTGATCATTCACACCACTCAGAGAAGCCACTCGGAAGGCGAGTGATGAGCACAACAAATTCATCTAATGAGGCAGAAGTGAAAAACAGGAGCTACAAGTTAGCTGTCAGCAGGGAATCTTTCTCCAATCATGTTGCAAACGGTCTACTCAGCAGGGCCGGTAGAAGAAAATATTTGTAAGATGGCTCAGACAAATGACATTGCAACCTGGGTCACTATCAGTACCAGCAGACAAAGAGGGGACATGGAAAGAACCAGTTTCTACTATTGTGTTATAAGATACAATAAGGAGCACGTTAACCATCCATTTCAATATAGTACTGGGGGAGCATATGAGGAACAAGGTCAAAGATCAGCCAAGTTATACAGAGTGGCTACCACCTTTCTAGCCATACAGGGATTTTTCTTTTTTTAAACCAATTTCAATTTGAACGTCAGATGCCGCATTGGCAGCTTTAGATGACTGCTATAGCACAGCTGTAACCTGGGCAATGTAGCCTCAGCAAAGAGCCACAGGGCAACTGTTATTGAGCAGCCTCCAAGACCCCATTATAGTCAGGGGGCTACAATGAAGGAAGAAAGATTCCAAAAGGCACTGGCATAGAAATAGGGGTGTACAGAGGCCGTATGCACTGGGCATGTGATCAACTAGCAATACTAGATCTAACTGATAAAAAAAACAAAAATGTGTTGCTAAGAAGAGATTAAGAATCTCACAGCCTCCAATATGCAGAGGAAACCCCAGTTAAATATTTCCTTCAACAAAATGTACTATTACACATTCTGAGATGGCTGTTTTTATTAAGAAAATCAACTTCATCCCCCCAAAATGACAGTGTACTAATTTTACCCCACTCTGAAACCCCACGTTCAGTATCAGCTATTAGAAAAAATGCATTTTCAAAATCACAAAGCCAGAAACAAAGAATAAAAAGACCTCACACAAAACAAACTCTTTATTATTCTTTGCAGAAAATAAATACAAGTGTATATTGCATATGCTTTCCTACAAAAAAGCATTTCTACAAAAATTCACAGATTGTATACAACAATACCACCTTTTTTTGGTGATGAAATTGAAAATATTATACAGCAGATTACTTCATTTCATTAATCATTTTAAAGCACTGGCAGCAAGCAGCTTTGGAAGAGGAATGTTTTACTAAGCAGCTCATCCCTTGCTCTCAGTGCTCTAGCTATAGTGCATTTAAGCTAAAAGCAGAACGGGTTGATTTTTCGTGTATGTTTTTTGTTCAAAAAATTGCAAAAATCACCCCATTGCCCCAAAAGCCAATTTCTATTTAGGGTTATCATGATATCTTGCTTATCAGAGAAAATAAATGGTGCCACTGAGATTTGAAATACAGTACTGTACAGGCGATCCGCACACTTCCAGTATGGCCCTTCGTTTAGTTGCTACAAACTAATGATAGCAGCAAATCAATCATCCAGTCCTATATTTCTGAACAGGTAGGACATGGACTCCCCGTTGTGGATTCTGCGGATGGCTTCAGAAAGGATCATACTGATGTCCACGGTTTTGATTTTGGGGCACTGTAGTTTCTGGATCTCGTGTGGGATGGTGTTGGTGACCACCACCTGGTGAGAGTGCATGGACACAGGTATGAGAGCTGACCAGTCATGGATCAGAGTTATAAATCTTTCAAAACATTTTCTTTCCAACACCAAACTGATATAAAACATATATATTCACATTTCTGGGTGTGCACATTTACTAGAACTCTGCAAGGCGTGGACAGCTTGAGGCCAGTACCTGACTCTGGTTCACTTCATCTTTACAATACGAGTTGGAGATGAACCAAATCACCTGCCCTTTCATATCGCTGCTGTTACTGCTTGCAAGGTGTGTGGGGGGAGGGGAGGAACGAGAGAGGTACACACACTGGTCACCCTGACAGGATAGAGCACTGCTCTCTTCCAGCATCTGAGTCAAGCTGCTCCAGGGCACAAGTAATTTGAGAGAAACAAACAAAAAAAAAATTTTGTCTATTTTAAAAATACTCCTATCTCGCCACTCGTGGCAATATCACTGCTGTTTCCAATATAAAATCACATACATAAAATATGAAACAATACACTGTATTTCTGACCTGGAAACGAAGGGTAAAAAGATAGTGAACCTGAGGGAAGGCAAGAAAGTAGGACCTTGTAAGGATGCTGTGATGGGAAAGACAAGGCGATGCCAATATAAGATGGTTGGAGAGTGAGATCAGGACAGTGAAAGTAATCAGGGGATGGACAATGAAGGTGCAGGAGACAGGATAAAAAGGCTTGGAAGAGATGCATGAATACAGAAATCTGAGGTACAGAGGGTGTAGATATAGAAATAAGATGCACAAGGATGGAGAAAAGAGAAAGGTTACAAAAGACTGAGGAGATAAGAAAATGCCTTGAAAAGCAAGTTTTGCTTACTGTAACTGGTGTTTTCTGTAGATAGCAGCATGAATTAGCCATGCTCAATGGATAACGTCAGGCAGCACAACTTGGAACGGTCTCTCAAAGTCTGTTAAAGTTTTTGGATATTGAGGAGGGCACGATGCTTTTGGCCTCTCTGATGGTTCTTGGGGCACCTCTTCTTAGACTGAGTTTTCCCTCAGTGGGTGAAGTATGGGAGGACTTCATTTTTCTCTCCCTCTATACTTCGGCTGCTGCTCTCTTGGAAGCTTGGTCTCCATCCAGAGTCGGGCTATTCTGTCCGCCCTCTTCCGTTGAAACCTTGGGGACACGCGGCCACAGTCCCTACAATTTGTCTGGTCATGTTCTGGGCCTAGGCACAAGCAGCAATAATTGTGGCCATGCGCGATGGCCATATGTCCACACGAGCAGTATTTGAAGCTGGACGGTTGGGAGGCCTTCGTACCACTGAAAAGTGCTTTTGGTTTGTCACCACGTACGATTAAGGATAGAGAGTTGTAACAAATAATGAGAGTGTGAATCTCCTACATCTGTGCGCAGCATGGATGAAAAAAGACTGAGTTCTGAAACCTATGATCATGCGGGAATGCCTGCGCATGCTCAGTGTTCAAACACTTTGACTTTGAGAGACAGCTTTGCGTCGTGCTGCATGATGTAGTCACCCATTGAGCATGGCTAACTTAGCCTGTTTATTGACAGAAAAAATATTTGGAGATGTGAAATATAAGCCTGGATAAATAAAGAGAAACGAAGAGAGCAGAGATATGCAAGAAAGCAAGAAATGAAAGAACAAACAGAAAAAAAAAGGGAAATTTTAATTTTTGATTAGAATTTTATTTCTGTGATAAACTAGTTTAGATCATATTTGATTTGAAAAGTCAAGCCAGAGCCCTCTATCATATTTTCTGGCTTGCCCACTTCTAGTATATATTAATTTTATATATAACTATGACTGCAGGTTTTTCCACAGAGCTTTGCTACCTGCTGTGCATAATAAAAATTCAGTATTCACATTGCTTTTTAAGTTGGGAAAGATTTCTATTTGTTCTATAATCACCATTCATCTCCTTCATCTATTGTCACCAAAGGCCTTCAGACATATTGGAGAGAACATAGCAACAAGCTGGCCATGCCAACAAGAGACAGAAGGGAAGCATCCAGTGTAGCAGAGGTAGGCAACCAAGATTTAAATATGGGGTAGATAACTGATTGAGTGTCACAAGCCGGTCAGCCCCATGATCTGCCACATTCCTTTCACATAAGGATATACAAATCATACAAATCCTCTAAGGGGATATTAATTAGCAAATATTTGTAAAAAATGGTACAACAATGGACTGTATAACTCCTAGGGACCTAGGATTATAAATCTAGGAAATACAACGCACATGTTCACCATCCCTATAAATAAGTGACCAAATTCTGAATATATTTTGATGTGGTTTTTTTTTAAGCATTTACATAGAATTTGAAAAGTAACAATACTCACCATGTACCAATTCTATCTTTTCCTTTAAAATCATGTTTTTATTTTTTGGCATTTCTTTAAGCTGGTGTTATTTGTTATGTTCGACAAGGTACATCACTCAGTGTAAACCTGACTGGCTAAAGCAGTGTTGCGATTTCATTATGAGGAGGACATAATTAGATCCAGTGACACTTGTCAGCATACATGCTAACAAAGATGGAGACAACTTGCAAGGAAGCAACTTAGTACATTAAAAGTGCGGATTCTTTTTTTTGAAATGTACTTAGCTTGATTGGCATTTTTTCCAATATTTCCATTTTTTCAGCCTGGCCCTTTCCTCCTGCTCCTTTCGGCTTCCAGTTCAAATAGGAAGCAGCTTCTGTTGGGCCATGGCACCCTGAACTTTCATCTGCCACTATTCAGGGCCTCTGTTTTATAACCTCCCACTTAGCTCAGCCATTACATTGATGGACCTTCCTTGACCACAAACCAGAGAGACCACAGATACTGTTGGACCTCTGGCCTGGTCAGTAGGTATCTTTATTGAATGACGGCTAAGACTCTCTCCTTCCCAGGGATTGTGAATGCTACCTCCACAGCTGGCCTGAGAACCGAATCCAGGTCTTCTGCAGGGTGGCATATAGCACTGCTATGGAACCACTGGGCTGGTTCATGAATGGCTTCTAATTTATCTGTTTTAAGTTTTAAAAAGGTTGCTCAGAAGCAAGCTCCTCTTTACCTCATCAATCGAAGACTCCTCTATCAGCCGAGGAGCATCTGAAGACAGCAGACCATGTGTGGCCATCATAAAGATCTTGTATGCGCCTCTTTCTCTGAGCGTCTCAGCTGCTGCCAGAAAACTGTCCACATCATCAATGATGTCATCCTAGGAGAACAAGCAAGCACAGGGAGATATGGAGGTGGGCTTAACTACAAACACTGAAAAAGACCGAACGCGAAAGCCATGCAGAGGCAATTTAAACAAAAACAGCTTGCTAAACAGCGAGATAACGTACGATAGGCGCTACATCTCAACACACTGCCACAATATTGTCTCAGTGCTAAATCCCACAAAGGGTTAAACTAAACCCATGGAGGACTGCAGCCTGCTGCTTGCCAGGATGATAGAAATCTTAAAAGGATTAGGCACCAAAGGCCTTTTGCCTCAGGATATCCAAGTTCAAATTTAACCTGGGTCCCAAGTGAAATGACTTAAGCAGGCTCAATCTACTCTTTGGATTCCTGAGTACCAAGTAGATAACCAAGCCTGGAACTGCACCAGGTATGGGCTGCAGACTTGAATAAAGCTGCAAGGACATCAGTGTGAAGCATACACAGCACCTGCCTGATTTATGCTTGTGGGGGAAAAAAAAAAAAAAAAAAAAAAAAGTAAATGGAAACTTCAGAAGAACTTTAAAATAGAAAAATAAAACCCATTTCATTTTTGTAAATCTATTCTACTGGCAGGAAAATGTAAGCATTACTAACCCCGTAGCATTACAGAAGAACTACCATTGATTATTGTGATCACTATGCCACGTGTCCAAACTTTTCTGGTGATATCCAAACCTGCTGGAAGGTGCACAGGAGATAGACTATTTCAATCTTTGAACCCAAGAGGGGAATTCTCCTGTAATGAAAGCCAAGCCTTGCATCCTCTTCTGCCAATATTCTGATGTTTGAGTAAAATTATGGCAAACACCAGTTTTCAAAACCCACATCTGAAGGTAACTCATGTCACCTGCGCCCTAATACTAGAAGGATCTCTTCTACATAGAGAAGAATTTTACAAGACGAATAGGTGGAGGAGATCTTTTCTAGTTTAATTAAAACAATAGAACAAGAACTGGGCTTAAACGCAAGTCTTGATGACTGGGGAAAAATGCGGAGGTTAGTTGATAAGATATCGATCTGTTCTAGAAGCAAAGTGATGATTAAATTACTGTAGAAGTTTTTGGCAAGATTTAAACAATTTAACTTCCGTCCTTTGTTGGCGAAGATGTGAATGTGTTGCCACTCTCACATGTGATAGATCTGTAGGTTTCTCTCTCATTTCTCACGGGTGGAAGAGGAAGAAGTTTCAAGCAAGATTTTGGTTCCTTTCTTAAATTTATTTAATGTTTATTTCAGTTGGGTTCATATACCAAACAGAAACAAACATTTATAAAAATAAAACAGAAAAAATGCAAATAAAAACAAAACAAAACCCAAAAAATGAATCCTAGCCTTGCTGAGGCCTCTGACCCTTCTTCCAGCCCCCACCCCAAAGAAACCTGCAAGGCCTGGGCCTACCTGACTGGGCTGAGCCCATCTGGGGCATCCTTAGGCCCCTCCCCATCTTACTCAAAAGATGCCAGGGCCTCCCTGGCCCACTCGTATCCCCTTCTGTGGAGGGTCCTGGAGAAAGAAAAAGGTAAGGGGGATAAATGCCCACTTGCTCTTGCTCCACTACAATCCTTTTAAAAATGGTGCCGATTGGTGTCAGTTGCAGGCCAACGTTATGTGGTATCCTTTCTAAAGGGATGCTGAGTGACCAGGATCAAGTGGGCAACACTCCTGCCCCTTCCTTGCTCCAAAACCCCCACCAAAGGGGTAAGTGGAAGCGGCAGGAGGGGGGATGGCAGTGGTTTGGTTTTTGTTTTTTTTCACAAGGATTGGTTTCTGACCCCTGCAAATTACCTTCTCCTTCTTACTCTCCTAATTGTATTTATTGCAGACACTTGCTTGTTTTCATACTAACCTGCTGTTCTCTGTTGGAGAAGTTGGAATAGTTTCACAATGCTATATATTTCTGAGGGCAATTTTCGGTGACCGGATGCTGCTTGCAGGCAGAGTACAAGTTGATTTTCAAAAGAGGAACTCCAAGGAGTTTCCATTTCAAAATCCCGTGAGCTGCATGCTGCTGGGTGGTTTTTTTTTTACCTGCATACTGCGCGAGTTAGTGAAAACTGGGACACTGGCTTTTCCAGCCCTGCCTCTTCCCACCCCCCCCAAGAGAAAAACAAGCACTTGGTTGTCAATACACATACTTTTCTCTACAGAGGGTCTTGGGCAATTTTTAAAGGGCTTTGTTTTGGTTTTTTTGGCAGGTAAGCCCCTGTTACCCCATGGAAATCCATTTAAAATTTGTCCTCTGTATTTTTAGATTGTCTGCATTAAAATAAAGTTTATAAAAAAAAAAAGAAATCAGATAATCGTACTGCTTTAAAACAGGTCCATACCTAGCTTGAGTTTCATAGTCAAGAGACCTTTAGTGCTCACATAAAAAGGGGAACAGTCATGGTTGGTGAAACGGGAGTGGATTTTTTTGTTTGTTTGTTTTTTTTAATACAACCACACTGTAGCAGCAGACATATGCAAACTGAAACAGGAATAGGGTCACCTTTCCCAGCTACTTTAGCACTCCAACTGTGAACAAACTGCAATACAATGGGGATTATCAAAAGGTCAAACTTCTTCAGATCTCTCTCTATATACATACATATATATATACACACACACACACACACACACACACACACACACACACACACACACGAAAAAAACCAGCAAAAACCTTAAAATAAGGCAAGACATCATTGAAAAGAAAAAATATTAGGATGCCAATAACTATCTTCTCAAAATGTTCTCTCTCCCTTTTACCAACCCTGGCTGTGTCCTTTTAATGTCAAAGGAAAAATATTATTTTTATTTTAATCAGAAAATGTATTGTGTACATACCACAATGATGGCTATTCTTCCGCCCACATCCCCAACAACTGTAATAGGAGGCTTTTCCTTTGGAATTAGCACTGATTGAAACGATAAAAACAAGAACAAAAACAGTTTTGCTTCCTAGACTGCAAAGCAGATTCACATGTAGGTGCAGGCATGTGTGTGTGCAGGCACACGTGTGTGCGCGCGTGTCTAACACTCGGACCTCCCCAACATCAGCTGAAAGAAGAGAGGGGTTAAAAGGTAGAATAAATTCTTATCACTTCACTGGTAAAATATTTCATGAAACTCTTTGCAACATCAAAGACAAGACATGAAGAGTCATGCAACTATCCAACTAACATCTGAGCCACAGGATTAGGATGCTTAAACTTTTGAATTAGATAAATTTAGGTAAAAAAAAAATAAAAATACGGAACAGAGCAGCCATGTAATTGGATAAAATAAAAGTGTTCTCTTGATTCCATGCCTTCTCCCCATTCTGTCAGTTTGGCAGCTTGCATGTGCTTGCTAACAGCCACCTGGCCTTCTAACCTAGAAGGGGCTTCCAAAGTCCATCTAAAGTACTATGCACATAAACTTATACAAAAGTTATATTTGTAACCAGACATCCTCACATGCTAAAGCAGTGTTACTCAGCACGTGCCACCTTCAGGACTCAGACTACTTTATCTAAAGCAGTCTAAAATGTAGCTGGAATTCAGTTCCAAAGTTAAAGAAAACACAATGTGAATGATTCTTGGTTCACCAAGTGGCAAAGGCTGAGTAACAATGCACTAAAGGCAAAGCAAGTGGTTATCTTCAGTCTCCTGTTTCACAAGAAGCTTCTCTACAATGCAACTTCTATCTTCCATCCATGGCCCCTCACTGTGTAACTCCAGGGCTTTGATGACCTGCTGCTCAAAAATATGAAGCCTCTACCCAGTACAATGGAAAAAGCCACAAAATTTAAATGCAACTCTTCAGCAGTGATCAAAAGCTGGGATTTCCCTGTCACAAACTGGTGCCTTAATATTCAATATGTAACAATTATGTTAGGCAACTGAAATTAATATTTCAAAGACAGACAGTACTCATGCACACTTAGATGTAGTATAATAGTTACAAGACCAGGGGAAATGTATATGCATCATTTCCTTTTTATCCTCTTGTTGCGCAAAGGGGACATCAAATTGTGCTTTGTTTTCAAATTACTTCCCTAATTTCATGTACAGTAAAAATTTAAATAAAACATACCTCCAAGTGCATATTTAGAAGCTTTACAGATCTCAATTATTTGAAGCTTGTTAAAACAGTACAGAAAAGACATCTGAAAAGCGAACATGAAGCTTTTTGCTTGCTATACTGACACCTGCATATATTCAAAACTACATATAAATGGGCAACTGTTTAAAACTCAGATTGGAGACACAGATTGTACAGTTCTCATGTTTGTTGAAGACCAGGTGGCATTTCCTTCACAAATGACACCTGCTGGTGAAAATATAGTATTCCATAGTCTGCATTCCCTGAACTGAAGCAGGAAATCAGCCTATTAATTTGAGCAATAGCTGGTACAAGAGGATCAGAAATCAAGCCGGATCTGTGGCACAATGGTTAGCATTTGTACTGACAACTGGGAATTCACTGCTGTGATTTCTGGCTGAGAAGTACTTGCAGCAGGTAGAAGAAGGGTATGCAATCTCTGCAGTCACAAATTACAAACATCCAAATCTATTTCAGGTCCTGCAGAAACTGTGGCCCAGTTGCTAGTCTCTATTTAGGAAAGAGACTCTGGCTAGGAATCAGAATGGTTACTAGGCCAGGAATAAAGTGCATTGACAGAGCTGTGATGGTAGCAACTAGAAGTGATGATATAGCTCAGGATCAAGTTGCACTTTCAAAAGTTATGTAGGCCTTTGAAACTAGAATAGCAGATTATGTTGAGGACCAAGACTAATATGGAGCTTTATGGGGACTTCTTATGGCTCCTTTAATCCATGTGTCCACATGGGTGCTCATCCTGAGCCCTGGTACTGCACGAGTGGGTCATGGACTTTAACATGAAGGTACAGTTCATAAAAGTCATCCAGATGGCTTACTAGCTAACATGGTAACGTGTTACAGATTGAACACAGCAAGAGCTGGCTCATGGTTTCACATTTATTCAAGATGGAGAAACTAATGGAAGAAATCTTAACTTCCCTAATTCCTTGGAAACAGACTTACTGGGTATCTCCAATGTGGGATGTATGGTTGCAATGTTTCTCACGGAAGGTGGAGAATGGCGACCATCCACCAGGTCAGACTCAGCATCTTGAGCTTCCCCATGGATCACTGCGATACCCAATCTCAACCGCTCAGCAAATGATTGTGCCCTGAAGGGAAGCAATTAAATAAAATGGAAAAACATATTTTAATCAAATTGCCTGCTAAATTTCATTTTCATTCTTATTCTCGACAATAAGAAAAGCATGATGCAATTTATCCAACTTTCCAAGACACTATCTTGCAGGGACACCTCTTTTTATGCATTATATCCCTATTAAAAATGTTTGTCACCTTCCATCACACAACCGTGGGGTTCTGCTCCTGTAAGTTTTCAGATACTGAGAAGGGTCTGCCCTGGTCAATACTTGTCTGGGAGACCCAGAAAAGTGGATGCTGCAGAATGTGGTGTTGGGTCACTCTTCATTCTGGGTCAGCAAAGAACCAATGCTTCAGCTGAAGATGCCATCTTTTGGAAGAGATATTATTAAACCAAGGTCCTGTGTACTCTGAAGACATTAAAAATCTTGGGGACATCCAAGATGGCAAAGAGTCAGTGACCATGTTCTGCTGGACTCTACACTTTGTAGAAATATAGGAAAATTAGTTCTTACCTGTTAATTTTGTTCCTGTAGTACCACGGATCAGTCCAGACTATGGGTTGAGCCTCCTGTCCAGCAGATGGACACAGACCAAAACTGAAAGGGTATCCTATATCAGGACAGAGCCTACCCTGCAGCCCTTCAGTATAACCATTGTCAAAGCAACAAAAAGGTATAAGGTCAAGCAAGTAATAAAATAGCCATTAGAAGTGTAAAACGATCAAATTGAACAATTGAATGAATTGTGTAACTATTGCGAGGCCTAACCAATAAAACCACAATGACCCTGACTAACTATCTATCAGTCCTCAGGCCACTCAGAGGCTGTGACTAGATCTGCACCACCTACTGGAGACAGAGTAAGACTGAGGGGCTGTGACTGGCACAGGGGCATATATGGCTCCGCCCACAAGTTTTGCTCTGTCTCCACCTGCTGGTGCGGAGTCACAACCCAGGTGTCCTGGACTGATCCTGGTACGTACAGGGAACTAAGCGCTCTTGCATGACTACCCCCTGCTCATCTTAAAAGATGCTTCCGGTGCCTTCAATGAGAATCTAAGAGAGCCCATGCAGAGCCACTCCTATAATACAGAGAAAGGAAAGAAATTCGAGCAGACAGATCGAGGAAAACACGGGAGGGCGCCTGGACTGATCCGTGGTACTACAGGAACGAAAATTATCAGATAAGAAACTAATTTTCCTTTAATTTTGAGGCTATCTGGAAAGATTTTGTGACTTTCAGGCCAGATTCGCAGTTTGTCTCAGAAATTTGAATCTTCTTGGAAAAAAATCTAAGACCCATGACACCAGGAGGGCTATTTTCAAAAGCCACATATCTGTGGAAATAGCTATTTATCTGGATAAAAGGCTTTCTGAAAACTACCCAAGCTGTAAATGTGTAAAAGTATGTATTTTATCTGTATTTTCATGGTGACTTCAGGCCAAGAGGCAATCATATAGTTTTTCATTTTCATATGCATTTTGGATGAAAAAAAAAAAGCAGGTGCAAATCTCTGCAGGTCCAAAATCCACAGGTAAAAGTACCATGGGGCCTTGCACTGCTCACACAATTTTGAAAATTGCCCCTAATACAACATATAGGCTGCTTAGAGGATGTGGAAAAATATATCAAGAACCTGAAACATTAAGGATAATCTTTCATTCTAACACACAAAAAAAAAAAAAAGTCCACTGAGAAGACATCTCATCAATTCTCCCAGGGTTTTCTTGGTGTCAGCAGCAGATACAGGTATGTTTAGGAAATATATGCTTGAAAAGTAAAAAAAAAAAAAAAAACCAAAACAAAAAAAACTGAATCTCTTCCTTCTATTTCCTGTAACTGGTTAAAAGCCCTCACACAATCACTGTTCTGTCAAAACAGAATGCAAAGGTCAGGATATGCTTTTTCCTGAGTCAGTGTAATCACATCTTGTATGAAACCGCTATAAAGAGTTATGCAATTGTCCATGCCAGTACTGGTCAGCAAGTGACTGTACCGAATACTAACTACAGAGCACCAAGTTTGAACAGGGAAATCTTTTTTAAAATTCAGCAAATGTAGAACATTGTTAACTTATTATACTTCACTATTTCCTGAATCACTGATAGCCTTCAGTCTTTAAATTTTTATATATTTAAATGGTATTTTGTAAATTTTGTAAAATTTTATTGCTGTATATTTTTAATTATATATTGTACTGAAATGTTGCCAGCAGCTTTGAGCTCCCTAGGGAAAAGGGCAGGGTAGAAACCCAAGAAGAGAATCAACCCATGTCATAAGGACATTGTACTAAGCCCATTCTAATGACTAAATAAGAATAAAAACTCAAGACCTGCTAGCACTGCAGCCACAGGGTTTTCTTTCAGTTCAAGTGCTAGAAATTTCTGTTCATGGATCTGGAAAATATGGACTCCAGTCTCTGCAGGAAAGCAAGTGTTGCTTACCTGTAACAGGTGTTCTCACAGGCCAGCAGGAGGTTATGGATACCACCCATATGTGAGGACTACCATCCTGCCTGTCCTGTGAGAATACCTCTTTTTAAAATCATTTTAATAATGTACTAGCTTAAGGAAGGATGTCATCTGCCTCCCCCAGCCATCATAGTCAAAATAAGCCAAATGAAGAGGACAGGTTACAGCTATCAAGTTATAGGAAAATTTGTTCTTACCTGCTAATTGTCATTCCTGTAGTACCACAGATCAGTCCAGACAAGTGGGTTTATGCATCCCTGCCAGCAGATGGAGGCAGAGAACAAAACTTTGAGGCCCTGCTATATATCTGCGAGTGCCTGCAGTCCCTCAGTATTTGTCTCTCCAGATGGTAGAGGTGCAAACCTGCAATCTGGAGTTTTGATAGATAAAAAAAAAGAAAAAGAAAAAACGTCAGAGAAGGAAGACGGAAGGTTCCTTTGTGGGCCATCCCTTGAGTTGAGCAGGGTGAGAGAGGGAGGTTGGTGATCCCTGAGAAAGCTCTGCCCTCACCCCCGAGTTTGCTCCCTCTGGACATCCAGAAGCAGGGAAGTGGTCCTTTGTGTTTTCCTTGCTTGCTGGTTGTTTTTTTGTTCGGTGCATGTGCCTTTAAAGAAAAAAAAAAAAAAAAATAGATGCTGTGCAGGGAGCTGCTCAGGAGCTGATTGGCTGAGCTGCCGGGAGACAGGGCAAAAACTTCCCAATTGCTGGGTTGGTTGCTTGCTTAGCATCTGGGACTCGCCGCCAGTGGTGTTTGTTCAGCGGCAGGGGCTATTTTTAGGCCTGACCGCAATTCAAGCTGATGCCCGCTCAGCGCAGGAAGAGTTGCCGCAGCTGCGGTTTGAGAGGTGTTTGCCTCAGTACAACTGCGTTTTGTGTGGCTCGAGAGGGGCTGGGAGGACCCTGTGGCCATTTTGAGAGCACATGGCGGGAGCAAGGAGGCTGTTTCAGAGCCTCAGGACTCTCCTTCCCCACTTTTACCCGTCTGTTTAAGACCTGTTGGGGGCAGGGAAGGGACAGGAGACGATGGGTAGGATCCGGTCCTCGTCAGATTCGGAGCAATTTTCAGCAGATTTTTTCCTTCTTCACAAGGCCTAGTTGGCTAAGAAGGAAGCAGGATCCCAGCGGCCACTTCCCAGGAAGCCACTTGTGACTAAGAAGCAATAAATATAGACAAACAAAACTTGATTTGCCTCTTGTTCAGGGCTCCACAGGAAGCCCAGTGCTCCCCTTTTTCGGGGTATGCAAGCCAAGGCAGATGCTACAGGATCATCTCTTCTGGCCAACTCTCTTCTGTCTGTGTAGGCCAGCCCACTCCTTTCTGGCTTCCAGCTGATTCAGACACTATTCCTTCTGGCCTGCGCAAGCCTCCACTGCCACTGTTGCTGCTTCCTGGTCTCTGCACCTAATTCTGTAGGGCACATGCAGAGTTCTGTACACATTTTGCACAACTGTTCAATGCAGAATACCCCAAGTAGTAACTGTATAGTTTTGATGAGATAACAATCAAAGAAATTACATGCACACTTTCCCTTTGAAATCTGGTGTAACTTAAGCATGAATTTGCCAGCTAATTTATGCGAGATGTTATAAAATTATCCTCTTGAAGATTAAGGTTGTTTGGAAAACGATTCCATTTTATATCGCTTAGTTACTGTTGAAGGTTTGTAGGGTTTACCTCTGAAATTGCACACAAGTAATGCTAAAGTATCAAATTACCAACAATCTTAAAGCTGATGATACCAGCTTGTGCAAACCAGTGATCCGATTGGCTGGAGATAAAACCAAACAAACCTGTAAAAGGTATAATTCAGGCACAAGAAGTAAACCTTTTTCAAATGGAAAGGCTGCTCACAGAGGGGCGGATTTTCAGAGCCCTGCTCGCGTAAATCCGCCCAAAACCGGGCGGATTTACGCGAGCAGGGCCCTGCGCGCCGGGAAGCCTATTTTACATAGGCCTCCCGGCGCGCGCAGAGCCCCGGGACTCGCGTAAGTCCCGGGGTTCTCGGAGGGGGGCGTGTCGGGGGGCGGGCCCGGTCGTCGCGGCGTTCCGGGGGCGTGTCGGCAGCGTTTTGGGGGCGGGTACGGGGGCGTGGCTACGGCCCGGGGGCGTGGCCGCGCCCTCCGTACCCGCCCCCAGGTCGCGGCCCGGCGCGCAGCAGGCCCGCTGGCGCGCGGGGATTTACGTCTCCCTCCGGGAGGCGTAAATCCCCCGACAAAGGTAAGGGGGGGGGTGTAGACAGGGCCGGGTGGGTGGGTTAGGTAGGGGAAGGGAGGGTAAGGTGAGGGGAGGGCAAAGGAAAGTTCCCTCCGAGGCCGCTCCGATTTCGGAGCGGCCTTGGAGGGAACGGGGGGAGGCAGCGCGGCTCGGCGCGCGCAGGCTATACAAAATCGATAGCCTTGCGCGCGCCGATCCAGGATTTTAGTGGATACGCGCGGCTCCGCGCGTATCTACTAAAATCCAGCGTACTTTTGCTTGAGTCTGATGCGCAAGCAAAAGTAGGCTGATCGCGCTTCTTTTAAAATCTACCCCAGTATGAAGCTTGAAGGGAGCGGTGGTGCGCAGGAGCAGTATCAGAAAATAAATTCTTCATATGAAGTTTGGTGGATGCACGGATCGACCTTCCAGTGGAGGTAGTGGCGACAAAAACCAGTAACAGAATTCAAGAAAGCCTATGATAAACACGGAGGAGCCTCACTTGCGAAGTGAGGGGAAAGCCAGAGGTCAGTTGGGGTCTACAGCATTTCCCCAGGAATGAAACTGAGCGGAGCAGATAGGCCTAATATTCCTTAACTGCTGTCATTCTCTGTTTCTATGAGGCCGGTTAAGTTGCACTTTTTTGTAAACTGGGTACAAGGGTTTTATTATGATGTTAAAAATTAAAATGGCTTAAATGTACCATGGGAAAGAAAGATTAAATATTTCTGGCTCCTTACATGCTATTTTGAGAATGAACGTGTGATCACTGAAAGAAAACCGATCTGTACTCACCTCTTTGCAGATGAAGGAGATTTGGCTACAATCACTGCATTCCTGTAATCTGGAATCTGTTGGGGGTGAGAGGAAAAAAGGGAGCTGAAACCTAAGAGAGCATTGTAATCACCTTATACCTGAAACAATCCCCAAAACTAGAGATCTGTTTTTATTTTCTTTCCACTTCTTTTATAACTCCAGAATCAGCTTTCTAATTTGCCCTGCAAGTTTCCAGAGAAAGGAATATGTAAAACCAAAACCAATTTGCAATCCGCTCCATCACAGGTCCTAAGGAATTTCAGAAGGCTCTAAAAACCTATTTGTTTTCACAAGATTTCAACCCTTAGAGCCCCCGCCAATTGGCAGTGTAACTTGAAATGGAGTTCAAGCTCCCTCATAGTAACTGTTTTATATTTATTTTAAATTATGTATATTTCTATGTAACCAGCCCCAAACTTTGGAGAACATGGGATATACATTCTTATTAAATAAATATTTTTTAATAAAAATCACAAATAAAAAAAAAAGCACATGTATTCAACCTATATAGAAGAGCTCTGGCCATCAAAACCTGACAGACAGTTTGGGAACAACTTCTGATTCTTCATCATAAAACTGTTTAGCAGTGAAACTCACAACATTGCCTCTGCAACCCTCAGTGACTTGCACATAGCAAGAGGTTACGCCAACCCGTATGTTCTTATGAGAAACGAGATCATGACATCAAGTTGATGATTACTTTTATTTTCTTTTGCTTCTGTGCAACCATTTGAGGTTCTTGAAAAAGATGAACAGTATCCTGTGCGTAACTGTGTTTAGCGTAAAAATACATTCTAAAAGAGACCGGCTTAACGGCCCAGCAGCAGTGCGCTACTGTGCAAGAGACCCAGGTCTGATTCCTGGACTGCTCTGCCTCCTCAGGCCACCACCTACAGGACAAGTATCACAACTGCCTGGAAGGATTCCCAGCCATTTTTCAATTGATATTGGTTGACTCAAGTGTAACACGCTGTTTCTAAGCTCCTTGGTTATCATCCAGTTATCCCCAGGCAGAAGACAAATTTGGCCCTGGCTGAGGAACTGGGTATGCTCCTGCAGAGACCGCGAGTCAGACTGAGAAAGAGCTGGAGAGGAATGAAGTTGCCAGCTGATGTTATCAGTGAAATGGCTGCTGTGTTTACCCACCAGCTCTCGACAAAGCTTCCAACTGCTCTCCGAGAAGATCATGCACAACAATACGTGAACTTGCTGAAGAGAATGTTTATACCGGTAGTAAGAAAAGAGATTGAAAGAGAGTTAAAACTGAACTGACACTTGGAAAGTTTTGATAAATCTGGAATGCTGTGCAGACTGAGTTCATGGCTGGGATACTAAAATCTTATACCATCTGAATCCAATGGTAGATTAACATCTGTTTTAGTGTCAAGGAATTAACATCAATGACTTCTGGCAGCGTAATATTTTGCCAAATAAATTCAGCAAGCTGAAAGCTGGTGTGGACATTGGCTTTTATTAAGAGCTGCACCAACACACTACAGCCCTTTTGAAAAGATATCCTTGTAAACCCAGATAGCTGAAAGAAGTTTTACACTGCTGTGGTAGTACTGAGATGTTACATAAACACAAACCTGTACTGGGTTCCAGGGGATAGGTTTCTCAGTCAGAGGACTGTTTCTGCAATGACTGAGATAGATATGGGGATAGGCAGATCAAAATATGAAAATGGACAAAAATAAAACCCCCCACACTCTGGGCAGCTGTAAATAAAGGCTGATGATACCATAACCCAGTAGAAGCCAGCTTTGGCTGAGCTGAAAGCCAGCTACTGAGCTTGGGATAAAAAAAAAATGTTCTAAAGCTTCACAGTACACTGTGAATGGGAGTCCTACCTTATCGTAAACAAACAGGATCCTCAGCATGAGGTCTGGCTTGTTTCAAGCAATTCAATACATCCCATTAAAACCACTACCTGAAACCGTATCTCAGGTTAACATTCAAAATGCATGACAGTCATGGCCTGTGCTGTAATTAGGATTACGTGCAATGCTGTTATATTCTCAGATATCCAAGTTACCGCATGGGAAAATTAGGTTTCACACATGACAATGTTCTTTCAAAGGGGCATGGGATAAACACTGTGGATCTGTAAAGGCCAGAGGATAGGAATGAAGAAGAGAGGCATGGGGGTAACTTGCTGGAATGGTGGTTACTACCCTTATCCAATAGCCTTCATACAGTTAATGCAACTCCAACATTGCTCTCTGCTTCAGCGGCAAGGGGAAATGTGGAAAAGAGGATTCATATTCAGACAATAACCAACAAGGACACTGAACCGTACAGTCTGGGAAAACAAGCCTGGGGGTAACTTGCTTGATGCGGCGGTTGCTACCAGGCTTATTGGTTAAGAAATGATCACCAACTCTAGAGTTCTCGGGCTTCTGGATTACCAGATATCCTAACACCCCCACTGTCCAGGCATGAGTGTTAAAACAAGGATCACCAACCCCCCTGCTTGCCTGCCTCAACCAGGGGGGGGTGGCCCCACCAGGTACCTAACAACCCCCCCAGGTGGTCTTCCCTTGCTCTTGTTAAATTTTCTTTTTTTTTTTTAAACCAGACTGTAGGTTTTACACCTCTACCATCTGCCGGAGGCAGAGAAATACTGAGGGCCTGCAGGTGGCACACTGGGTTATATGGCAGTGTCAGTGAAGCTTTTCTTCTGTCTCCATCTGCTGACAGGGAGGCAAAACCCATGAGTCTGGACTGATCTGGGGGTATGAACAGGAACAGACTACCAGTTTTACAACCATAACAGATAACAAGCTGCCACCAAAAAAGCCATACCTTCAGCGGAAGTACAAATGAGGTCCTAAAAAGCACCTGCCACACAGGCTACACCAGACTTCAACCTTTCTATTTCTCTCAAAGAAAATCCTTCCAAAGAGCTATTCACAGGCACCTGCTGTGCCCAACGCAAACATGTCCTGGATAGAAAACTGCTGCAAACTGCAGCTTGAAAAAGCAAGCACAGATACCTCAAAAGTACTCCCCACAGAGTTTCCTTTTGAAAATTCCTTCCCAGCAGTGACTGCAGCTACAAAAGCACCCCCTGCTGGGAAGTAGGCATGGGACAAGGGGTTTTTGTTTTTTTTTTAAAGAAACTCTCCAAATGTACTTTTGTCACCTTTTTTTCCCCCATGTATTGGTGGGGAAAATTTTCAATTGGGGCTTCTTCCATGGATAAAGATGAAGCTGAACCTGGGGACAGGAGCTCAGCACCAATAGCTGATTGTCATCACCATGGATCTCCCCTATCAAGCTTTTGAAAACAAAAGTTTAATTGATATGGGGGCAAAAAGATTAGGCATTTTTAAGAGCACCGGAACTACAAAACACCTATGCATGTTGTCGTACATTTTCAATTTGTTTATTATCCCCTATTTCATTTTGTTTTAATAAGATTTTCAGCTCTCCCAACAGTATCTTCAGGTTCCAATCCACTGCCTCACCTCTTCTTGAATGTACTGGAGTAGGAATGGTGATGCTCGAAGATTATCCACTGGAATGTTGAAGAAGCCCTGAATCTCTTTCTGGTGCAAGTCCATAGTGATAAGATGAGTCAGACCTTAAAGGAGCAGACAAGATGGAGGAGAGAATTAGTTTTATTGTGCATCCAGGCTCTCTCAAACTTTGTCTGAAGAAGGAATTTATTTATTTATTTAACAGTTTTATATACCGACCTTCATAGTAAATAACCATATCGGATCGGTTTACAATTAACAAGAATAAAACTGGGGTAACTATTCAAGTAAACGAAAGATAAACAGTAGGTAGGAATGAGTCAAAGTTACAGGTTAAAACGGTTCCAAGTTACGTACCAACAAAAAAATACCAAGTTGTGGTTTGTAGTAAAGCATCAATATGATTAGAAAGAAAGTCCCTGCTATGCTGCTAGAGCAGAGTGAAAAGAGTCTCTCATGCATTCATAGCAATGTTAAAACACAACTTTTGTTTTTACTTTTATCTGGCTGACCCCTCATTAAACAGGTCATCAAAAATGAAAGCCGGTCTTTTGCAAAAAAATTTAAAAAAAAAGATCAGATTGGTATAAATTATTTCTAGTTCATAAGGCCATCAGCTTTCATAGGTCAAGGGCACAGAAGGTCTAGTGGTTCAAATAAAGGATCAGGCTCAAATCCTGCTTCTGTCACAGACACTATAACCTTGGGAAGCCACCATCTCCCAATACTTCAAGGCAGCCACAAATTGTAAGCCCTCTAAGGCAGGACTGGTTTTATTAAAATCCTGCATTAAAGATAGCTTTACATTTATATAAGTCATGTTTTGTTTTTTGGTTTTATGATTGTGTTATGAGCTACATTGATCAATCCTGTATTGGATTTGCAGGGTTTTAAAATTTGTAAACAAGTGCCCTGTTTTATATAAAACACTAGCAAGAAAAAACAAACAAAAAACGAAGAAAGGATCAGAAGAGATCTCTGTGAAGCTTTGCGTGCGGCTCGCAATGTGGAAAAAAAAACAGAGGAAGATGGTGCCGCGCAAGAAAGGTAGAGCAGCCAGGTAGAGCAAAGCTCTGATCTTTGTGAAGCTTCGTTGAGGCCGCCCTCTAGTGGATGTCTCAGATAGCATGGCTAATTCAGCCTGCTTATCGAAGGGAAAAACCTGTGCCATTTTTCAGACAATAACGTCAACAGACGAGACAGATCAAGCAGACTATGTATATTCACCACTCACCCTTGGGCAGGACTCTGGACTGATCTATGGTATTACAGGAATGAAAATTAGCAGGTAAGAACCAAATTTTCCTCTCTGTATGTACCCAGATCAGTCTAGATTCCTGGGATGTACCAAAGCTTCCCTAAACTGAGTAGGACTGTGAGAGTCCCTCTGGAAGGATGCTGCTCCCAAACTAGTAACTTCCGGCACATGAATGTCCAATCTAGTGTGTCTGGCAAAGGTATGCAAAGATTTCCAAGTTGCTGCCCTGCAAATCTCTTGCGGGGACATTAGCTAACATTCTGCCCAGGAGGCTGGAACTGAGTTGAATGAGACCTTAACCCATCCGGGACAAGACGAAGGCGACAAACATAAGTGGAACCAATGGACTCCTTTCACCAAACATGCAATTGTGGCCTTCGAAGCCTTCTGCCTCTTTTTTGCACCACTCCACAGCACAAAAAGGTGATTGACAATCTAAAACTATTAGTAACCTCTCGGTATTGTAACAAGGAGCATCTGACATCCAAACACCATAAGTCTTTGGCATGAGGCGAACCAAGCTCCAGATGTGGAAAAGCCAGACCTAAGTGGAACACCAAAACCACCTTTGGCAGAAAAGATGGAACCATCCTCGACGAGACACCTAAAGCCGAGATCCGTAAGAAGGACTTTATGCATGACAAGGCTTGAAGTTCAGAGACCCTTCTGGCCAAATAAATAGCCACCAAGAATATCTCCTTCAAAGTGAAATCTTTTATGGTAACCCTTTTAAGAGGCTCAAATGGTGCCCCCACACATGCCCTTGAGGACTAAATTAAGGATCCAAGATAGACACACAGAACGCGTAGGAGGACATAAATGCTTCGCCCCTCTGAAGAAATGCACCACATCTGGATGTGCCGTCAGGGGCTTTCCATGAACCTTGCCTCGAAATCAGCCCAGGGCCAAGACCTGCACTCTAAGGGAGTTGAAAGATAAACCTTTTGTCAACACTTTCTGCAGAAAGGCCAGAGTCTGCACCATTGACACTTGCCGCAGATCAATCCTTTGATCAGTGCATCAAGACTCGAAAATCCTCCACACCCTGACATATGCCAAAGAGGTGGAAGTCTTTTGAGCCTGCAACTGAGTAGTAATAACACCCTCAGAATATCCCTTTTTCCTTAATAGCCACCTTTAAAAAGCCAAGCCCCTAGACAAAAGCAATTTGCCTGCTCAAAAAATATGGGTCCCTGACATAGCAGGTTTGGAAAATGTCCCAGCCTCAGTGAGCCGTCCAGCGCTAGATTGACCAGATCCACAAACCAAGGTTTCTGGGGCTACTCAGGAGCCGGACCTCTATTCTCCTCACTACCTTGTCCACCAGAGGCCACGGTGGAAATACGTAAAGCAGGATGTCACTTGGCCAAAGAAGAACCAGGGCATCAACCCCTTCTGCTCCGCATGCCCTCCTGCGACTGAAGAATCGAGGAGCCTTGGCATTTCGCTGAGTTGCCATTAGAGCCATATGAAGAACACCCCCATCTACAGGTAATGAGATGTATTGCTTCTTCAGATAGCTCCCATTCTCTGGGTTCTAACGGCTGAGAAAGTTGGCCTGCGCATTGTCAGACCCCGCAATATGGGAGGCTTCTATCAAAGACAGATGTGCTCTGCCCAAAATCATCTCCACTTCCTGAGCCACTACTAGACTCTTGGTCCCCCCTTGGCGGTTGACGTAGGCTTCCGTTGTCGCACTGTCGGACAGGATCCTGACCGGGTGGTTGCGCAATAGAGGTACACACACCTGGAGGGCTAACCGCACCGCTCTAGTCTTGAGCCGACTGATGGACCACAACGTTTCCTCCGACGACCATTACCCTTGGACTGACTGGGCTGGCACACTGCTCCCCAACCGGAGAGGCTGACATCAGTAGTCACCACCATCCACTGTGGAACCTCCAAGTCCACTCCATGGAACAAATGGTGGCGAGAAAGCCACCATGACAGACTAGACCTTGCCGAGTCGGTAAGTGGTAGGGGAAAGATGAAACTGCTCAGACACTGGATCCCTGCAGGATAGCATCGCCTGCTGAAATGGTCTCATATGAGCAAACGCCCACGGAACGAGTCCCAAGGTAGATGCCATGGAGCAGAGGACCTGCAAGTAATCCCAGACCCTGGGCACATGGGCCTGCAAGAGATTCCATACCTGGGACTGTAATTTGAGCATACGTGAGAAAAACCTTCCCCACTCAGGTATTGAAATGTGCCCCCAGAAAATTCAAGGCTTGCAAGGGGAGAAGCTGGCTCTTGGATAAGTTCACTATCCAACCTAATGATCGCAAGCGGCATATCACTACCTCCACTGCTTGCCTGCATAGGTCTTGCGACTTTGCTCGAAACAGCCAGATGTCCAGATACGGGTGCACCAGCATGCCCTCTTTCCTGAGGATCACCGGCACCAATATTAAGCCCACCCACAAAATGCCCCCATGCCTTTTTTTTATTCTAGCTAATGATTTACCTGGCTAAAAAATCAAGTCAGAAAGGAGGTGGGGGATACATTGAAATCCCAGGTTTGGCAAGCTAAATCCTGAATTTAAATGAACAAATCATTTTAGGGTTGTTTTTTTTAAATAACTGGAAGGGTCTAAACAATTTGTTCCACTCAGCATTACCCACTTGTGTGAATGGTGAACCCATTTATCTTCAGAGAATAACCACCATAACAATGATGCATTCAAGAAATAAATTAAAATTAAATTAAAGATATATATCTATATATATATATATATATATTAAAATTGCCATTTGGTGACATCTGGTCTATTCAAGTAGTATGTAGAAAAGCCCCCTGGGGACAAGGAAATACCTACATTACCTAAATAACTCACTCTGGACTACCAGTAATAAGGTGTGATCTAAATCCAAATAAATAACTTCTAACAAGTGATCTTAATTGCCTTGAGCTACCAATGAAAGGGCATGAGCTAATTCCAAATAGCTGTGTGCCCTTTATGGAAAGAGTAAAAACCTGTACATCTAATGTCTATGCATGTATTGCTCAGTTACATTTTGATGGTATCAATAGACTGTACCACTGCCAAAACCACCTCCATCATTTTCATATGAATCACTGTCTATGGCACTAAGCTTAACTAACTAAGGCCTAGATTCATCAATAGCGCATGCGTAACCAAAAAAGGGGCGTGTTTATGGAAATTGGTAAGTTACCACACTGGGAGGGAGGGGAAGAGAGCGAGAGCCTATCTTCAAGGCCCTCATAGTATTTAACTATTTCTCTCTCTATAGGAGGGCCACCTGATAGGTGAGGTGTTCGTGGTGGTTTAGGGGCCAGTTTGACATGTGGAGTTAAACGTACGAACAGCACAGTACACCTTGGTGAAGATTTGACGTCATTTGGAGTGAGGAAAGTCACAAAGATGAAATGTTGTACTATGTTATAGAATCCATCAAGCGAGGGTGAGTGAACATAGTATAACATTTCATCTTTGTGACTTTCCTCACTCCAAATGACGTCAAATCTTCACCAAGGTGTACTGTGCTGGTCGTACGTTTAACTCCACATGTCAAACTGGCCCCTAAACCTAAACCACCACTAACACCTCACCTATCAGGTGGCCCCTCCTATAGAGAGATAAATAGGTGCACACAGTGAGGTCCTCCCCAGAGGCTCTCTCTCCAAGTCCAGAAATGGCCAAAATGCAATTCAAAAAAATTTATCATGAATTGCGTTATGGCCATTTCAGACATATTGCACAGCTTAACACCAGGGAAAAAGATGTAGTTATTTCCAGTGTTAAAGCCGTGCGATAGCATGCATTATGCTATTGCACGGCGCGATATGGGCCCTAATTTAACTAAATTCCCGCCCAAAACTCCTCCCCAATCCCACCCACCCCAAAATTGTGCATTTGCACCATGCACTACAGCATTTTTCGCATGCGATAACCCCATAATGCCCTTTGATGCATGACCCCATAAATTTGTGATCACGTAGCATGCACAGCACATATCTGTAGCCACACTACAAACAAAAGCAATCAGAAATGTGCCAACGTGACAATTTTCCTCTCTTGGGGTGTTTTCAGTGTCTGTTTAAAATCAGTAAAGGAAGATCTATAATGTATACTGTAAACAGTAAAACTTAACTGCTGCTGGCAAAAGAAGCCACTTTATGCAGGTTTTGACCTTCAGAACGCTCTGTGCTAATGTTTACCTGTTACTGGACTGTGGATAACCTTCAAACTTAGGCGGGTGCAATAAGTGTGGAAAGCATATATCCAAAATTAATGCCATCCACTTCTAAGCTTGTATATCTGTATCCTATATAATAACTTAAATCAGTGCTTCTCAACCCAGTCAGGTTTGCAGGATATCCACAATGAATATGCATGAGACCTGACCTCTGGAATAGAGATTACCAACAGGTAGCCACCATCCGTCATTCATTACAAATAACTGAGTACAAGAGGAATACCTTGGTGAAGAGTCTACTACTATCAGAAATGCAATTCCATTCTGAAAGGCTAAATTACAACGGCATCAAATTCAAGCCCTAACTCTAGCATGGTGCAGCTAAATCAAGACTTTTTTTTTTAAGTCACCAGCACATCCCCTTGACCACATCCCATCATTCTATCTGCCTTACCGGCTTTGCACATCATTGAAGCCAGTAACTTAGAAACAATGGAGCCCCTTTTCCTCATCTTGCACTGCTTGCTGTACGGGAAGTAGGGTATAACGCCGATGATGCTCTTGGCGCAGGAGGTTCTACAAGCGTACACCATGATCAGGAGTTCCATGATCGTAGTATTCACATCCCTGGAAATGGGAGTAATTTTTATTCTGTAGCCATGCATAACAAGTCTTTTTCTTTATGAAAGGTCAAATTCCAAAACACGATACCACAAACTAGGCTCTGTGATATTAGTCACAGATATAGACACAAGCCGCCTTGAGGAGACCACTATATAGTTACTAACAGCTAAAACGTCATTAAATTGTATAGCATGCATTTGTAAACCTGCCCGGTTATATTTGAGGCAATAAGAAAATAGGTGAGTTTTAAAAAGTAGGGGGCCCTTTACATATAAAAAGAATCCGAAGTATCTAAAAGGCAAAAACTGGACTTATATACACAGATAAAACAAATGATTAATGGCACAATACTCCAAAACATTATCCCGTCATCTCCTTCAAAACATTCAGAGGAGTCTCTATACATTTCCAGAGTGTCAAACCCCCTACACATTGAAAATAAAATCAAAAACCAATATCATGTAATTCCCAAAAATAAACTACCTTCCATTACAACAGTGGTTTTTACTTAAGCTATTGTACAGCTTACTAACTTGGAAATAGTCTGAATGATGAAGACATCTTTCCCTCTCACAGACTCTTGAATCTGCACCCTAGTTTCTGTGGAAAAAATGAACATGAATCAATAAGTTAGAAGAGAGACATAAGTTCACGCACACACATATAGTTAAGACTGATCATGTCCAAAAGCAAAACTGAGCCAGTCCTGATTTTACCTCACTGCATGTGTAGAGATGTAATTCTGATTTTCTGATTTATTTTTCTTAATAAAAACAACAAATCACAATTAAATCTGCCTACATGCAGTGGGGTGAAAGCAGGACTAGCCCAGCTATCTGATCACCCTGCACATAATACACATGCTACTTCTTACCACTTTACAGCATGGCAGGATTAGGTGCAAACGTGTAAATATTAATCTGCAATGTTTGATAAACTTCCTTCTTTACACCCCCTCCAAGTTTGCCTTGTTCAATGTAATTTTCCCTTGTTACAAGTTACATGTAAACAGATATGATGTTACGACGAATACCGGTATAAAAAAAACATTAAATAAATAAAATACACAAAAAGTTGAGAGATAGGTTGAAGATTTAAAATTGGCAGGAATTAAAAAAAACAAACAAAAAAAAACAAAACTGTAGCTTTGGCATGTGCCCATAATATCCCCTAGTCAGAATTTAGATCACAACAAAAGTCTCAGACAAAAAAAACAAAACAAAAAAAAACCTCTTTCACAAAAATATATGGCAGTGTGAGATTATTAATAGAGACACAGAAAAGAGGAAAGTACATGAAACAGTTTCATGATTGGTGGGGAAATAAAGTTGGCTAACACACTAATTCCCAATTAAGACATCTTGTAGAGACGTTAAACCAATGCCTACCTCGGTTTGGCTCCTGATAGACTTGAACTTTACCAAGCTCCACCCCCAAGCGCCTGAAGGAGAAGAAAATAAGGAGCACACATTATAGGATGAGTCTGAAAGGCTTAGGACAGTAAGGAAACTCTCAAAGCTATATGGAAAATACATTTTGTTTTGTGACAAGTATTTTTATACAACATATGCTTTACTAATAGGGTTTGATGCCGTGTACAGTAAAATGCAAATTGTAACTTTATAAATAAAATGAATAAAGATGTCAATATGCATGTTATATATTACTTATTGTTATAGGTGTTATAGACTTATAAAATTTTACCAAAATTACTCTCTCCAACCTTGTCCCAAGGTTTACAGACTGAAACAGGATTTCATCTCTTGTTGACTTAAATAAGAGGGGGCAGGGGTTGGGGAGACCAGCAGGATGCCCAATGACTGTGCTCTACTATGGTAAAGGTTCTGCATATTCTTTCCATGGGTTCCTCTTTCTAAACCTTTAAAGATGCGTTATGTACTTCTGCTTCTCCTGCTCACTAGCACAGAAAGCATTTGAAAACAAAATAAAAGCTGAGTAACTTTGAAGGTTTAAACTGGGCATCAGTGACATGATCCAAGTTTAGCAAATCGTGTTCCAAAATTCAACACACATCATCTTTATAAAGATATTTTCTCATTTGCTTACAATTATCTTTATTGTAACTCTTGAGCATAGATGTTATGTTATGCTCCTTTTGCTGGTTGGTTTGACTGGAATTTATTCTTTTTTGAACCTCAAACAGTGATAAGTGTTTAGCAAGTCTCTTATTAGGGGCTCTCTTTACTAAGGTCGTGAGTTGTTTTTTTTTTTAATTTTGTTTTTTGTAAAGTGCAAATGTCAGCACATTTTTTTCATATTAAGTTCTAAATCAGACTTGTTGCATTTATCTGCGGGACTGTCTGGTATTCTCTCAGTACCAGCATGTTGCTTGTTCTCTGAATCAGATGACAAAGAAAGATTCACTGCTTTAGTTTACTCCCTTCCTATTTTAGCTATTTTCCTGCCAGAAAGCTGGCTCTCAGAAAAGGGAAGCACAAACTAAAGAAGAGCTACCAAGGATCAAACATGCATGTGCAAAGGGAAAGAAAAGGAAAACAAAACCAGTTAGCAAAAAGATTTCATATCAGGTTGATACATAAGGTTTCCACATGTCACAGTTCAAATTCCATACAGATGCAACAAAAAGAAATACCAGACAATTTCATTTTGAGCTATGCTCAAAATCCTGTATTAGATAAACATGCGTTTCTTCTGCTCTGCTTCACATTCCCTGAAATTCATTTTTAGCTTTCTATTTGGTAGGGTACAAGAAATGTTGCATTAGTAAATATAACCACTGGCACTCAGTGGCTAAAGAAGCCGTTGCATTCTTCACTGCCCTGTTATTTCTCTCCCCAAAATAGTGTATTCCTACCAAACTGATGATAAATGACAAACAGTGATGAATAATAAACAGAAAGGAGGGAGATATTTTCACAGTGCCAAATCCTTACACAACAGATAAAAGCCAATAAACACTAGGTAGTCAATTTTCAAAAAGTTTAGGTGCCTAACTTTGAAAGTGAGGCTATGAAATTGGCCCTTTTGAAAGTTTACTAGGACCAAATTTCCTGCATTTAGGTTCCTAAAAAGATGGGTAGTTACACACCTTAAAGAGCAGGATAAGAAGTTAGAGGTTGAGCACAGATTTTATTTTTGATAAATTGCCTAAAACAATATATCTAAGCAGTTTATAATAAAAAGTCACAATAAAAACTGACATAATGCTTTTCAACTAAAAGATCTCCTCCCAGACTAAATGTACATGGAAAAATCTGGATAAACAAAAGCTAAAACCTGTAATACATCGCTGATGCAATTAGTTGTTATAAGCCTAAGATAAAAGCTAAGATTTTACATCTTTCTAAATGTGTTCAGCATTAGGGTCCTAACTTACAAGTCTAAACTTAGAAAATGAATAGCAAGCCTAAATACAAGTGAATTTTCAGCTAAAAACTTAAGTCTTAAGTTCAGCTGAAAATAGGCACCTCAGTTAGGCGCCCTGTTTTGTTTTGTTTTTTAATTGGCTTCTAGATTTCTTTCAGTAGTCTGATAAAAGTATGTGATAAAATGGCAGATTACACACCTCGATGGCTTTAGGAGAGGAACAGAATCAGTTTGTGAGCAACCCATAAATCAAAAACTAGCAAATATCAAATCAGTCTACACTTTAATATAGGTTATTTACATGCCTGTGCAATATTTTCTCCAAGGAAAGTCATCTTTTGGATTGAGCTAGTAATCAACAAATCTCATATGTGATGATGCATTTTAGGTATATCCAATATAATCTTAAAAGATTTCAAAGTTCTACACTAATTGAAAGACCCAGAAGAACTATTCTCCTACAATATTTTGACCAGCAATTATTTTATGTCAACTATATTGGAAAAGTGGTATGCCAAGTTCACTCTTCCCCAGATCCTGAATGGTTGAGGGGGTCACCTTACTTGACAATTTCAGATTCTATAATGAAATATAATTATTTTGTGATTGATAATATTCTGTTAATATCTTTGTTGCAAGAGAGCATTACAAAATTTAATTGAACTAGTGTTAGTTAAATATGTCATCAAAACATATATACTTAATCTCAAATTTGTAACTGAAATTGTCAGGTGATTTCCTTTCAGTCAGTCAATCAGCTTAGCCAAGAAAAGATACCATTGTTTATACTAGAAGCCTGAAAGCATTTTTATCTTACCTTATGAAAAATAGCTGATTGCAAACAGTGAAGAATAAATATGAAGCTTATACAGCAAATGTGAAAAGAAAAACCATCAGGTTAGATGCAAAAGTAAAAAAAAATTCAGTAACCTAACAAAAAAAAAATCATAAAACTCAGAAAAGATTTTCATGAATGACTATTACTTACTCAGAAATTCTTTTTGCCAGTTCCACACAAGATGGATTGGAATTAGCAGAGAACAGCACCAGGCCACCTTTGGTAATATTCATGATGCTACTGGAATCCGTTTTTGCAATGTGAACTTCAGGACTTACTGTCCCTCTACTTATAAAATACTAGGGGGAAGAAAAATGGGACAATTGGAATACCGTTTAAGTCTCATTTAGTGAGCATAAGCATTTATAATTGCAGGTCAGTGTTTGAGTACTAATTCCTTCAATATTAAGATTCTCTAAGAAGCATTTTTCATTTTAATGCTTTTTTTGCTACCAGTTTCTTCTGTAAACATTTACCCTATGGAGATACATTTAATCTTTCCTGTAGTCTTTTGCATATCCTTTTCTGTGGTAGAAAATCCATAAGGTTATTGATTTTGTTTGCTTGGTTTTTATCATACTTCAGCAGTTTTTGGGGTTTGTTTTTTTTGTTTTTTTTTTTATTTCTTAGCTTTTCTTCCTCATCCCATCTTCAAGTTGCTTCTCTGCTATGTCACCTATCATTTTTAAATATAATGAATAATCCAGCTGACCTAGGACTTCATGTTGCACACAAGAGCTTATGTCACAGGCCTCTAAATTATTCTGTTAGCTAATTAATAGGTCACAAAATGGGTTTTACCAATATGTGTTTTCATATCACATATCTATTCTAGCAACCAAAATACAAAAAGTAGTCACAAAAATAGTTATTATAAAAGCAAACACTTGGAGCCTGCAAGTTAAGAGGAGGAACTGAAGGAACACAACTGACATTTGTTCTCCCTCCAACATAGCCTTTAATAAACTGCTATATTTTGTTGGTGGGAATCAGGCAAACAGTGATCATGTACCGAATTGGGCAAGAACAGAAATCTAGTTCCAGGAGATGCAAATGGGTAACCTAAAGAGATTACTTTTTGGGACATGTGTGTATGTGTGAATCCAACCCTATCAGAGGCTCACATCCCCTGACTCATCCTGAAAGTTTCCTGTGGACAGGACACCAAACAAGAAAGTTATTAGGGGAAAACACACACATAGCTCATACGCCTTTTTTTCCTTCAGAAAGTAGGCTATAAACTGATAATCATCAGCAGTCACTGGGCAAAAAAACAAAACAAAAAAAAACCAGAAGAAGCAATAGCTGCAGGTTGAGAAAAGCTATTAAAGTTTTCCCAGGTGTAAAAATTACTCTTTTAAAAGAGAAAAAAAAACTCACATAAGTAACAAGTACAGGCCACTAGAGATGCTCCAGACCACTAGAGATGCTCCAGAACTCAGCAGCCAGGATATCAATAAACACTAACCGGAGAACTCCGGTTAGTGTTGTAATCACCCCAATACTTAGAAACCTACACTGGTTACCTATTAAATACAGAATTTTGCACAAAGCAGTCACCATTATCCACAAATCCATACACAACCAACTTCCTTTAGACCTTCAGTTACCACTCAAATTATACACATCTGCAAGACCCATCAGATCGGCACACAAAGGAACCCTTCAAGTTCCCCCAACTAAATCCACTCGACTAACCTCCACGAGAGAATGGGCACTTTCCACAGCTGGCCCCATCATCTGGAACAACCTGCCGACGGATCTAAGACTGGAACCCTGCCTGACTACCTTCCGGAAAAAACTGAAGACTTGGCTTTTTGTCCATTTTTTTTTTTTTTCATTTAAAAAAATTTATTAATCGCTTAACACAAAAGACCTAAGCGATATACAAAATGAACATACATAATAAAACACAAAAAATTTGACAAAAACCAAAACAAACAAACATTATAAATTATATAAAATAATAAAAATACAATGGTATCACATCTAAATATAAAATAACATTTTCACTTCAAAAACAATAATCATGAATACAGAAACAAAATGAGAATCAATTCAATATATTACAACCTGAACGCACGGGCTAGGAGAAATTACCTAGCCTTCCCTCAAGCCTAACATCGCAACAGAGCTTCCATTTAGCTCAATAGACTAAATGTCCAACCCAGTAACTGCATATTCATCCATGCTCATTCTCCAGTTTTTTCTGTCCTTTATTTCCTGGCTACCCTAGCCTCCAAGTTCATTCTCCCTGTTATTTGTATCTGCGCTTCGGCCTTCTTATTATATGGTTTTTTGCTAAGTTAACCCCTAAGTTTGATGTAAACCGGCCTGATATGAAGCTTGTCATGAAGTTCGGTATAGAAAAATGTTAAATAAATAAACAAACAAGTACCCTTGTACAGCACCCTACCATAAATAATGAGCTATCATGGACTAAAACTGATGCCATTTTTTAAGTTCAGTGCTAGACTTGTATGACACCAGTCAAATTAGGTAAATGCCACTGCTGTATGCCAAGCAAGCGTGTTTATAAACATTTTTACCAAGTGCAGTATATATAAACAACAATGTGATCCAAATGAATAAGTGCTGAGTGAGATTACAAACAAAATGACATATTTTAATATATAACAATAATCGCCCATCAATGTGCTCCTTGTAACAGGACTCCCTATTTACTTAGCCAGATTTCAGTTATAGAATATTACTACCTAATCGTAATCATTGTAATTTACTCCCCAGTTCATTGATCCAAGTTATCCTACCTGTTCGATGTAACCGCATTCTTATATGCCTGTTAATTGTTATAATGTAAACCGAAATGATATGTAACTTTGCTACATGAATTTCGGTATATAAAAATGTTAAATAAATAAATAAATTAATGAAAATGTAGGAATTACAGTATGCAACCTTTCCAAGGAGCACAAAGCTCAGCATATATTCACAATAGCCAAAACTATTCTTGTGCTGCTGTGTATGCATTTGATGTGCACCACAAATATTGGTCCTACAATGCTATATGCAACACATTTATACAGCTATACCAAGGCTCATTTCTATATGTATGTCAGGTGCCCATAATAGTGCCACCAAGCTGTAGGTATACAGTAAGTCAGAAATCCCATAAGGATGTTGCTTTACTGTGTCATATGTTCAAAGACCTTCATAGATGCCAACCTAAACATGTTAACCCACTCTGAATATGCAAACTCCATGCAGCTAGGAATATATTGGGTGATTAAGCAAATAATGATTATGTATTTAGCATTGTATATCTTTCTGTTACATTGTTACACTATCATACTGTTATTGTTGCATTGTTGCTATGTTCCATTTGCAATTGTTATGTCTTTACCTCCTGCAGCCTGTTCTGCTTGCCTTTTTCAGTTCCTTTCATCCCATCCCCGTAACCTGTTATTTGTAAACCTCCAACCTATAGTTCTAATGTAAACCGATATGATGTTGCTACTAATATCGGTATTAAAAAAAAAAAAGCTTTAAATAAATAAAATGTATTTACTTTATCATCTTAGTAAAACTAATTTATGGTGCCAATATAGTGCTACAAAAAGTACCATTTATGTCTAAGGTTCTTATATGCAAAGAAAGCCCTACGTCTCTCGCTATGTCTCTCAGTTACCACTCAAAACTGTTTACCCCCAGTTCACTGCAGTAGGCACCCATCTTAAACCATGTTTTGCTCCTATTTTGTTATTGAAAACTTGTGTATTATTTATTTTCTTCAGGTAATCCTGGAAGATATGCTTTAACGTTATATTGTACTTGTAGCATAGAAAAATCTTATCAAAGCCAAGGAATTCATTTTTAAATATCTTGTGACTTGAAAAGGCAAAAATCAATAATTTTAAGTACGGTTTTTGCAAGGCCACATAGTACAAAACAAGTACGAGTGCCAGAAAAGTATCTTGTAGACAATACAGCTTGTGTTCTGAAAATATTCTTCCCACTCAAGTCCAAATAGCAGTAAACAACCAGAAGTGTCTTTTGTAGATACAGCTTGTTTTCAACAAGTATGTGGTAACCATTTCTGTATGTAAATAATGTGAAAAACTACCACAGCATGAGTTTTCCCCTTGAGTTTCTACCATCCTGAAAATCAAGCTCCTCCCACCCTAAAAAAAAAAAAGCCTCAGAGTGAAACCGTAAACACACTGATGGGAAAGGAAATACAGTTATATTCTCACTCAGCAATGTTAAGTGTGGTAGCATTTGGGGTTTTTGTTTTTTTTTTTGGCTACTAGCCAGTTTCCTCCTCATACTTCCAGCTGAACTGGATCTGGCACTATGAGCCTTCATTATCAGCTACCTGGGGACGTTTCCCCCTTATTTTTATATCTCCCTCACTTTAATCTGGTCATTGCAGCTACAGGCCTCTGCTGAGGGCCATGCACTAGGGTACCTTCCACAATCTTGTAATCATAGGTCCTAAATTTGACCACAAGGTTTCACCATTATTTGAGGAGTAGGATTCCCTCACTCCAGTGATGAATTTAGGATTTTGCTACCCCTAAGCACTGATGGTGCTGTTGTGCCCCCCCCCAACCCCAAAAGGTCAGGCAACAGGGAGGTCTAAGACACATCAAGTTAGATTCTCTGGCAAATTTTTTTAAATTATTATGACATACACAAACATTTCCATCTTTTACATTATAAATCTTGCTTGTCTTTGTATAATTTATTTTCCTTTTACTGGGTAAGGAAAAAGAATCTCAAGTATCAGTACAGAGGGGAGATTTCAGGAATGGGAAAAGGAGACAGACTAGGAAAGGGGTGAGGAGAAGATGAGAGGACTGGGGGATGGGGAGAGGAGGAGGGCAGAAGACTGGAGATACACAATGGGGAAGGGGGTGCAGATCAGGAATCTGGGATGGGAGAAGACTAAGATGGAGGACAGTTCTGAGATTGAGGAAGGGTAGGAAGGTATAAGAGGGGTTGGGGTGGCTTTCAGGATTTGGGGAGGAGGGAGAAGTAGGAAGGATCAGAGGTTCCTTCATCTGCAGGACAGAATCCAAGATCAAATGAGATTGGCTGTGAATCGCAGGGGGGGGGAGGGGGGGAAGGAGACAAGTATTCCTACTGTTCTAATCTTGCTGTCCCTTGCATGCCCTCTCTAACCTCTCACTCAATCTGGCATAGACACACCCAAACTCCTCCTCCATTCCCCTCTCTCACACACAGAGACATGCCCTCCAGCTAGCCCATTCTCATCCCTTAGTGATGCCCCACTCAGTCCTCCCTACCATGTTGATCTTGTTGCTGTCCGCTCCAGGCTCACCTCTTCCCCTCCTGTTCTCTGCAGCTATCTGGGAAGGGAGGGGATGGATCAGAAAGTAGAGACCTGTTCTCTGCTGAGTAAAATGCAGCACAGCTGGAAGACGGTAAGTCTTCAGCCAGCTGCCCTCTCCCTCATCACCCTACAATTTCTGCCACTTTAGACACAGGCCTGGGGTGCCTATTGACTAATTCAAACCTGCCCCACTCTAGAAGAGGTTATGAATTCTGCATCCCAACTGATCTGGAGCATGGAAGACCTGAGCTGGAATTCAACCCAAGTCTCTTCACATGGCAGTGCACACAGGCAAATGCTTCAGCCTAGCATTTGACAGCTCTCTTATCTGACAAGCCAGAAGATTATCGCAAAGCTTGGAACAACTCAAACATTACTATAACAACAGCCTGAATGCCTCAATAAAAGTAACTGAAAATGGATGGCTGGAAAATGTCCAGTTGAGAGGAATGATCCAATCTTGGGTCTTTTATAAACTCACAAGAATCAAGATATTCTCCAATAAGAGAACTTGTCTTCCAGACTTTTACTGATCTACCCAAGGGACTCTATAGAAAAATCCACATGGGAAAAAAAGTTTAGTAACAGAGCCCTTTCAGAAAACAAAGCAATGATATTCAACCTTGTAGCCCCTCAGTGCAATTCTTCTACACTACACAATTTTAAAAACATTACAGAAAAAATATAGTAATAACCACAGAAAAAGATCAAATGGTTCATCTAGTCTGCCCAGCAAGTCTCTTAAGGTAGTAACTGCCGCTCCATGCCGGTTACCCTCAAGCCTTATGTTAATGGTAATAATATTTACAATCAAAACTAAGCAACTGCCAAACCCATAACAAAATTACTGCTAGCAACATTTTTATGGGGTGAGCAGCCTTGATAATTCAGACAATGCTGCTTGAATATGCTTGTTTTTGTATTTGGCCAAACGAGCAGTCTTGTGCTTTTTCTCCTTAATGTCTGTGTATTACCCTGGACTGTAAAAGTCAGGGTCCAGTGTTGGCTGTTGTCTGAATTCAATTCCACTTTTGTCCCCCTGCTGAAGCAGAGAGCAATGTTGCAGTTACTTCAAAAGCATCAAGGTTACTTGGTTAAGGGTAATAATGGCATACATGACGTTTAATATGTGGCTCTTTTAAACGTGTTTAGCAAAGTAGCCTGAATACCTAATTTCAGCAGTTTGTCTGTAATATGTGCATTCTTTTGCAGCATTCATTGCTTTGGTGTTGTGGTCTCACCAGAACGCACTGCTCTCTCATGCTAAGCAGCAACTACAAAGGCCAAAGGATAAGACTGAAAGTTGAAAAGAGACATCATTGGATTTCTCCTTCGCTGTCAGTCAGAACAGCTCAAGAAATGGACATCGCCAATAATCATGTAGCGTCAGACCTTGGGCCTGAGGTACCAAACCTCCCCCCAAAGTCCATGGACAGAAAGGCTTAGTGCATCTGGCCTTTAGACAGTTAGGCAGAAAAGTGGCGCTGATGCAAAAACCTGGCATGTTGTACAGCTTTTCTGAGGCAATAGAGCGTGCTCAAACGGACGTGGCACACTCTCAAGGGGATATAACGTGCAGCAAACAAGAACACAACGACCCCATACAGAGAAGGATGGGATCCCCGACCCCACAAAAGATCGGACTGGGCTGCGTTACCCCCCGGAGAAAGGTTTCCACAGCCCTTGGCTCGGTGTTAGTTTTCGGTGCCTGCACAAGCACAGGAGGAGCTGCTGCCGAGGCAACCACGGGTGCCAGCAGGGAGAGGAGAAGCCGGGCCCCAAGACGCGGCTCCGAGCTCCTCCCGCCAACACGCCCCAACCTCGCCCATCACCGCTTCTCCTCTCCACTGCCGAGCCAAAGGGAAGGGAATAAATACCCCGCTCCTGCTCACTCTCCCGAGCCCCGGACGACGACAGCAGCAGCAGCAGGCGGGCGACACCACTAAAGGACTTTCCTTCTCCCTCAGCCAGAAGCAGGGGAGGGGTGGGGGGAAATGGGGTGTAACGGCTGCCACACCTGCGTCTCCCGCCGGACGTGGAGGTCTCTGAAAGGGAGGAGGAAGCGACGCTGGCGGGGTGGCGAGACCAGTTCCGCTGCTTTCCTCCTCCTCAGGGCCGGACTCGCGTGCACCTTCCCCTCTCGCACTGACTGAAATGGCGGCAGCGCGCCGACAGCCCGCGCCCAGAGCCTATCGATGCGGCGCGTGCCCCTCCGCGGCCCGGGCCAATCGAGCGCCGAGCTCCCTCCTGCGCGCCAGGCGGAGGCAGACGAGAAGCCGCGCACATCGCTGACGTCATCGATCGGCGCGGAAGCTCCATTCCTAGAAACTATTGTGACGGGATTTGGCTCTTATTTGATGTGCATAGCTTGCGCGATACTGCTAGAAACAAAGAGGCTGCTTCGCGGCTGGATGACCTCCTCTGACTGGGTCACAGTTTACAAAAAGTCGAGCCGAATTTCTGATGTTCTCCGAAAGTAGAACGAAACTCGTCTATGGGTGTAGCGAGTGGAGAGTTCGTGCCTGAAGCAAGGAATACGGTTTTTGTCTTGGACACTTGAAAAATTTAAAGAGAGGTGATTAGTGCTTGTAATTCACTTTCCATTCGCGCAGCTAGGGCAAAAGCTGTTTAGACTCCAGAGAGGAAGAGAGGCGTTAGGTTTAGCCCCGCGATATCAGGCGGTGGTTCTAGTGGCAACGATAGACTACTATGCGGACAAATGAGACTTTACAGAATTAATCCGAAGTGGAGAGGTACAATAGTTATTCCAGAATCGCGATCTCATCGGAGAAAGTAGGGACTATACTTCGAAAGGATCACCGAAGTTTATATTTTGAGCTTTGCAAAAGTTGCAAGAGCAAAGCGTATTAGGGGCCCAGACCCTTCACTTCTCCCGGTGCTAAAAATAAATAAATAAATAAAATCCCTTTAGAAAATTAAAACAATTCAAGGCCCCCGTTTCTAGGTCTGCTAAGTCCAAGGCGACCAGCATCCTTTCCTTCTATCCCCTATCCAGCATTTCTCTTCTCTTTTTTTGTCTCTAACATCCTCCTCATTCTCCCGTACCTTACTCAGCACACTGGCACCACCCCAATCTCTTTGCCCCCCTTTTGCAGTGCCAGTATTTCTTGTCACCTGCCTAGATCCTCTTTCCACAACTTACCCAGCTTCCTGTCTCCACCCCAATCATGTACCCAGTATCCATTCTCTTATCTGTTGTGGTTAAAAGTAGGTAATTAGTACTGGGGGGTTGGCATCCTAATGGAAGAACCTCCCCCCCCCACTGCAGCCTCCGTTTTTTTTTTTTTGGGGGGGGGGGGGCTGCGCATGCCAGCACCCATAGTCTCCTAAGTCTTCTGGCCTGTGTGGACCAAGATTGACTTTGTGGTTTCCTTTAATGTGGACAGAGGCAAAGTGATTTGCTTAGGGGGTAATTTTCTAAAGGAGTTACCTATGTAAATGTAACTACTATTGTAGCAATTTTCAAAAGCCATTTACTGGAGTAAAGTGCACTTGCATGAGTAAATCCTATGGACAATTCAATGGCGTATATTGTAGCAATTTTCAAAAGCCCACTTACTTAAGTAAATTCTTTTTAAAATCAGGCCCTTTGGGAAGAGAAACCTAAATTATGGCTACATTAGGAGTCACCATTCAGGAAAAAGATCTAGACATCGTCGTTGATAACGTTGAAATCTTCAGCTCAGTGTGCAGCAGCAGCAGCCAAGAAAGCAAAGAGAATGCTAGGGATTATTAGGAAAGAAATGGAGAATAAAACAGAGAATATCATAATGCCGCTGTATCATTCCATGGAACAACCTCATTTTGAGTATTGTGTGCAGTTCTGGCCACCGCATATCAAGAAAGATATAGCAGAATTAGAAAAGGTATAGAGAAGGGCGACCAAGATGATAAAGTGGATGGAACAATTCCCCTAAGAAGAAAGGCTAAAGAGAGCTTAGAGAAGAGACGGCTGAGGGGAGATATGATAGAAGTCTATAAAATGATGAGTGGAATGAAGCGAGTAAAGGTTAACTTCTTTCAGAAGTACAAAGACTAAGGGACACACAATGAAGTTACTAAGTTGTATGTTTAAAACTAATAAAAGAAAATATATAATATATAATTAAGCTCTGAAATTCATTACCAGAGGATGTGGTGAAAGTTGTTAGTGTAGCTGTGTTTAAAAAGTCATGGTCTTCCAGCTGCATGGGCTGATGCCAGTACTTCCTCCTCCTGGCCACACAATCAGACACCAATGTTTCCTTCTTCCAGCCCAACAGTGATATTTCTTCCTTGTGGCTCATGCTGTAAGCTTCTAGTCCCTGTGCAAAATTCTGCACAAAGTCCATACTGTGCAGTTCGGCAGAACCCTCCCAGGAATAAACTTTCGTCTTAGCACGTAGGTTATTAAAGGAGTTTCTTTCATCTTGTGTCTATGGGAAAATACTTAATACATTTTCACTCAAAATTCCTAAAATCCAGGTGGAGCCAGCATCCTGTCTCCAACAGTGGCCAGTCTGGAGTGTTTAGAAGAATCTGGCAAACTATAATATAAAAGTGTTTTTTTTTGTTCTCCCCAAGAATAAGGAGATGGAGAAACCAAAGTCTAACGAGCTAATATTTATTTATGGCCTTGTCCTCTAGAGACATACCTTGCCTTACCCCCCACCCCCGATCCAGTTTGGATGATCGGATTCTTTCTTTTACTTACAATGGGTTCCATCCCCGCCAGTGGCTGCTATTACAGGGCATCACCCTACCCTTGCACTGATCAAACACCAGGATCCGTGCCGGTGCCTGCTTTCCCAGCGTCGGGGGCCCCGTGCTGCGAGAATGGCTGAGCCGGGCGGGATTCGAAGGCGGCGCGCGCCAGGACCATTTGGAGCTCGGCGATTGGCGCGTGCTTTGGGGGGCGGCGCACGCGCAGTAGGTCGCACGTTTTGCTGCTTCTTGCGGGACTTTGTGGTGCTTGCATCGGGTGTTGGGGTAAGTGAAGGCGGGTTAATGCCGAACCCGCCGCTTATAGCGCTTCGTTTCTTCCGTTTCCATTAACCGGGGTATGGGGCTGATCAGGCGCGCGCTGCTGGTAACTCCTTTGCCCTGCACCCTGCTGCACTAAAGGGATTTCGGATGGACAAACGCTTGGTCTGCTTTAGTCCCTGAGAGGCCCCGGCGCGGAGCTGGAAGCACTCGGGGATCTGCATGTGGGGAGTTACCGAGTTCCTGGCTGCTGCTCTTTCCCGAGCAGAAAACATCGGATCAGGCTGAGCCGAACCTTTGATACTTTGGCACCAGCAGTCTCATCTGCCTGCCCTTCCTATCCTTCAGTAGTTAATATTTAAAAACTGCTCTTCTCTTGCTGTCACATTTGAAAGATATTCACCGCAGCTGCAGGTCAGGTCGCACCTTGCTGGGTATGTACCGATATATGGTGGGAACTGCACTGTGTATAACCGGAGCCAGAGGTATAATTGAGAGAGAACCGAATACTTGTGACTTCATATTAAAGATTGTATCCAGATACCAGTGGATTTTTTTTCTTCTTTCCACGTTCCCTGCTTTTATGAATCTTTTATATCTTTCTAAAATCGTTTTCCTTTCCATTTGGCATTTTTAAAGTTCATCGTTAAGAATCTTTTTCATATCGGTATCTCAGTGACATAAAATATGTTCCAACTCATCCCTCCTTTATTATTCCCAGGACCCAATTTCCATCATGGAAAATGTTTCTGTGGTCAATGGAGAGAGTGCGAATGCTGAACTCTGGTTATCCCATCACAACATGGTGCTTGAGCCTCTAGAAACCAACGACACGGAGGTAAGGCCATGGTTGTCTTTTGAAGATATTGCTGAAAGCTCCCCTCCTCCTCCTTCAGGGAGCTCTCACCTTGCTTGAAGGTGACGGCCCTTTCATCTTGATTGCGTTATATTTGAGACTTGAATGTCTGACTTCCCTCTGGGAAAAACAAAACAAAACAGGCCTACAAGTCCTAGAGAGAAACAAAATGAATTATACAAATAAACCAAAGAGAGTAAATCTGCTTGTTTTTGTAATTGTAATGATTTTGTAGATTTTCACTTGATTGCAGGCATGTATTATTCCTGCTTTTTTTTTTTTCTCCATCCCATGCATTTGTCATTTTATAGAGATGTACAGTAGAACATCACAAATCCTTAAAAAATACTAAGCATTGTTAATAATAAAATAGTTACTATAATGTTACTGTAGCAAGTATTCTCTGCCTGCAAGAGTCTTGTGCCTTGCAAGTCAAGTTCAACATCCTTTTTTTCCTTTCTTTCTTTCGAGGTGTATGAAATTATTAAGAAAGAGAAACATCGACAGAAGTTCGGTCTAGAGTTGATCGCCTCAGAAAATTTTGCTAGCCGAGCAGTCTTGGAAGCCCTGGGCTCATGCTTGAACAACAAATATTCAGAAGGATACCCGGGTCAGAGGTGAGGGCACAGTTCATCTCCCCTGCGTGACCTTGCCCTGTTGCCATGTTGTGAGCAGCCCAAGCACGTTTGCTTAGTGACTTATCTATGGTGTTACTATCCTGATGATTTGGGGTAAATATGCAATAGCGAAGCTCTGTGTGTAAATTCATACCTTGCCGCTCTGCCCCACCCAATACTATGCAGCCAAATTCATGCCGTAATTAATTCACACACACACTTTTAAGTACTTGAAATTCCATTTAAATGCATTCAGTCAGTTTATATGCCTAACCCTTATTATCCATTTAAGTCCCAACCGAGGGGCCGATGCAATATCGTGTGCTCAGGCTAGCGCACAAGTTAGCCCGTGATTGGATATGTGTGATTTGGTTGCGCTAGGCTAACACCTGATGCAAAAAAGTTATGTTCAAAACGCGCGTCCAAACACACTCATAGCTAATAGCGCTCATCATATGTAAATACCATGTAGATGAGGCTATTAGCTATTGTCCCCGATGCAAAAAATCACTATGCGCACGTTTTTACATGCAAGAACTGACGCCAGCCCCGGAGCTGGTGTTAAGTCTTGATGCACGTCAAGGGCTCAAAAGCAAAACAGAAATTACTGCTTTTCTGTGGTTCCTCCTCCTTAGTATAGTCCTGATATTAAGTAGGAGGAAACAAAAAAGTCTTGACGGTGGTCAGATTTGGAAAATGGACACAATTTACGAGTGTCCGATTTCCTGACCCACACATCCTGGGCTCCTGATGCCTGGACATGCTAGGGATGCACAATTTATCACTAGCATGTCCTTTTTAGCACGGCTGCTCATCTGCCTATTGCATCGGGCAAACAGGAGAAGGGGGTGTGTGCGCGCGTTGAAAAAACTCGCACCCAGTTTGGAAGTACGCTTTTTCGTCCTTGATACTGCATCTGCCCCTTGAGGTAGCAGAAAAAGGATTGGAATTACACCAGTGAGGGAACTTAGCAAGAAGAGATGGCGTTAGTTTACTGGCTTTATCTGCAGGAATGGCGCATGTAGAATTTTTAGAAACCACAATTCAGAAGCGGGTTTAGTTTTGCATCAGGAATGTGAACGTTTCCTTGCTGACATCAGGTGGTCTTAACAGGAAATATTAAATTCCTCCGTTTTAGGCGTAGTGCTGTAGCATTTGTTCGCCAGCATATGACGACAGCAGTTGAAGTGATGGTTTGTCTTTTCGTAGGTACTACGGCGGCACGGAGTTTGTGGATGAGCTGGAGAGGTTGTGTCAGAAGAGAGCGCTGGAGGTTTACGGTTTGGACCCCCAAAAATGGGGAGTCAATGTTCAGCCTTATTCAGGTGAGCTGTGACCCTGGAATTGTTTTACTCTCATCACTTTTCCTTAGGGGCTTTGTTAGACTCTTAAAAGGATGTTTGGCGGCTTCTGAGTGCTTCAGAAACCTTGATCTCGTAATTATTCAGCTGATAGTGTTTCATGCTGGTGGTGATATTTGTTTCCCTGAGATTTATGGAGTCTGGCTAGAAATCCAGTAACAAGACTGCCACAAATTATTTGGCTTAACAGGTACCCTCTGCTCATGAGGGGCTTAGCTTTGAGTTGCTGTGGGGACTGAACTCCTGCCTGAAGAAAGTGATTCAGGTGGGACTGAATTGCAGCCAATGCTAGACGGTGATGATTTGTGCCCGGCTTGCTTGGGCGGGGAGACCCTGGGCTCCTTTTAGCCCCCATTTCCGCTACTACTGGTCAAAAATGTTATGAGCTTGCAAAAGTAAAACTATATGGAACAAGCAGTGGAAGCCCCCGCTGTGCAGCTTCTGTGGTGGCTGAAGGCACTCACAGATCCTTTCTGTTTTCAGGCTCCCCTGCTAATTTTGCTGTGTACACTGCACTAGTGGAGCCCCATGGCAGAATCATGGGCCTGGACTTACCTGATGGTGGCCACCTGACACACGGTTTCATGACTGAGAAGAAAAAAATCTCAGCCACTTCCATATTCTTTGAGTCTATGCCGTACAAGGTAAAAGGGATCTGAATGCTGGATGTGTGCTCGCTGTCTGTCTCACTGCAAGGGAAGGCCGTGGCTCCTGTGCAGCAGGTGCCAGCTGCCTCCTTGCCACTGTGTCTAAAGTTCCTAAAACTTCTGCTTGCTTTTCTGCGTTGGGGGGAGGGGGTATGCAGGACCTGTGGTGCTCTCGGAAGGCCTCAGTTCCTTTGTCCATGGTTCATATTAACTCGGGGGGGGGAATGAGGCTGAGAGAAGCGATGGCTCCAGAAGAAAAGAATGATTATGTAAAAATGTTAATACTAGAAAATAACACATAAATGCCAAGCTGCAGAATGGCTGCTGTGTAGCTTGGTGTTGCTGGATGCATTTCCCAAATAATTTAACCAATTATAGTAAATGATGGCAGAAAAAGACCCAAGTCCATCCATTCTGCCCAGCAAGCTGCAAAGGATTGCAATTGCCTCTCCGTACAAGTTACCCGTCTCGCCTACTGTTACGGGTAGTGACTGCCGCTCCATGTAGGTTACCCCCTCGCCTGCTATTACGAGTAGTAACTGCCGCTCCGTGCAGGTTACCCCTTCACAATGTGGTTGTAATCCTCTGAACCAGCACCAGAAGGGAATTATGAATTGATCTTGTACACAGCGCATTGTGACATTTCTTTAACCGGGTTTTTAAATCCTCATTCCCTGTACGTACCCGGATCAGTCCAGACAGCTGAGATTTGCCTCCCTTCCAGCAGATGGAGACAGAGAAAAACTTGAAGAGCACCCCCAGCAATCCCGAGTGAGCGGTGCAGTGCTGCCCTGCCCTATGAAGAAGCTTTCTGCTCCCAAGCTGTCTCCCCACTCAGGGCCGCTCACACAAATTCCATCCTGGTGCATATGAAGCTGATATTAAAAAAATAAAGCCGAGGTCCTCAATTTAGGAACTTTATTTTCAGCCAAACTTAGGTGCCTACGTTTTCAACTGAACATTTACCTAAATGTAAGAGCCTGAATTTTCAGGCCTGGTACTTGTTTGCCTAATTAGGCTCCTAGTGCTGAAAATCAAGGCACCCAATATTTTTTTCCTTACTGTAGCCACCCATTTATTAGGCTCCTAAATTTAGAATCTGTGCCCTAGTATATTATTTATCATCTCCTTGTTCCTGTTCGTTCCCCGGATCAGTCCAGTCAAGTGGGTTTATGCATCCCTACCAGCAGATGGAGGCAAAATTAGCAGGTTAGAACCACTTTTCCTTTATGTGCCGCCTATATACTGCGTCCCTAGGCAGCATACAAATCAGCATACATAAAATTTGGACAAACCAGACGCATACATAAACCCAAAGCATTTTTGGGTCAGAACAATTACTGTAAGCTGCTGGTGGTAGGGAAAACTAACAGCCAGTTCGATAAAGAAAGTCTTGGCCATTTTCTTAAAAGTTCAACAGCAGGTCCATCAGCCGGACTGGTGACCGAGAAGACCCTCTCCCCCATATCTACTAATCTGGCCTGTCGCACTGACTGGACGTCCAGCAGGTCTCATTGCGAAGAACGCAGTACTCTGCCGGGGTTGTAAATTTGGAGCAGAGCATTAGTCCATTTTCAAATGGGCCAATTTAGGAGCCTAACTCGCAGGGTCAGGAGCCTAAACCCTTAGAGAATTAGCCTTCCTGGTCTTCTGGCTAAGATTAAAGCACAGGGTCTGAGCTCTGAGCTGGTGAGGGATATGGAAGAGAGGAGGTGCAGGGGAGATACGATACTGACCTTCCGATACCTGTCGGGTATTAATGATGCGCAAACCTCAAACTGCTTTCCTCGGAAAGGAAACAGTAGAACTAGGGGGCATGAAATAAAATTCCAGGGTGGGGGACAACGACTCAGAAGCAACGTCAGGAAGTATTTCTTCATGGAGAGGGTGGTGGAGGCCTGGAATGCCCTTCCGGAGGAGGTGGTGAAGAAGAAAAGTCAAAGAATTGAAAGGGGCGTGGGATAAATATTTTCATGATGAAAGTGTAAAATATATTGTGTAGATAAGTGAAACAAACTCCTACGTTAATGTATTTTGATTCTTTTTTTAGATAGGATTTTTGCAAGGCACTGTACATAGCGATTGTGCTGGTATGTTATCTTTGCTGGGCCACATTGGATGTCCTGGGTGGAGAGGATGGAGAGACTGATGCTAGTTTATAGGTGATCTTTGTGTAGCCGTGGTTCGTGCCAGACTCTCTGCTCTAGAAGCAAATCCAGTGCGACTTCTGCTCCATCGTGCAGCCCCAGCTTGGGACTTCCAGTTCCAGTTCAGTCCAATCCTGAATCCATGCTGCCGTAATGCTCCCTCTTACATTGTTATATTGGAAGGCCAGTCTGTGGAGTCGGGCCATGCCGCTGAGTTTATGCCAGTTCTGGGACCTGTCAGCTTAAATCCAATTTTGCACTTACTTGGTGAGTTTCCTCATGCTGAAGATGCTGACAAATGCACCTAAAGATCTTCCTCCCCATGGCATCTCACACATCTGCCATGCTCACCTTCCTTCTGCAGGCATAATACTCGGCAACAACTTTTTAAGCTCACTATACAAAAGGACAAGGCACTAAGACCTAAGATTCTCACTAACCGAAGCAAATTATGCGAGGCCTAGAATCTTGGTGTCTCTGCAACAACTCATTACTCCTGATGGAAAAAGCATCAGCCTAGCTAGGGTGGTCTCTCGTTGAATTATTTTCCCTCTGCTGTGGAAAGCTACATCAGCGCTCCAGTCTGAGCATCCAGAATGCTCTCACAAGCTGGATCCATCCAGGCAGCTTGTCAGAGGACTCTGGTGTTGCAGAGGAAACTTCTCTGCTTCGCATGCACCAATAGATCAGGATAGGCTGGTGCGTGGCGCATGACCTCCACCAACTGAAAAACTTAAAAAATAAAAAAAAACCCCAACAGGTCTCGACTCTCCTAACAAGGTTATTTTCCTCAAAAGCACAAAGCTGTGTAGAAAATGAACAAGAAATTGGGAGTAAAAAGCCGTTCCAGTCTCGGAGTATGGACTGGAAGAGCACTGGTTAAGCAGTTGCACATTGCTTCTGGTTCATACTCTGGAACTGGCTGTTTTGTTCGAGTTCCCACGGTGGTGCTCATTGTACCCTGCAGTGCTCTAATTGCAAGCTCTAGTGTGGGCCGTGAAACCGAGCTTTTATACGTCTTCAGAATTCTGGCCGGGAATGGCTTAGAAGAAGTTTGTGGCTTGAATGCATCACCTGAACAAATCCCTGAAACCTGGTTAGAAAAGAGACTGATTCTTGTGATGTGGGGAAGTGCGGGGGAGCACAGCAGTTGCACATCTTATCCAACTGATCCCTGCTCTTCTCTCTGTTTTGTTTTTGTTTAGGTAAATCCCAGCACTGGTTACATTGATTATGACAGACTGGAAGAAAATGCACGTTTATTCCATCCAAAGCTGATCATCGCAGGTATATGGGAAGGAAACCTTCAGGATGTAAAAATGAATGATGATAAAGAGCTTGCTGTAGGGTGGGGAGGATTCTTGTGGATCAGTTTAATCAACTCCACTGTCCCGTCTGGAGTGGAGACTGCTGGTTTATTCCACCGAATTGATCCTGTGGGTGCTGGATTTTCAGCTTTCCAGTATTCCCGCTTGGGTTTCCTAGTTAAGGCTCTGGGCCCTGAACGTTTGCAATCTTTCACAGTCTGAGTAAAAGCAGTTATTTTGGCCCGGCTTTCTTGCACTTACAGCACCGTTACCTGGGCTGAGGTCTGGAGGGTGCGTAGTTTTTTCTAAAGCAGCTCTCCGAGACCAGGAAAGAATAGTTCAGAGTCCAGGATATGTTTGCACACAGCTCTCTGGGACTCTGCTCCCAGGGTTTGCTGTCACCTTCCAAAAACCTGCCTGCCTCTCATCACCCCAGGTGTTAGCTGCTACTCTCGCAACCTGGACTATGGCAGGATGAGGAAGATCGCGGATGAGAACGGAGCCTTCCTCATGGCGGACATGGCCCACATCAGTGGGCTGGTGGCGGCTGGCGCCGTCCCATCTCCATTTGAACACTGCGACGTTGTCTCCACCACCACCCATAAAACCCTGCGAGGCTGCAGAGCTGGCATCATCTTCTACAGAAAAGGTTGGTGTCTGCACGGCTTTGCTGCCTGCTTAAACATCATTTTGGGCTGCCCTCTGACTGGCAGCCATCTCCTGAACTGATACTCGCTCCAGATTTGGGTAGCACAAACTTCACTACTGCCCCCTCGTTCCTTGCTAAGATGCTCAGCCCTGGACTTTGTCCCTTGGTCCATTTCAGAGATGGGCAAATGCACTGCGATTGAGGCTGGCAGCTTAAAGCTTCTTCCTTAGGTGGGATATGAAGTTGGTCAGACCAAAGGTTCATCGAGCCCAGCGTCCGGTCTCTGTGGCCAATCTGTGTCACAGGGGCGTACCTGCCAGATCAAGGGAACATGTTCATTCCTTGTTGCTCACTCCCAGCGATAAGCAATGGCTTTCCCAAGACTTCCTGGCTAATTGTTTCTGGACATTGCCTCTAGGAACACGTCTTAAATCTTAAGCTAGATGTCATGACTGCATCCTCTGGCCATAAATTCCACAGCCTGATTGGGCACCAAGTGAAAGTATGTTTTCTCCAGTTTGTTTTGAACCTGCGGGTTAAGTTTCATGCAGTGTCCCCTAGTCCTAGTTCTATTTGAAAGCATAAATAACCATTCCCTATTTACCTGTTCCACCCTACTTACAGGTTTTTAAACTTTTATCATGTCCCCTCTGTCGTCTCCTCTCCAGGCTGAAGAGCCCTAACCTGTTGAGCCTTCCTTCATAAGGGAGCTCTTCCAGGCCCTGTGTTTGTGTCCCGTCCCCCCCCCCTTCTCTGTACCTTTTCTAGTTTTGCTATATTTGTTGGGGGTGACCAGAACTGCACCCGATACTCAATGCCCATGGTTTGCTAAGGGGTGCTGTGATTTTCTCCATTTCTTTCTGAATAATCCCTAACCTTCTATTTGCTTTTTTGATTTGCTGCCACACACAGCTGAGGATTTCAACGTATTCCCAGTGACTCCAAGGTCCTTTATACGGAGCCCAGCATTGTGTATCTGTTGGTAGGAATTTTTTTCCCCTATGCACTTGACCACATTAAATATCATCTACCACTTAGCTACTCAGTTCTCTAAGCTCCTTTTTCATTTCCTCATGCTCTACTCATGTAACAATTTTGAATAACTTTGTCACCTACAGCTTTGACCACCTCACTCATAGCTCCATTTTCCAGATCATTTATGTAAAGGTTAAACAGCGTCAGACCTTGGGGCACTCCACTATTCACCTCTCTCCATTGGGAAAGCTGACCATTTAGTCTTACTGTTTCCTACATGCCTTAATAATGTTGTATGCCTAACTTGCCAGTGCTTAGGTTCTTCCTTATTCCTCTCTTTCTTTTGGATCTGCCTTCCATTTTTTAAAAGATGCATTTTTTTCTTTAATAGCTTCTTTCATCTCACCTTGCTGGCAATTGTTTGGTCTTTCTTTGACATTTTAATGCATGGAATATATTTTGTCTGGGCTTCCAAGATGGTAGTATTTTTTTTTTTAACCAATTTCCACACCTTCTGCAAACTTTTAACCCTTGCAACCACTCTTTGAAAATTTTTTTTAACTAATTTCCTCATTTTATCATCATCTCTCTTTTTTTTTTTTTAAAGTTAATTGCTACTGCAGTAGTTTTACTTAATAACCTCCTTCCAGTGATTATGTCAAATTTGATTGCATTATGATTGCTGTTGCCAAGCAGCTCCATCATCTTTGCACCTGGTCCTGCGTTTTACTGAGAACTAGATCTAAAGTAGCTTTACCGTCTCATTGGTTTCAAGATAAGGAGCCCCATGAAGAAGTCATTAATAGCATCCAGGAATTTTACCTCATGAAATGTTTACCCAATCGATACTGGAGTAATTGAAGTTTTCCATTATTATTGTGTTGCCAGTTTTATTAATCTGTGTAATCTCAGGCTGTCTCTTTATCCTGACCAGGCAGGCGGTAGTATAACCCCATTGCCATATACATACGGAATTTCTATATATAAGAGAGAGAGAGAGTGTGGCAAATTTATCCGGCTGAAGTTATGCATGTAGCATTTTACAGATATTCAGTGGAACTTAACCAGGTAAATCTGCCCCTGAATATATGCAGATAAAATTGAGGGCATAACTATATCTGGAAAAAGTTAGGACAGTTATTTTTCCAACTAGACTTGTGCACGTAACTTTAGCTGAAAATGCTTGCATTCCCTGTACGTACCCGGATCAGTCCAGACCGCTGGGTTATGCCTCCCTTTACAATATATCAGCTCACTGGCAAAGTTTAGCTCCGCCTCCATTGACACCCAGTTTTGTCTGAATACATTCTCTGCGTACAGTTTATGCACGTTTTCAGACATCAGGTTCTGTTATCTGAGCAAAGCCTTTCGATGAGACCTCAGATTCCAGAGTCCAGTCTGCTTCCTGCAGAGCTTTTATCCTGGCTGACTGTCCTTGATGCAGTGTCGCCACGCCAGCAGTCTGTCCCTCCCTGTCACTTTGATTCAGTTGGCACCTTACAATTAGTGTCCCATTGGTTATCCTCATTCCACTGGTTTCTGATTTGCCTTGTAGGTCTGTATTTTCTAACCCCCCAGTCTTATTTTTTTAGATTACTGGCATTTGCATACAGACAGCTAAAAATGTTTTTCTTTCTGTTCACAATCTGCTTATTAGCAGTCGATACAGGCAAATTGAAACCATCTGAGCCATAACCACAACCGCTCTTATCAGGATACTTTAGGAGATACCTTGCTCTGAATTGTGTGCTCCTAAGCGACTTTGCCTCATGATCAAGTTTAAAAGCCGCTCTTTATCCAGTGGAGTTTATAATCCTAGCAGCTTGATGGAGTCAAAAGGTTTTATTGTATCTCACTGTTCAATATAGTCCAGTTCAACTTATAAAGTTCCTCTCTTATTCTTGCTCTAAACACTATTTTTAGATTTTAATAAGAATAAGAGCGAAGTAATGGTTGTTGCGCTAGATAAAATATGAGGAAAATACTGAAGTTTAAGCAATCCTTCGATATGCCAAAGTGGAAGAATTAATTATGTTTGGTAGACAATGGATATAATGCTGAATCATCCTTGCTTGTGGTAACCAAGCATGCTGCACTCGTATGTAATTGCGATTAGAACCTGGGTCATGCTGACCTGTTAGTCACAATCTCTGAGACATCTAAAGATGTAATGATGAAACAAAATGCAAGAAGTGAAATTGTGATTGAATCTGAAATCCTTTTCTAAACCATGATTTTGTAAGGCAATAAAGAGTACATGAGCATGATTTGTATGTATTGGATTTTATTATTTATTTAGATATTTTACAAACCGTCATTCCATGTATAGATCGCAACAGTTTACAAGGTGACATTCCTGTTCATACCCCAGATCAGTCCAGACAAGTGGGTTTATGCATCCCTACCAGCAGATGGTGGCAGGGACACTGCTACATATCTGAGCGCACCACCTGCAGTCCCTCAGTATTTCTCTGTCTCCAGCAGACGGTAGATGTGCAAAATCTTCAGGCCTGACTGCAAGTTTGGACGTTAAAAGTTGGAGCAGCTCCTCGAGGTGTTGGGTTCCTTTGTGGGCCATCCCTTGAGTGGAGCCGGGCGAACGGGGGGTTGGACACCCCTGGCTGTGCTAGCCTGTGGTACCGGAGACTGGTGCTCTCCTCCTGTTAGCCGCTGCCTCGATAAAGTGAAGTACCCTTTTTTTTTTTGTTCCTCTGTTTAGCTTTAGGTTTCAGTGTTATGGATGGTTCCCTCCTTTTTGCCGAAAGTGGTGTCTTCCTTTCGTGTAAATCAGATGGTGGAGCTGCCAGCCTTTCCGGATTGGTCGTGTGGGTCTCCTCGGGATAGGGATCTACATCTCTCAGATGTGCGTCGCACGCTATTGCATTGTTTGAAAGTCACTAATAGCTTTTGGAGGTCAGATCGCCTGTTTTGGTGTTCGGTGGAACAAGAAGAGGAACGAGAGTGTCTCTGAGGCTATGATTTCCAGATGTTGAAGGAGACTATTTGTGTCTGTAAGGATCGTGAAATTCCCACGGGTCTCGAGGTGCGTTCAACTCGGGCACGAGCGACCTCCTGGGTGGAGCGTCAGTCGGTGTCTCCTCAGGAGATATGTAGGGCTGCAGTGTGGTCCCTAAGCATTACCCCGTTTGGATTTTCGAGCGCAGGAGGATGCGTCTTTTGGTGTGAGTGTGTTAGGAGCGGGTCTTTCGGGTGCCCGCCCTGTATAGGGGGGCTGTTGTGCATCCCACTTGTCTGGACTGATCTGGACATGTTCAGGAAAGGAAAATTCCCTGAACGTATCCAGCTCAGTCCAGACGCCTGGGCTCATGCATCCCTGCCAGCAGGTGGAGACAGATGTTCAGGAAAGGAAAATTGGTTCTTACCTGCTAATTTTCGTTCCTATAATACCATAGATTAGGCCAGAGACCCACCCGTTCTTGCGGCCGAAGGTGTCTTTTTTTTTTTTTTTTTCAGAGTAAGCGATTAGCAGGCCCCCTTGCCTGGTATTGTTTGGTTTGCCAGTTCAGGGGTTTCCAACCCTAGGTTCGCCCTGAGAACAGGGGAATGGGGTCTACCGTTTGGCTTAGGTACTGGTCAGTACTGAGGGCACTGCAGGTCGCACTCTCGATTTATATAGCAGTGCCTCAAAGGTTTGTTCTCTGCTGGTAGGGGTGCATCAACCCACTTGTCTGGACTGATCTGTGGGATTCCAGGAACGAAAATTAGCAGGTAAGAACCAATTTTCCTTTCATAGTTATAAATTCAGCAAACAAACAAAAAGCAGAAAAGATTTCAGAAGTACATTGAATAAAAGTAGATGCTTATGCTGTTTTAATGACTTGTCTGTTCCTATTGTGGAGCAGGATAGAGGGAAAACTTTTTTAAATTCCACAACCTTCTGTGAAAATCACTGGAAATGAAACCAGGGTCTAGATCCAGCCTGGTTTCTGTGATTTTTTTCCTCATCATCAGAAATCTTCATTTTCAGTTTTTATTTAATTTTTCTTGGGAATTCATCATTGTTCATTACAACAACAAAAATGGAAGAAAATCAGCGGGCAAAATATAACTTGACGTTTTTTATTTTACCACTGAATTTCTCCCATAATAAACAATGATGTACTCCTAGGAAAAGTAAAATTAAAAACTGAAAATGAAGGTCCCTACTCATTATTTAATGTTTTTTTCCGTAATATTGTTACCCATCCCATCGGTTTGATAAAGGGGGCCTCGGGTAATAAAAAGAGCCAGAGCAGATGCCCCTTTGCTCGGCAGGCCTGCAGCTCGAGATTTTATTACCGGGAGGAGACGTGGGTGTGACTCGCTGCTTGGAGAATCTTTGCAGTCAAGGGTGCAGGGTGCAGAACCGGGGGGGGAGACACGAGGACTGTAAAAGGTGAACATGTTTTCCCTTTCCTCTCCACCAGGCGTTCGCAGCGTGGATCCGAAGACAGGGAAAGAGATTCTGTACAACATTGAGGGTCTCATTAACCAGGCTGTGTTCCCAGGACTGCAGGGAGGACCTCACAATCATGCCATTGCAGGTCAGCGTCTGGGGAACTAAGCGGGGCCTTATTAGAAAGTTTAGAGAGGTAGTCGGAAGCAAGTACTGCGACGGCTCGTTAAAGAAGCTGCTTAGCATTTGGACCTTCCTGTCCTGTGTTTTTTGCTGACTCCTTTTGCAGGCTTGTTCTCTTGCTAAGTAGAATCCTTTCTGCCAGCACACATTAATGGCATTTGTTCGCTCTTCTGAAACTTGTAGGAATCGCTGTAGCTTTAAAGCAAGCCATGACGCCAGAGTTCAAGCTCTATCAGATGCAAGTTATAGCCAATTGCAAGGCCCTGGCTGCCGCCTTGATGGAGCTGGGCTACCACATTGTCACAGGTAAGGTGGAAGAGCCAGTGTGTGAATTCCAGGGGTTTTATGCTGTGACCCTGGACTCCCAGGTGGTGTCCAACTAAACTCATTGTGGACCTAATACCTGGACCCAGTGATATCACAGTTCTGCGTTGTTTGCCTGCCATCTACTACATTTCAGAAAACTACCAAAAATGTGGCTCTTTCAGGTGGCTTTTGGGTCACAAAAATAAGTTGGCCTGTGTCTCAAGCTGAGCTCACTGATCCATTGAAATATTGCAGGCAATTGTTTATGGGTGTCCAGCAGATTCTTATACAATTTTCCAAGCTCACACAAGCTGTAGCCATATGCTTTCTCTATTGCTCCTCCTCCCAGGGCACACCGGTATTGTATTTTCTCTGACTTGTTTCTCTTGGCTTCCTTATGATGACCTCTGTGATGAATACTGTGCCTTTATTTACTTGCAGTACTAAGAATGTGACCTTCAGTATCCTGCTTTCAGCACTGTAATTGGCAAAGCAAGAAGTAAACAATGGTGGAGAGAGAGCGCGGGTTAATTAGTTATTTGGACTATTGCAACTCAATATATATATAGGGTTTACTGAAATATTTGTTTAAAGTTTTACAGTTGGTACAAAATGCAGCTGAAGGGCTAATAGTTAGCTTACCTTGGGGGGCAGTTTGAAAGTATATTTTGAGAAATTACACTGGTTGTCAATTATCCAGAGGACACAATTTAAGTTGGCTTCAATCATGCATAAAATGCTTTATCTGGACTCGCGTTGTTTAGCTGACAAGGTAGGTTGGTATACACACGTATTCAGATCATTTTGTTTGGAGGAGTGGTATAGAAATACTTATAAATAAAATAAACCTTTCCTGTTCTTACCCCGGGTCAGTCCAGATGAGTGGGTTTTATGCACCCCTACCAGCAGATGGAGGCAGAGAACATGTTGAAGTCTCAGCTTTGGCCCTTCGAGCACCGGTGTGCAGAAGTCTGATGCAGAGATCCTGTTTGTCCTGGGTGCAGAACGGCATCGGAGGTGGCGCAGGACGGCCCGTTTAGAGGCGGGAGTGGCCTGTGTGGCTGATGCTCTGTACGACATGGTCCGGACCTCTGCCAGGAGTGCAGTCTCAGCAGTGTCAGCACGCAGGCTCTTGTGGCTGAGAGATTGGTCGGCGGATGGGTGGTCTACGTCCCAGCTGTCGAACCTCCCTTTCAGGGGGAAGCTCCTCTTCGGGGGAGGATTTGGAGAAGCAGTTGGGAGAGTTGAAAGGCAATAAGGTGCCTGAAGACAGGAAGGGTGCTAAGAAGTCCTTTCCGCTGCAAGCCTGTTTTCGAGAGGCTAGGAGATTTCGAGTGGGCAGAAGTCCTGAAGGTGGTAAGAAACTGTTGCGCCTTAGAATTTTCTCGGCCGCTCAGGGACGCCTTTGTAATCTCCCGCTGCGTCTCCCGGAGCAAGCGGGAGGCAGTGCAGGACAAGCTTCAGCGCTTACAGCTTCTTCACGCCATTGTTCCGGTGCCTTCTCAGGAGAAGGGGGGAAGGGCAGCTATTCGGTGTACTTCGTGGTGCCAGAGAAGGAAGGGACCTTTCGACCCATTCTCGATCTGCAGAAGGTGAATGCTGCCCTCCGTGTGCCACGGTCCTTGGATAGAGACGCTGTGCACAGTGATTGTGGCGCTGCGCAAAGGGGAGTTTGTAGCGTCCCTAGAGCTGTCAGAGGCCTGTCATATCCCTCTTCGAGCTGAGCATCAACGGTTTCTGAGCTTCATGGTTCTGGGAGAACATTTCCAGTTTCGAGCTCTTTCCTTTCCTTTGGGTTAGCGATGGCGCTGCACATGTTCACAAAGGTGATGGTGGTAGTGGCGGCAGCTGTCAGGCAGTTTACAAGCATTACAGACACAAAATACATTTATTTTATTTATTTATTTATCGAGTTTTATATACCGTCATTTGGATTCGTTATCATAAATCCATCATAACGGTTTACAAAAATATGAAGTTACAAGGTTAGGGGGGGATAAACAGGGTTTCAACAAGATTCAACTGTTGTTAATCATAGGGGTATCATATGTTAGATACTGTTCTGTTTTACGTTTCACTTCTTATAGTACATAGTTGTGATGAGTTTCATTTATTTATTTTATTCTTCAGGTTGGAGTGGAGGGTGATGTTGTGTTGATCATTGGATGAGTTGGTGTGCTTTGTTGAACAACCATGTTTTTAGATCTTTTTTGAAGGATTTTAGGTTTTCTTGAGTCCTGAGTTTAGTTGGTAGGGAGTTCCAGAGTTTTGGGCTACCTAGGCAGATTGCTCTCTTTTGAGTTGAGTTGATTGGAACGCATAAGAGGTGTTTTTAGAAATCACTTATTTGCTGATCTGAGGTTTCTGTTTGGGGTATGTAGTTTTATAGATGAGCTTAGCCAATTTTCTTGTTTTTCATATATAATTTTATGTAGGATGGATAGTACTTTGTATTCAATCCTGAATCTTATTGGTAGCCAGTGTAGTGAAATAAGTGTTGGCGTGATGTGGTCGTGCTTTTTGGATCCAGTGAGGATTCTTGCAGCTGCGTTCTGTAGGATCTGGAGTGGGCGAATAGTGTTTAGAGGTAGATTGAAAAGGATTGAGTTACAGTAATCTATGTTGGAGAAAATTAGTAATTGAAGGACTGATCTGAAATCATTCTTGGAAAGAAAAGGTTTTAAATAACGGAGTGTAAGAGGTTTATGATATCCGTCTTTGATTTTTGTTGTGATATGGTTTTTGAAAGAAAGTTCCTTGTCAATTATTACTCCGAGGTTGCGAGCCTGATTGATTGGAGATATAACCGTATTTTGATTCATTAGGTTGAGTGGTGGTATTTGAGGAGAGTTGTTCCTTCTGTCTAATAAGATCATTTCAGTCTTGTCGAAGTTGAGGATGAGTTTGAAGTTGGTTAGTATTTCCTTTATGTTGTTTAGGTAAGTTGCTGTTAATTTGTAAGTTTCTTCTAGTGATTTTTTTTATTGGGATTAATATTTGAATATCATCAGCATAGATGAAGTGGGTCAGATTGAGGTTTGATAGGAAGTGGCATAATGGAAGCAGATAGATGTTTAAAGAGCGTCGCTGACAGAGCGGATCCTTGGGAACTCCAGTGTTTAGATTGATTTTCTTTGAGAGGGAATCATTGAGTAGCACTTGGTAGGATCTTTGTGATAGGTACGAGGAGAACCATTGTAGGGTTGTTTCCTTAGCTCCAATTTCGGATAGACGGTTAATCATGATGTAGTGGTTTACTGTATCAAAGGCTGCAGATAGGTCGAGTAGGAATAGAAGGTAGCTGTGGCCTTTTTCAAAACCTTTGAGTATGAAGTTGTTCATTGCTAGTAGTAGCGTCTCAGTGTTTAGTTGCTTTTTGAAGCCAAATTGAGCGGGTAACAGGATGTTGTTGTTTTTTCTAGGTGGTCAGTGAGCCATGTGTGGACAACGTTTTCAATGATTTTGGCAATGAAAGGGAGGTTTGATTATGGGTCGGTAGTTCAGTGGGTTTTCTGGATCAAGATTATTCTTTTTCAGAATAGGTTTGATGATTGCCGATTTTAGGCATTCTGGGTAGTTTCCTTCCGTGAGGGAGAGGTTTACGATTTCCGTTATCGTCTTAGTTATTGGTGGTTCCAGATTTTTTATCGTTGTAATGGGTATGACGTCAATAGGGTGTTTGGCTGGGTTCATTTTTTTAATGATCATTTGGACTTCCAAAGAAGGTGCTGTCTCAAAGTTGGGCCAGCTTTTTGTTTGTATGTTCGGTATTTTCTGGTCTTGTGAGTTATTTTTTAGGTTGTTCTTTATGAGGATTTTGATTTTTTCATTAAAGAAGTCTGCAAATTTGTTACTAGTGATCTTTGGTGTTGATTGTGGCTGATCATCATAAGATTTATATAACAATAAAAAAAAAAGGGGGGTTTAATAATAAAAATACAGAATGTGGAGAAAAGAACAGATCACAAAAAGTTAACTAATCGGGGGCAAAGCAATCCCTGCATAAAAAGATAAATTTTAAGGCCTTTTTTGAAAGACTTGATTTAAAATAAAACATGGCAAAGAGATTTGAGAGAAAAAGGTGGACACGAGCCCGTGCCCCGTGTGCCAGAACCACATCTCAAATGAAAACCTTTGAAAATCTGATTGGAAAGGAAATCCTCCGCTTTACATCCTCGCCTTTGACATAACTTGAAAGGAAAGGTGTTCCATAAACCAGTCCCGTGTACGGGGAAGACCCACAACACGCCCCCGATTAAAGGAAACCCTTTCCTGCCTGTGAGCTGCTTGTGCATGCAGCTGTGCTGGGATGTTCTCAGCCTTTGGAAAAGCAGCACATCCAGCTCGGTGAATGAAATAATTTAGGAGCCTTCTACTTGGAGGAAACTCCTTGGTACCTATGAAAGTGTGCCTTTGGTTGGAAATTTAAAAATAAATTTTGTCATTTTCTTGTGTTTTACGGGCTGTGTTCTGTTGTTTCTAGGGGGCTCTGACAATCATTTGATCTTGGTTGATCTTCGCAACAAAGGCACCGATGGCGGGAGAGCTGAGAAAGTACTTGAGGCCTGTTCTGTGGCCTGCAACAAGAACACCTGCCCAGGTAAGTCTCTGTCTGAAAAGTGTGCTTGTGCTGTATAAAAGCCACTGCGTTTCTTCTGGCTGAAGATGTGACTTGTAAATGTCGTGCCAGCCCATAGGCGTGCCACAGCTGGGTGTTAATGATTCTGATCTTTCTGCATGCTTAGGATCCCACGGGTCACAGGCTAATTCTTCCCTTTTAACGTTTTATAGCTTTACAAGGGAGAATTACCTGTAACCTTGCATTCCTTCTAATCACAGATACTTGCCAGGCACTTGTAGCCTGGATTGGCCACTGTTGGAAGCAGGATGCTGGGCTTTGATGGAGCCTTGCTCTGACCCAGAATGGCAAGTCTTGTGTTCTTATGATGTTGTTATGTATAAGGTGCAGCTTCAGTATTGCCAGAGACCGAGATCACGTCTCTCGCCCTGACCTTTCACTCTGATCTTGTAAGCGACGACCTCGTAACCTTGCATTCACAGATAAAGGTGCAGCTTCGGTATTGCCAGAGAAAGAGATCTCGCCCTGACGTTTCACGCTGATCTTTGACTCTGTTCTCCAGTCTCTCTGGGTGCCATAAACATAGTGCAAAGTAGACAATGACCATTCAGGGTATTTTTTTTCCATTTGAAAAAGGGGGAAGGGAACCCACAGTCTCACCCCTTCAGAGTTTCCTGCATTGTGCATTTGTGGCCAGACCTGAGCTCTGGAGACCACGAGCTGCATGAAGACGTTAGTGTGGGTTGGGTTCACGTGTTCCCTGGATTTAATACCACACCCTGCAGGTCTCGAGTCGCTCAAATTTTGCGATTAAGAAAAATTTCTGGCAGAAAGATAAATGGAATGAAAGCTCCAAATATAAATCGCATGTTAAAAAGAGACCCCACAGCTAAGAGGCCCTGTGTATCTCGGGGGGGGGGGGGGGAGGAAACCACGTAAATCCCTGACATTGGCGTCTTCAGGCCAGCTCCAAGGTGTCCCCTTCGCCTGGAATGGAGCGGAGAAACGGCACTGAGCAGGCTGCCGCCACGATGAAGGGCAAAAAGCCGAACCCGCTTGCTCACGCTTAATCATGACGGTGCCTCAAATAAAAGTCAGCATTGCCTGTGCGGCCTCACTCCTTAAGGCTGGGTGAGAAAAGAGAGCAGACGTAAAGATGCTTGTGCCTGAAGGCGGCAGGAGGTGCTTATATTTAGGTGAATGCTTGTGGGAGGGGTGGAATGCGAACATAATTGGTGTCATCCCCCCCCCTCCCCCCCAAATATCTTTTCTCCTTTTTCTTGTTCCCCTTTGATAAATGTCTGCTTTTGTGACTGCTACTGTTTGGCAAAACGCAACTCTTTTCCCAGATGGCAGAATGAATTTGGTGACTCATCGTTTGGCCTTTATGCTGAATTCTAATTTTAGAAAGGCAGGAAGGAAAATATAAGTTAATGGGGAGAAGATCTTGTGATTAAACATAAGCTGCGAGGTTTCTGGTGGCAAGCTAGCTGACTTAAGGATGGGAGGGCGAGAGAGAGGAAGGCCATCTGGGACCATGACACGAAAACACGGACGAGGTGAAGAGGAAGGGCCGAGCAGCGAGAGAGTGCGGACACACTGCCCTGTGTATTGAAGATGGTGCGGCCCTTGCTCTATGCATAACTAGACAGCTGAAATTTAATAAAGTTTTGGCGTTAAATGTGATTAACAGGGTTTTGTTTCATTTTTAACATATTGCAATATCCTGCAGTATAGCACTGCATTCATGCCAAGCAGCAAGGCCGGTGTGAGATTTAAAAAAAAAAAAGTGTTTTGAACTTCAGTGCATGTGTTCTTTACTCACCTGCTAAAAAAGGATTTGATTCCCGATACAGAAAGCTAATGGTGTGCTAGCGCAGCAGGAGTTTAAAAAAACCCCAAAAATCCAAGGCACTAACCTTGCGTGAAGGCTGAGTGTGCATAAACCAAGATTGATGCACAGAAAACGTGATTTGTGCAGAATTCTGGAGTACAGGCCCTCGGCACCAGGAACTCCAGGGTCAGCCCCCTAGACTAGCAGTGGCCACCTCTGATCAGGCGTTCGGTTTTGAGCAGTGAGAACCGGGATTAAGCCTATGCACCTCTCTGCATGGCGGCCATTAAGATGGGATTGGCGGAAGCCCTAACTTATGCACACGAGCTGGATGTTTTTTTTGGGAATAAAGTTGTGCGCACGTTGTTACATGAGGTCGATAGGCAGAAAGAAGTGCCAGTGACATTTCACGTAGCACGAGAGTCACTTTAAAGCAATTATTTTTTTCCTGGTATGTTTAGTATAAAGAATCTTGAAGATGATATGGAACCAGTTCCAGTCCTTTGTCCCTGAAAATTCGGGGTTTTGCTATTTATTTCTTTAACTGGAGAAGCATTTTACTGCCTCCCAGGGTAGAAAATGTCTAAAACGGTTGGTGTCACCCCTCCCATCCCTGCACAGGTGACAAGAGCGCCCTGCGTCCCAGCGGCCTGAGACTCGGGACCCCAGCGCTGACGTCCAGGGGCCTCATGGAGGAGGATTTCAGAAAAGTAGCAAACTTTATTCACAGAGGTGAGAGCCAGCTCGTGCTGTTTAGTGCCTGCTCTTCCACTTCTCGGCTTTCTTTGTATTTTCTTTTTAAGAGTTTAGTCAGGATTTTATTCTTGTTTTACAAACATGCAAATAGCAACATTAAACCAGTAACATGGCAGAAAACCCCAGAGCAGGGAATGCAGGCCATGTTTTATGTTTGATACTGGGTGTAGAGAAATTCCTAGGAATGAGTTCCTTCTGTCTGCTGATGAGGGGCTACGCACAGGTAACGGTGACTTGGAAGAAGTAATCAAGGTGTGGCAAGGAATCTTCAGAATGAAATCAAATATCTAAAAAAAACAAAAAAAAAAGAGATGCCCGTCTGCCCCGCCTCGATGCAGTCGCCGAGGAGAGGTTTTTAACATGCACACTGTCTCCAGATTTTCAGGGGGAAAGCAGGGGGGTAGTTTCTCTTTTGAAAAATCTGCAACTGCCTGCATACTCTGCCCTGCTCTTTTGAGGGTGGGGTGGAAGAATAAAACTGCCCGCATAGCCCGTCCGTCCCCCCTGCTCTGTTGTGTGGGCATTTAGTCTAGTAATACCCCCTTTCCTGTGCAGAGATGATAAACTAATTATTGACCCTTAGGTGCTGTGAGCAGTGGAAGGAGGCAACAACTCGCTCATGATCAGGGAGTAAATGAGATTGCAGGAGCGTTGCTCGGGCAGTGCTGGTGTTCTTCTTCTTGCCTTGTTTTCTCCCAGCTTTGCCGTCTCTTTATCTCTGGCCATAGTTTCCCGATATCTTAGATTCAGTACACATGACGAGGATTCCATCATCCGATCCTTCTGTAATCTAGGACGCTGGTTCTAATTCAGGTCGCATTGTACCCCATGGGACTGAATACTGGCCCCGAGGCTGTCTATCGTGATAGCCAAGTGTCACTGCTTCTTAGCGTTAAGGTTGTACATTGTTGTGTGTTAGCAGGGGAAGTCTGTCTTAAAGGCCTCTTCTGGAAGCTGATGGAGCAGTGGGTGAGGCATAAATCTGGAAATGAACGGCTTTAATCTCTGCTTATCTTATATATCCAGGCATAGAACTGACACTGGAGATTCAGAATGACATGAACCCCAAAGCCACCCTGAAGGAATTCAAAGAAAAATTGGCCTGGGATGAGAAATATCAGAGCAAAATCAAATGTATAAAGGAAGAAGTGGAGACTTTTGCGGGTGCCTTCCCCATACCGGGCATGCCAGTCCTCTAAAGCCAAGGCTTGCATTCAACCAAATATCATCTGCCAGGGTAGTGAGCCAGCTCCAGCCTGCATCTGTTTACAACTGCCGCCGCCATGGTCCCAGCTCAGCAAAAGACACCACAGCTAATCAGCACCTCACTTGTACTATCCAGCTGTTGTGACAGCACAAAATAAAGTTTGTTTTAAAACCTAGCAAGAGTTAGCTTCTAAATGTGTCTGCAGGTTTCTCATTACACTGCCTCTAATTGCTGTATTGTGTTCTGAAAAAACAAATCCTGAACATGTGTCAGTCATCTACCTATGTTCCCATGACTTAGCTCGCTGCCTTAATTTCCCATCAGTTTTAAGCATCTGTGTGCAAGTGAGGGGAAAGGTTTTAAGACTCCCATTGTATAGCAGTTTCTACCATTCCTGGTTTTACTGCACGTCTGAACAGGGAAGGCAACTCAGAAGTAAGCCACATGCAAGCTGAATTAAGATAAGACTGCTGCGCCATGCCAGTCTATTCTCTAACATACTTGGGCAATGGCAGGATCCATACTGAGTGTGTGCATGAAAAACATTTTATACAAGAACGTGGATTGGCTTTCAGCCTCTTGCCAATCACCTGAAATGAGTCCTCAGCTTTGCTACTATGCTTTGGAGCTTCTTTGCAGCTGCAGGGGACCCCGTGGGATTCCTAGAACTAGGGGTCATAATATGAAACGAGGGTGTGACTCGGGAACTATTTCTTCACAGAAAGGGTGGTAGATGCATAGAATGTCTTCCTTGAAGAGGTAGCGAAGACAAAAACTGCTAATGGGATAAACACAGGAGGATAGAAATGGGCTGAGCTGCACAGAGCAGCAATGCCAACCCTAGAAACCTTGGCTACCTGCTGTCACTTACTCTGTTAATCGCACGTAAGGGCAGGCCCTGTGCATAGTACCTGAGGCTCTGAAGCTGCACTGCATCCTAACTCCAGCTCTCTCACCACCGTTCGGTGCTACTGGGAGCTGACTCTGAACTGGGGGGAGCAGTGGCATCTTTTTTTTTTTTGTTAAACTTTATTTCCATGGACATGAGAGAGAGCAAAGAAGAGCTAAAACTGAGAGCAGTGCTGGACCAGAGGAACTTTTTAGTCAGTTGAAAAACGTTAGGGTAATGAGCTACATTTCCACTTCAAGAAAACTGACTGCGTTCTCCCAGAACAACTTTACCAACAAATACATTTTGTTTGTTTTACCAAGTTAGGTCAGCTGTTTTAAAAGGGACCCTAGCTGGAGAAAGCTGCTCCTGGCTTGTTGTTTAAAAGAAAAACATTTCCTTGGATGAAAGATCAAGAAACCAATGTCAAATAAAATCTTTTAATTTTTTTCCCAAACAGTTTGGAGTGCAAAATTAAAGCTGTTTTTCAACTACAGTAAAATTAAGATGTTAACCACAGCACAAAGTGTGACAAAATAATTTCTGGAAGAATACAAGCAACTTTTGTATTTAAAAAATGTCAGAACACAATTTAGATGACAAAGTGTCTTCTCTAAGTTGATAAGAGTTTATTAGGTCTTGTGTACCAACACCTAGACAACTTTTACAATACGCATACCCATTGTACTGCTGTGCCTTACACAACTACTGTCTGCACATATCGAGAAGCTATTGCCATGCAATACTTACATCTTTCAAAATATGAGAATTCATCACAGCCTGCTGCAGCCACCTTTGCTCTGCAGTTTTTGGGTTTTTTTTACTTTAATACTGGATGTAAAATAACCTTATTTACCTCACAGGATTGTGGCGGTAGGATACAGCAAGGAGATACTGACTTGGCCTACTTGCTTTTGCTTTTTAAGCTGATTAGCATTTCATAGCAGCAGCAGATAGAAGAGGTATTGTCTGGACTCCGGTACAAGGGGGCATCACGGCAGGAAAAGCTTGGAATCTTGGGTTTGAAGACAGATTTTAGCTGTAAACCGTGTTATCCAGCGGTCTCACTTGCACATCACAGGGATACTTCTGTTTCAAAGGCAGCCCACAGCATCATGCCTGAGCATCCACTATAGTCGGGGGGGGGGAACCTAAAGCAAGAAACATTTCCTTCTGTGCACCAGAAAGAGCTAGGAGGCAGTATGTACTGTTCTGTACATAGCTATTTTCAACCAGAAAGTCACAAGCTGTGTGGTTGTTAATCAGAATTTGTGATGCTGAATTTTGAAGAAAAGTTGCATAGAAAGATTGTAATTAATTCTGATGTGGGGAAAGGGTGATGGGTGCTTGAATGCACTTTGTAATGGAGTAAAAGTGTTACCTGAATTTAAGAAACCAGGGCAGGTAGGATCAAAGAGGATAACTCTAGAGGTCAAGCAGAGTTTGGTGTTTCTACAGTAGGAAGGCAAAAGAGGGGATGAGATACATTCACGATACTTTAAGAGTAACAGGCAAGACAACAAGTCGGGCGATACCCGAGGTAGCTTATCCTATAGTCTCGCAAAAATAAAAAGTCTCTACTAAAAATATAAGCTCTGATGAATTCTCTAACTCAGCTCAGAACGTACGCCTCCAGTTTGTAGCTCAAACAGACAACACAAACTAAAGCACGGTGGAGCTGTAATCATGCAACAATTATTTGTGTGCACGCATGCGGGTAGCACTTACATCTGACAGGCAACCACCATGCAGAGCACATCAATCCAAAAAAATCCAGGCCACCAAGTATTAAGGATGAGCAGGGGACCCACCACTCTGTGCTCGTTAAGCAATGCATTTTAAACCATGTGAACTATGACACTCTTCAGTCCTTAAAACCAGCGCTTCACCTCCCTCCAGCCCTAAACACTTCAGATGACAAACCAAACTAATACCGCCCTCTAAATTATTGAAAGTTTGTAGATCAGGGGACCGCTGTGCCGATTGTCAGAGCCGCCCTGATACCTTCCTAATGACAACAATCAGGAGAAAGAGGCCTTGCAGAAGGAAACTCGTCTGTGCTGGTAAAGGTTGGGACCACAACTGGCAACAAGCAGACTGCATTAAAAAAGACGGAAGGGACAGTTCATATCTTATTCTTCACATCATATAAATAAGGGAGCATGAAAAAGCAAGCCATCACGCTTAAAATCTCAATCTATTTATGCACATTTTTACTTTGCTGAGTTTCTATTTCAAATAAAAATAAGTCTGTATATTCCTAACTGGAGTGGACTGAAAAGTTTGAATCCTAGCACTAATTTATCTATCACACTGTACAGAAAGGCTGGGAGGAAGGGTTCAGGTCCCGAGGTGGTTTGCTCCAATTCTGTGGCCATGGGACAAAAATTACTCCTTATTGAGCAGCCCACACCCAGCACCCACTTGGCACAACCATGAACTCTGGGCAACAGTGGCTTTTTCCATCTGAACCTAACAGCGCCTCAAGACCCCTGATTTAAGAACATTTTGTTCTCCCCTCCCCCAAGTGGTGAAGATTTCAGCCTGGGGCACCCATAACCCGCTCTTTATACTTATTTTGGGGGTTTTCATTATAAAACGAGAGCTGTAGACTCCAGCGAGTTTGTATTTATGTTACACCCAATGCTACCGCTAATCACACACAATGTTAACCCCTTCCCCCCCACTCCTGCGGTTATGATGGACAAGCACATTCTTAATATTTTGAGGAAGGCCTTTACTTTCAAGTAAAAATGAATTCATTTTCATCACAAACATGCATTTTCCATACTGAATACATAGACGAGGTAAGAAAACCCCCCACCAATATCAGTACTTTGGGCTGTTGGATGCGCAGTCAGTAAAATCCAGTTGTAATGAGAAGTAAACTTTAAATAAACAGCACTTTTAAAAAATGTGTATGGGAACTTTTCTGTTTGCGAATGTGTTCAGCACAGGATTTTCCTAGGTTAAACAGGCAATAAAGAAGGGGCAGTATCTTGTTCCTTCAGCAGTAACCCTGCTACCGTACTTCCCAGTTAAATACCATATTATACCCAGTGATATAAAAAATGGCTCTACTTTAAAGATTAAGGTTAATTTGCAGATTTTAGTTATGTTCATAAGCAGATCCATTTCCGGTGCTCATTGATCAATAGGAGCCATCCCTGCCCTATGTGAATTAGGACTACTTTAGGGGAAACCAAATACTGAGCAAGGCACTATATTTCACAATTAAACCATGACAGTAAATAAATTGCCCTAGGGTCAGGCCCATTCTTACATTTCCTCCCAAGTAACGTTTGGATCTTATTTTGTGACAGACGTCCATGCAAGCACAACCTCCCATTCTCTAAAGCAAAAGGGTCAACAGTGGGATCAAGCAAGCAGACTACAGCTGTTCAAGCCACATTAAAAAAAGACATTATGGGATATGTTAAAAAAAAGAAAACAGCCATGAACTGTTCTGATCTGCACAGATTCTGGGTCTTGATTTGTCTTCGGTAAGCCAGAAAACCTTACAGCCAGCCAGAATGACTTTACTGTAACAACGCATGTCTGGAAGGGCAATGCCCCTGGAGGAGGTAGTTAGGAAACTTGCAAAGGCTTGGCTTCCAAGCAGAAAACTTAACTGCAAGTCAACATTGGTTCCTAGTGAGGGAAATGGAAAGCAGGGCCTATGATTTCTTGTACTGTGGATTGCACGTTAATCAGAAATGAGATGATCCTGTAATAAAACAATAAGGTGCTTAGGCCAGTTACTTCTGTGAGAGATAGCACTGTGCTCTGTTATCTGTGTAAGATAGGGTGGAGCACTGCTGCCCTAAGGTAACACTCCAGCATGTTTGAACATTTTTTTTAGTAAGTTTTAGAATACAGATCTGCTTCCTTGAAGCAGCAATCTGGCCAGCAGTAGAGTAAAACCACAGGCACGAGAGCGCTGTGCATTCCTACCTAGGATGGAAGCCTCCAGGTTTATCAGACACTCCTCCCAAGGGTCTGGCATCCTGCAAGCTTGCAAGGAATTGGCCACAGGATTGGGGCTTCATTAGCAGGGGCCAACATGAAGCAGGAGGCAAGATTTCCAAGAAGATAACCAGAGAAAAATGGACAGTGTTAAGGGCACCCAAAGGCCAAGCTTCATTTCCTCCCTCCTATTTAGACATGCAAGACCTTGCACTAGAAAACAAGCTCCACCTAGCAGACAATACTGTTAGCAAATTGATTTTTCTTCCCTTTCAATGTCTATGCTGCATGGGAACAGTGCACAGACCCCTGGCATGGCAGGCCAGACAAAGTTAAATTTTGTATAAAAGGCTAGGAACATAGTCAAATCTGAGCACCGGATGAATCCCTCTGCCAGACTCCTGCAGATAATGCATTTTCAGCAGCTCTGCCAAGTACTGGACTACCTTGATGTCCTCACTGGCAAGCCCCAGATGCAGCCTCAGAAAATTCATCCTCCGGAGTGCAATGGTCTCTTCGGTCTCCTTCTCACTGATGGGCAGGTGTAGGTGATGGCAGAAGGTGTAGAGGAAAGCCATGGAACACAGCTGAGTCAGGACGCTTTGAACATGCAGGTAGTAGGTGCTCCCGCGTTTGATCTGAGTGCGGTGGTCTGCAAGCCTCGGCAGCAGGGTGCCCTTGTAGAGGGGACAGCGCAGGGTCTTGCTGTCAATGTCCAGGACACTGACATACCGGCTATAGCGATTCAGGGAGTACAACACGTTGCAGCCACTGGGGGAAACCACTCTACAACAGAAACAAGATAAGAGTCACCAGAACAGCAAGATGACGGGAGGGTGCAACCTTAGAATAATGTAAGACAATAACTCAGACTAAGTGACTTCTGGTCGATTGCTATTAGTCCGTAGTGGAACTTCTCCTGTAAGAGACTGTGCAGAGCTGTGGTAATGTTACACTGAGACGTGCATATAGTTTGCAGAACTGCCCAAAAGATACAACTTCCTCTGTACAAAATATATGGCTAGAGATTGAGACCACGGCCTTGACATCACGTCTCCATGTTCTCCTAAACCAATGCAAAACAGGCATAGATTACAAAAACACTTCATAAAATCAAAGCAGCAGGATCAAATGTGCCATCAGGAAGAAGTAAATGGGAAAAAGTTGAAATGATTATTGACAAACCTCAAAACTGAGGCAGACTAGTAAACTTTTACATTCACAAAATTGCTCTGAACTTCCAAGTCTAAACTCTTCAAAATCACAATTACGGTAAGTTTAACAAAAAAAAAATTCTACGTATTTCGACTCTGCGAGACAGAGGCGTTATGCACAATATGGTCCAGATGTCGGGGCTTGTGAACGAGGCCTAAGTGCTTCCCCTGAGACACAACAAAAAAGGCATATGAAGGGTGTACTACTGGTCTACACTATTAAGGCATTAACAGTGCCTCCCAATTTTAAGTAGTAGGAATAAGAAAACCTGGGTGCTGGCAGCAGATTTGGCATTGCTTACTCCTAACATCTGCCTCCTGCTTATGCAGTGGAGTATAACTGCATTGTCCCCACAGAGGAAATGGGAGAGTCATCGCTAGCAACCTCACATGCTCCTCACTGAAGAGTATTTGCAGAGAGAGCTCGCCAGGAGTGACTTGGAAGAAAACAAGTCCTTTGATCAAATCTGGTGAATGGAGTTTGGATTGAGGAGAGCTCTGCCCCTAATGACGACAGCTCTTCTATTTTAAGAAAAACCAGTCGGGATGAAAACTGTGTCAGGATGCTGGATTTTGCTTTCTTCCGTTAGCTAAGGAAAAAGAAATGCTTTTGAAGCATTTCGGTTCATTTGTTTGAATATTTTAGTGGCTCTATCATCCTAGTTGATCGTTCCAAGCAGCGTGGTACGCTTGAGAATGCAGTTTTACGTTTGCTTGTAGTATAATACCCAAGACATTTATTCACTTTCAAATAAAGTAACGAAAGCAAAGACTTTCCAAAGTGTTACTGGGCAAACATCCCTTAGTTTTGAAAACACACGTCGCCTGCATCTACACCCAGATGTAACCGACCAACGATGGAGGGGGAGCTGGGGAACACTGTGCGTACGCAGGCACTCCCATTAGCTTTGCACTGTTTAGTTCCAAAGATTTGTCCTGTCTTTTTCAGGAAGTGGCTGAGAGCAGAGCATTCCTCAGCCTAAGAATTCAGTCACTAAAGCCATTTTGGCTTGGACTACCTAATTTTTCTGGTCCTGTAAGTCATTATGCAGTGGCAGAAAATTTTTACCGTTACAAAACAAATAGAATCCCAAAAACCAATCAGCAGGTAAAGACAGCCTGCCCGGTGGCACGTTGCCACGTGGAAGGTTCCCAGTTTGATCTCGGACTTGGGTCTTCTACTCCCTGGGGCTGGGGATGCTGCAGAAGTAGCACGCATAGCTCCCTTGGGAGGGTGTTGAAAGACAGGGAGTTATAGTCAATGCTAAGTGTGACCAGATTTAGGGCCCATGACTGCAGGATTCTAAACCGATCCTGGTGCATGGCTTCTAGCCCAGGACCAAGTATGCTGGGGGCAGGGAAAATATCAAATAGGGTAGGTCACAAGTACCTGGCAAGAGTCCAAAAGGCTGGTAGATTGATTTCAAGCTGCTTATCCTTGGGATAAGCAGCTTCCCTCAAGTCCATCTTAATGGTTTATGAACTTTTCTCACAGGATCTTGTCCAAACCTTTTTTTTTTTTTTTTTTTTAAATGCAGCTACACTAACAGCTTCTACCATAACCTCTGGCAATGATTATTCCAGAGTTTAAATATGCATTGACTAAAATATTTTCTCCTATTTGTAACTTCTTGGTGTGTCCCCTGGTCTTCGTACTTTTTGAAAAAGTAAAACAACAGATTTGTGTTCTTCTCATTCCACTCAACTCATTTTATAGACCTCTATCATATCTCCCCCTCAGCCGTCTCTTCTCCATGCGGAAGAGTCCTAACCTCTTTAGCCTTCTTCATAGGGGAGCTGTTCCATCCCCTTTATCATCTTGGTCGTCCTTCTCTGTACCTTTTCTAATTCTGTTATATCTTTCTTGAGCTGTGGTGACCAGAACTGCACACAATACTCAAGATGAGGTCGCACCATGGAGTGATACAGAGGCATTATGATATTCTCCGTTTTATTCTCTGCTCCTTTCCTAATAATCCCCAGCTTTCTATTTCCTTTCTTGGCTGCTGCTGCACACTGAGCAGAAGATTTCAACGTCTTATCAACGATGACACCTGGATCCTTTTCCTGAGTGGTGACTCCCAATGTGGGACCTTGCATTGTGCAGCTATAATTTGGGTTGCTCTTTCCTACATTAATCACTTTGCCATATTAAATGTCATCTGCCATTTGGATGCCCAGTTGCCCAGTCTCACCAGGTCCTCTTGCAATTTCTCACAATCCTCTTGTGATTTAACAAATTTGAATAATTTTGTATCAGCAGCAAATCTGATCACCTCACTCACTGTTCCCATCTCAAAGTCATTTATAAATGTTAAAAAGCAGTGGTCCCAGTATAGATCCCTGGGACACTCCAATATTCACCTTTCTCCATTGAGAAAATGTACCATTTAGCTCTACTCTCGGTTTTCTATCTTTTAATCAATTCCCAATCCACAATAGGACACTGCCCCATTCCATGACACAGGGAGACTGATATCAGGGGTGCAATGTGAGCACCACCCCTCCTCCACTTCTTCAAAGGCTCTAGTGCCATTGTATTGAAGCTGACTAAATGGGAAAAAAAAAAAAGCCACAAAAGGTAAGCCGCTGGAATGGGGCTTGGCCCTATATGAGAAATATATCCATTTGGTGCAAATATGCAGTAACTGGAATATTATCCACTCTTCAATCCAGCAATAGCCCTTCCAAGGCTTTGGAAATTCAGTGAACCATAAAAATATGGCATTTTATGCTCACTGTAGCTTATTTAAATTTTATCTTTTTTGAGGCGAGTGCCAGGCCTGGGTTTGTGAGGGGGGGGGGGGGGGGGAGAAGAGGCAAGGGGGCTGGCTTTGCCTATTTTGCACCTTTTTTCTTGCTTTGGACTCTTTCTATAAAGTAATGGCTTACCAGATTATATACAATTTCAATTAGAATTTACCTTTGCAGTCCAATAAGTTTCCACTTCTGAAAATCCATTATGTGCAAAGGGGAAGTTACCCAATGTCTCACAGGTTTGGCAGTTTTACCATAACTAGGAACAAAGATAGACAAAGCAGTCACAAGTTTCTTTACTATTGCTTCCTTTTCCCCTAATACTAAGAGTGTTCTCCCACTAAGCAGGGAAAATATTGCTGGATGAGCAAATGGATACTGTCTAATGAATCTCAGTGCATTCTGACCAGCCCTTTTCTTCTGCCTTTCAGTCAAGTGGCTACCAGGATGAGCAGGTGAAGGAGTCCTGTCAGAGCTGGTGGATGCACTACTCCTGTAACTTGTGGAGTCCGAATGCTCATCTAGGCTGACCCTGCTGGCTTCTTCACCACTGGTTAAATAATTTACATCTTGTTCATTTAAAGCAACACTTCCTGAGGCACCATTTGAAGAATATGCAACGTCTTCGACTGAAAAATTCACATGAAACCCCTGATCCAGCTGTTTGTATGGCTGTGGTGGACTACTGACCACATCACCATCATCATAATCACCAAATGTAGGCGCATGGTCAACCGGAGGCTCTAAAAAGTGCGAGCTCTCCTTCCCAATACAGCAAGACGCATCTACTGGTAATACAGTCTCATTTTCAAAGTAGGCCTCTGTCTGAATCAAATTATGCAGATTGAAGTTTGTAAGGAGATTCTGAAGACCGCCTTCCTCCTCATTTTCTGCACAAGGTTCTTCTTCATTAATGGCACTTGGATAGCTAGCCTTAAAATCTTCAGGAATCAAAGATTCTGAGGTGCATGTGCTGAGAATTTCAATGCTGTCTCCACTAATTGTCCTCCTGCTTACTGCCTTGCTCCTGACCACCTGTGGACTTGGAAGGTTCTGTAAGCAAGGCTGGCTTTCAGAGTGATTCAGAACTGAAGCAGACTTCTCAGTTCGTAAAACTTCAATGCTTTCTCCACTGCTTATACTTCCTTTAATGTCTGTATCAAGACATTCTGACTGCTCTTGGTTGTCACAAATATTAGATGCAGTTAACTTGGTTTCTTCAGAATCTTCCTCTACAACTTCTTGCTCCAGCTTGATTGGTACAGATTCTACACTAGATTTGTAGGAGTCCAAACTTGCTGATGCGTTTAGACTCTGAGGCTCTTCCAAAGACTTTGGGGTAAAAGTACCTAAGCTAGTCCCCAAGTTCTCATCATACTGTTTTTCATTTAGCTTTTCTTCCCAGGCTGATGCATCTTCAAAGAGGAAGTTTGTTAGAGTTTGCTGCTTTAATAGTGCTTTGTCAGTCTGACTTGTCAAGAGATAACAAACATCACCTCTGTATGTTTTCTCTATTTGAGTTAACTGGTCTAGGGTTTGATTAAAAAAATAAATATCACAAAGTTCCTCTAGTGTTTTCAGCTTCTTGTCAAAACATTTAGCTGATTTTGCCTTAATGAGTTTAGGTGTGTAAGAAGGTCTCCTTGTATAGCAGTTGGTTTCCAAGTGATCTTCAGGCAGCTCTTTTGGAGGAGAGGAAACAGATGTCTGATCCAGGCTAACATTAGATTGATCCAGTACATACTCTGGATCGTACAACTGAAAATCTGTATCTTTAAGTTTTCTATAAGGATAGGATCTGATCTGTTTTAAAAGATCTTGATGCTCAATTATTGATTTTTCAACATTGGCTAGTTCATTGGCTTTCTCAATTGCTTGAGTTGTATAAAACCCTTTGTCGCTGGTTTTCTTCTGTAGTTCCAATTCATTATGAAGCACAGTCCTGGTATAATTCAAGTCTTTCAGTTTCTTTTCCAGTTCATTGGCAAAAGCCTTCCTGTTTCCCGTTTTTAAGCACTCTGATGCTTTAGAGAATTCCAACGAAAGCTCCTGAAACTGCAACATGATCTTATGCTCATCTGTAGAGATGTATGCCATGCAAAAGGGCCTCACAAAACCACGAGCCTCTAGATCATAAAGTGTTAAATGGTGCACATAAGCGAAAGCCCCTTCTTTGGAATCCCCCAGCACTACCTTTGAATCTTCCACAAAATTTAGCTTCGGATAGGCACTGCCAGGAGGATGACCCACAAAGGAGGCTTGATAATCCACCGACATGATCCGCAGAGAGAAATAATTGAGATCAAAGGTGCCATAAACTTTGTGGTCATCAGGGATGGTAAGTAAGGGCTGCGGACCTACTTGTTCAGAAAATTCTGAGATAAGGATAAAATCTCTGGTGAACTTGGCAGCTGACAGCTTGGACCATGGATTGACATTGTTGGCAAACGGGAAAAGTGGCACCGAGTACTCCTCGGGAAGAGCAGGGAATTCGCTGTACGGTTCCTCAAACTCTTCCTCTTTCGTAAAGGCCACCACATCAGGGGCACTAATCATATTTCCAGCGGGTATAGAAAGACCATCGAGGAAAAAAAAAACCATATAACAAAGTTAGAAACAAGAGATGCCCCCAGCAGACTCCAACAGCTCTAAAGTTGTTTCGATATAAAAGTGGGTACTATTTCGCTGCAGCAAGAATGGAGTTATACAAGAATCTTCATTCTGAGGACCCGAGTTCAGCTCCATCCGGCCATCACCGATACTCTATAACCAGAGCCCTTTGGGCAGGGAGAACAATCGTCTCCGCTTAGCGCCGGGCACCACTCTCGCCCGCAGGCCGACATCTAGAACGCGCTTTCCGCCGCCCGCGGAATCCCAGGATTCGCAGTGAGTGGGCAATGTCGCCGCCTCAATAGCGCCCTCATCTATCCCACCGTGCGGCAGCCATCTTGAGTACACGTGACCTCTTCAGAGCGACCCCGTGACCACGGCCGCCACCGCGTTTATTTCAATTGAAACAGAATGAAAAGTATGTCAACAACAACCCTGCTGAAACCGCGAGATTACAGCGAATTTGTATGACTAAAGCGCGAAACCGTGCTTCGGTGTATTTATGAAAGTGTAAAGAGAAAAAAAAAAACACACTCCGAAAACAAATAAGCAGGGCGCTAGGGCATGACGGGAGTTGTAGTTTATACGGCGCGGATCACGTGACCGTTGGGAGGAGGAAACTTGCTCCGGAAAGAAGGCCTACATTTGGTGGCGATAACCAGTCCAGCGGGAAATCAGCGAAGGAGATTTTTCTGCATCGGAGCCTGCTGCACCAGTGACGACACGCCAACGGGTCCTGTGACGTCCGAGTGACGTGATCGGGGGGGGGGGGTCGGTGAACGCTTCCGGGTTATTTGGACTTAATCTGTGGCGGGAGATATAGGGAAGTGCCGAGGAGCTGGGGGATAGTTTTAGGGATTATGTATATTTAAATATAAATATTAAGTCATGTGCATGTAACCTAATTATGTTACATGATTCATTGTTAGGCAAACTCCACAATTACCTATTTTAAGGTAATTATTTTATTATAATAATATTAATACCTATACTGCCAAGTTGGATTTATTAAGAACCTTAATATTTAATGTGTAGCAGGTCAAACGTTTGTAACAAATGAAGAAAAGCGTTGGAAGTATTGCTTTCTGTGGAACCTGAAGGACGTCCAGCATGTGCCCAGAGAGCTGACTGACACGGGAATTATCTGTGTAGTTCGCAGACTCCTGCCATCAGCAGGATGTCTCCGAGCTGCCCCCAGATCCTGGGATGATCTTTCAGACCGGACTTCTCGGCATCAGACTCTTGTCTCGGTCCCGGAGCCGCTTCTCTTCCATGATGATAAACCGAAGAAATCACGTACAGAAGGTCCTTTGTGTAGCAGAGAAAAATGATGCTGCGAAAGGAATTGCAGATATCATGTCCCACAGTAGGATGAGACGGGTAAGATGGCATAACTTTTCAATAATACATTCCCTAAACCTCCATTTAGACCTTTTTTTTCCCCAGTCTTCATCCAGTATGTAGTGCGGTTCTGTTCTTTGGGTCAGATATACTAAGCATTGGCCTAATTCAAGACACCAATGAAAGGTTAGATGTACAAAATGGTTTTTCCCATTTTGAATCTACGGGCAATTTTTTCTCCCAAGAAATGTAACCACTTGTGGCTTATTCTGTGTCCCATGGGTAAATCTGAAGAGCGTTGATTTTTAACCTGAGATACAAGAATCTGAACTCTTGTTGTTTAATTCCCTTTTCAGAGAGAAGGGTTTTCCAAATTCAACAAGATCTATGAATTTGAATATCATATGTTCGGACAGGTAAGCAGCATCTTCTATGAACCTCTGTAGTTTTCTTTCAGGACTGGAGGATCTTGCTCATTTGACTTTTAAAGGATATTGCAAAGTGATTTGCATCAGTACAAAGCATTTTACCTCCATTAATTGGCTGGCTGAAAATTACCCTCACTGTGGCTAAAAATCGCACAGACTTTTAGCTGAATTTTCTAGTAAAATTCTATCTGAATAAAAAGTATGTGCACAATAAATCAGATGACAGTGTGCTTGGGACTTGCAGTGCTAGGTGTTCTGCGTAATTTGAGTAACCCCTGTAGCTGCTGCGTTTTCAGTTTTTATTTTATTTTTCCTGGGAATTTCCATATTATAACAAAAATAATCAGTAGAAAAATGACATTTCTATTGATAGTGGAAAAATGACTATAATATGGAAATTCCCAGGAAAAATTAAAATAAAAACTGAAAATGAAGATCTTTATCCACAGTGCAGAGTCTGTGTTGCTTATCTTTAGAAAGGAGACACAGAAAGGGATGAGATGGTGCTATAAGCTTATCCATACCCTGGATTCTGACTTTTTGCCATTGTATTCTCTCTGATTGTTTACCACCGAGCATAAAATTGATGTCCTTGTCTTTCCTGCAGAATGTGAGCGTGACAATGACTTCTGTTTCTGGACATTTGCTGGCCTTGGAATTTAAAACCCCCTTTCAGAAGTGGTTAGTATTGTGCTTCTGGCAGAATTGGGAGCAGGGTCAGTCTGTATGTGACAGGCATGAGGAATTGAATGGAACCAAGTGTGAACTGAAAGTGATTTACTGGTCAATGTAGAAAACACAAGATGATTTGAAGTGCCAAAAAGCGGAATATAAATCAAATAGTTAGCTAGTTTCTTATCTAAAGCATCGTGCATGTCAATAAGAAGAATGTCATGGGTACTCTGATTACTGAAATGTTGTAGGAATGCCCACAGTTATGTGAAAAGGTGATTTGAGACTATAAGAACAGCCATATTGGGTCCAGCATTCTGTCTCAAACAATGGCCAATCCAGGTTGCTTAGAAGAAGTTCCCATAACATTGTAATGGGGGGATCCCTTTCTTGTTGCTCACTGCCAGAAGTAGGAAGTAGTGATCCCTATGTCTGTCGGGCTAACAGTTGCTAATGGACCTGTCCTCCAAAACTTGTCTAAACTCAGAAGTAATCTAAAGAAATATTTCTCTAAAGTGAGAGTGGTGGATGCATGCCCAGCCTCCCAGTGGAGGTGATAGACAATGTCTGAATTTGGGAGTGGTAGGGACTGTAGTACTAAGTCGCCTCCCCATCCAAGATGGTCTTTTTTTCTGTGATCACGTTTCTATGTTGCCTCTTGCTTGGATTTTACATAGTCTTGTATTCTCTCCAGGCACAGCTGTAACCCGTTATCTCTCTTTGATGCTGAGGTTGAGAAGTATTGTCCTGACAGCTACGTGGACATCAAGGTATAAAGTTACACTGCTGCTAGATTTCCTGCCTCTCAAACAGCGGGAAAGGATCGGAAGGCTGGCCGTGTTAGTTTGTAGTAGCAAAAATGACACTGGGGCTGGTTACACAGATTTATTGAGGCATAAGCTTTGTCACATTTCTGTTATGCCTCAATAAATCTGTTAGTCTGTAAGGTGCCACCAGCCTCCGTGACATTTCAGGAAGGGACCAGCATATAGAGACCACGTGCCATAATTCATATTTACAGATTTTGTTTTTTCTTGCAGTACAGATATGCCCTAGCAAATGATGTGTTTTTATATACCAGGGCATGTGAGAGCGGAAATGGATGTAAAAGTATTTAGAAAACACGTAAAGTCGGTTTTATTTATGGAAGCATTTGGAGACTGAAATTAGCCATGTGAACTATGTATAAAGAGTATTTTTAATGTATGTTAGTTTACTCAAAACAAATGTCTTGTAAATTATGGACTAACCGTTTAAACACTATAGTAAAGTCTATGAATAAACATGTACAGTTAATGGACCATCATAATAAGCACTACCAGTGAATCACCTTCTTTGCTTGTTATCTAATCACAGGCCCTTAACTTACATCATTCTTTAGGTATTTTTTGTTTTTGCAAATAAAAATATTGTTAGAACTACTTGACAATTACTTATCTTAGCAAGAGTTCATGTTTCTCTTAATCCTCAAAATAAGAAGGCCCGATGCGTATTTCGAACCACCGAATTTGCATCTGGGGTATCATTTGCTTATTTCTTCAAATTTGTGGGCTATGAAAGAGAAATAATATATAAATGTACTATGAAATAAGCACTGGGCTCAACACATAAGAACATAAGAAAATGCCATACTGGGTCAGACCAAGGGTCCATCAAGCCCAGCATCCTGTTTCCAACAGTGGCCAATCCAGGCCATAAGAACCTGGCAAGTACCCAAAAACACATACACATACCGCTTCAGAGTAGCGAAACAGAGTTGTGGCGCCGAGATCAAATCTTGCTGCTGGAAGTGCATTTGAAAAAAATTGATTGACTACAGAAGTCGTCATCAGTTGCAAAATATGTGACACAATGACATCAGAAATAACCATGGAAGATATATTAATTCTTTTCAAATTAACAAATACCACTCCAATTCAGCATTTAGTCTGTTTGGTGAAACAGTGTTTGATTTATGTATCCATTATCGTTCTTGGGATGGAACCGCGCGTCCACTTAAAAGCTAGGGTTTATTTTTGGAGAAACACGGTAGTGTGGAGATAGAGGTTTTCAATGCTGATCGCTTATGTTAAATTTGTAAAACTAGTTTTCCATTGTCTTTTTGGGCAGCTTCACCTTCTTCCGGCTCGTTGGAGGGGAGGGAGTTTGCTTAGAAGATTATGGCTGTTGCTCTCACCTTGGTTTGGGTACAGGTCAATACTGCAGGACTGCAGGGGGCACACTGGGTTATGTACAGTGTCAGTGAGAATCTCTCTGTCTCCATCTGCTGGCAGGGAGGCAAAACCCAGGAGTCTAGACTGAACCTGGGCTACTACAGAAATGAAAATTAGCAGGCAAAAAACTTTCCTTTACATGAACAACAATGGATATAAATTAAACACCGTTTCTCCAAACGGATTAAATGCTTACTTGGCGTGGTATTTGTTAATTTGAAAGTCGTAATATATGTTACATGGTTATTTCTGATGTCCTTTTGTTAGACATTTTGCAATTGGTGACAATGACCTCTGTAGGTGACGTGAAACTATTTTAAAAAATATTTCAAATGCGCTTCCGGCAGCAGGATTTGATCTTGGCGCCATAACTCTGTTTCGCTACTCTGAAGCGGTATGTGTAGCTGTTTACATTTATATATTATTTCTCTCTTATAGCCCACAGGTTTGAAGAATTAAGCAAATTTTACACCTGACGCAGATTCGATGGTTCGAAACTCGCGTGTTGGGTCTTTTTATTTTGAGGATTAAGAGAAATGCCAAGAACACAATGGCTGCTGAAACATGAACTCGTCAAGGAGTTCTAGCAATATTTTTATTTGCAAAACAAAAAATACATAAAGAATGATATAAGATCAGGACCTGTGATTAGATTCACCGTTAGCACTTACTGTGATGGTCCATTACCTGTATCTGTGTATTCAGAAGTTAGTTTACTGACGTGTGCAACATGTGCTCTGCACTGGACAATACACAGGTACTGGAAGTTGAAGGGTATAAGTATTTGTAAATAAAATACTAGTCATGTTGGTATTTCTAACACACCTTGCATTTATTTAATAATCTGCTTTTTCAAGCACTGAGCAGGTGCGTGCTTTTGATTCCATTGTAATTTGCATGGAATTATACGCTCTATATCCTTGTCATAGGGATATTTAATTACTATAATCAAAATGTACTGTGACTTATCCTGTGGTGGAGCCTCACTTTAGTGCTGGGCTGTGAGTTAGTCTGTGGCAGAGCCTCAGTTTACCGCTGGGCTGTTAATTATTATGCGTTCTCTTCCTGTTTCAGAGAACTTTAGAACGAGAGGCCCGTCAGTGTCAGGCTCTGGTTATTTGGACTGATTGTGATCGAGAAGGGGAGAACATTGGCTCTGAGATAATTCAGGTTTGCAGAGCAGGTGTGTAGTGGCCTTGCGCAGAGGTTTGTAGCGCTGCGTCTGTACAATGGCTGCCCTGAAGGACAGCTTGGCAGATCGAGTCAAGGTTTGTAAGAGGAGGAGGATTGTTTCTGAATGATTGTAAGCTGTTCGTCTCTAGACCAGGGAGGTGCTGCATCAGCTTCATCCCACTCAATGTCATTTTCGTTTCCAGTGATAGTGTTTTTCATTGGGATTGCTTTCTAATTCCTGACTCACTATAAATTTAAACCACCTCCATGCACACATTCATTCTTTTCCCATTTTTATGCTTTCCCAAAAATGGAATGTCCAAAAGAATTATTTTAAAGGGATCGATGTCCATCTATTTTTCTGCCTGTCCCAAAGAAAAAAAAAAGGGATGGAAGTTTACCAAATTTGGCATGCAAAAAGAAAATATTATCTCGGACAAGCTTGAAGACCAAAAACATCAGATCATTATTTTCAGGGAACTAAGCCTCTCAAAAAATCCCCATTGCTTTCAATAGGAAACTTATAGAAAGTATTTGACTTGTTAGAATGATGACCAGCGCTCCATTCCAAAGTCAGACACAGACCTTCCAGCAACACAGGCAGAAAGAGCCAGGGGAAAGTAACTGACGTGGCAATGGATAGCGCAAAAAAGGCACGTCCACTGTATATCCCCACGCGCATTCTAACCTCTGACACTTGCCCCATCCACATGCTCACCTATGCACACACCCTTGCCTATATATACCCACACCTTCAATTAACCCCATAATTCCCCTTAAACTCACAAGCCTGCCACACGTTACCTCCACCCAAGCACGCACATCTATCTCCAACACCTATACACATCAGTTTGCACATAACCCCGCCAAACACATGCCCTCACAGCCATTTCCTGTTCGTACCCCAGATCAGTCCAGACGAGTGGGCTTTGCACGCCTACCAGCAGATGGAGACAGAGAACTAAAACCTTTGAGGCACTGCTACCTAACCGAGAGCGCCACCTGCAGTCCCTCGGTATTTCTCTGTCTCCAGCAGCAAACCTGCAGTTAAGAAAAAAGAAAGAAAGATGGGACAGAAGAAGAAAAGTTAGAAGAGGCTCCCTGAGGTGTTAGGTTCCTTCGTGGGCCATCCCTCAGGCTGTGCCGGATGAGCGGGGGCTTGGTAATCCCTGATCAGCTTTGGCCCGCAGCAGATCCAGGGGTCCTGGTTCCCTCTTATCCCCCAAAGGCTCCTTTTTTTTGCTTGAATTTCTTCCTTTGCTGTGGCTGCTGTTTCTTTAAAAAAAAATAAATAAAAGTGTTACATTTGCTTGAATTTCTTCCTTAAATAAATGTTACATTTTTTTTCAGCAGCAACCGCTTGGGCTGTTTCAGGTTTGATCATCCGAGCAGGCCTGGGCAGGGGAAGGCTTTGGGCTGCTTGAGAAGCCAGAGGCTGCACTGGGCAGTGTTCCCCCTCGTCTCCCGCGTACCGCGATCACGCGGCTTCTGTTCCTCTGCAGCAGGCCTAGCCGGGTGGAGATAAGATGGCGCCGACAGAGGTTTCCCAGCGCGGGAAAGCTTGTCGGGCCAGCGGCCTGGCTCGGGGACAGCTGAATGCAGCGGCACTATGCTGCGATTCGTTTCTGGAGGGGAGGGGGGGGGGAACGAGGCTGATAGGAGAGCCACAGGTTCCCCAAGGCCCTGTCAGGATCAATACTGGGAGCCTAAACAGCCTGTCGCACAGGAGAAGGGTTACAACTCTGAAGGTGACAGATTCCCTGCCCCTGTTGTCTCCTGCGATCCCGTCAGGGATCGGGAGGAGATGCGAGCTCTGGGCCAGACAGGGGAGAGGATGACATGGAGTTTTCCTCAGAATTTGTCTTTTTTATGCATAAGGTCTTTTTAACCAGGACATGGTCTGTCATCTGTCTCGTCCTGCTGCAAAGATGCTGAGGGGCTCCTTGTCCAGGGGGTCAGGGGACCTCCTTTACTGGCTGGACCTGGACCATCTTGAGGGGCCTGGTGGCTCAGATGATTTGGACCTGCATGACCCAGAAAACGGTCTTGGGGTTGATCTGGGGGTGGATCAGAATGACCCAGCAGATCTCACGGTGGATTTTGATAAGGACATGGCTGAAGAGGTCCCGACAATGGAAGGAGATGACACGCGGGTGATTCATCTGTTCCGTAAGGAGGCATTTAGGCCCCTTATTTCCCATGTTTGGTAGGAACTAGGTATTAAGGTGTGCAGGAGGAGTTGGACACTGAAGAGGTGGATCTGGTATTGGTTGGACTCCAGGCCCCACCGAAAACCTTTCCTGTCCCTAAAAGGAAGAGGTCTATCACAGTTTTATGAAAAGTGGACCAGGATTACCTCGGACCAATGAGTCTTAGAGGTAATAAAGGATGGCTCTGCTTTAGAATTTTTTCACCCCATCCTGGAAGCTTTTATGGTGTCTCATTGCAGTGTCCAAGGCAAGCAAGCAGCGATTTGGGACATGTTGTATCGCCTTCAGCTGCTGGCATGATAGTATTTATTTATTTATTTAAATTTATTTATATACCGCACATAAGGGCACTTACGTGTCCGTCTAGGCTGTTTACAGGCTTACATACATAATAAAACAAAAGAGATTTACATACATAATAAAACAAAATAATACTTAAGAATGGCAGTGTCAAAGAAGTGTTAGGTTAGGTTCCAACAGTGTTAAGTTAGGTTCAGATACTGTAGTATCTGACACCCAAGGTGGCAGCCTTGGGTGTCTCAGAGGTATACTCCCGGGAAAAAGTCGTTGACTTCACGTCTGGATGTTGTGAGGTTTTTGAAGGGGGTCGAGCATGTGCGGCCGCCAGTGCATAGATTGAGTCTGGTGTGGAGTTTAAACTTGGTCTTGCAGATGCTTTGTGGGCCTCCGTTTTGAGCTGTTGAGGAAGGCATCGTTCAAGGACCTCACGCCGAAGGTGGTATTTTTGGTGGCAATTTGTTCGTTCAGAAGGATCTCGGAGCTGCAGGCTTTGTTCTGTAGGGAACCGTTTCTGAAGATTTTGGACGAGGGGGTATCTATCTTCGTTTCACTTGAATCAGATTCTGGAGCTCCTGCCTTCCCGATTTGGTCTGCTGCGTCGCTGGAGGCAAAGGTCACAAACAGTTTTCCGCGGTCAGATCATTTGTTTGTATTGTTTGGAGGGGCCAGAAATGGATGCAAGGCCTCCTCGGGCATGATAGTGCGTTGGCTGAAGGAAGCTATTGTTTCAGCTTTACCTTTGTAAGGGGAGAAGACTTCCAGAGAGGTTGCGTGCGCACTCTACTAGAGCACAGGCAGCGTCGTGGGCCAAGTGTTAGTGTCGCTGCAGGAGACTTGTAGAGCGGTGACGTGGGCTTCTCTTCATACTTTATCTTGCCCTTACCGTTTAGATGTTCAGGCTCCAGGAGAGTCGACCTTTGAAAGTGTATTGAGAGGGGGGTCTTTCACGGGCCTGCCCAGTGTAGGGGTGCTTTGCTATATCCCACTTGTCTGGACTGATCTGGGGTATGAACAGGAAAGGAAAATTGGTTCTTCCCTGCTAATTTTTGTTCCTGAAGTACCACAGATCAGTCCAGAGACCCAGCCCCTTAATGTCCTCAAGACCGTTATGGCAAGTCCGTGTTCGGGCCTGCTTACTGGGAAGAACCGTCAGGACGTATATAGACAGAACCTAAAGAAGTTTGCCAGGTTGTGGTTAGCCCCTTGGGTTGACTTGTGGTTTTTCTGTTTGGGGGGGCTCCAACCTTTGGGTTTGGTGTTTTGCTCTCATTTAAGGGGTTGGTGAGGAGTTTTTATTCTATATAGTTGGCTTGGGTGCAGGTCAGTACTGAGGGACTGCAGGTGGCACTCGGATATGTAGCAGTGCCTGAAATGTTTTTATTCTCTGCCTCCTCCTGCTGGTAGGGATGCATAAACCCACTGGTCTGGACTGATCTGGGGTACTTCAGGAATGAAAATTAGCAGGTGGAAACCAATTTTCCTCTCTGCTATCTACAAACGCACAGCCATATCCCAACAAAAACTCACCCCACAACCCCCATACATGCAATTCTTCCACAAACCGTTCCCACTCCCACAACCCCTTACCTTCACCAGAACTCACATTGCGCATAGACATTCACCCCTCGCACACAGCCCGCCCACTCCATCCCCTTCTACAAATGTGTGTTGGAAAGCGCGCCTGCAGCCATGCTCTGTATGCTTTCCCTAAGCTCTCTGAGACTGGGAACTCCCTCTTACTTAGCAGTCATTCGAGACAGGGAACATTAACTCATTAAATTATCTTTTGATCTCTATTTATTAAGCATGTTGGGTCCAAATCAGTATGATTTATGGCCTGCCCGTCCCTCCCCCCCAGTGCATCTCTCTAGACAGTTTTGTTCATGTCTACTTGGACTTAAGTTCACCCCTGCACTGCTGGTCCAGTCATCTTGTGTTCTGTGGTGATGATGATGATGATGTATTCTTTTATGTCTGCTCTATAGTGAAACAGAATCTACAGGTGTTCCGAGCCCGTTTCTCGGAGATCACCCCTAATGCCATCAGGATGGCTTGTGAGAACTTGAGTGTACTGGACCAGAACATTAGTGATGCCGTGGATGTTCGGCAGGAGCTGGACCTCCGCATTGGTATGAAGATTATGGTGATACATTTAATCTTAAACTTCACTGATTAACGCTTTGCTTGGGCTGACAAACGGGGGAGTCTCTGTGGCATCTTTCTGATGGGAGAGTGCAGAGAGAAAAAAGTCTTCTTGTGAGGCTGACTCTGTGGCTTGGTGGGCGTGCTGAGCTGTAGAGCAGGAGACCTGAGCAGTAGAGTCTGGCTATAGTAGAGTCTGCACAGTTCGCAGACTGTGCAGGCCACAGCAGACTCAGGTTTTTTTGTTTTCTATTTATTTATTTATTTATTTATTTGTTTGTTTTTCTATACCGATGTTCATCAGAAAAAGAATATCTCAGCAGGACCAGAAACCAATCATGGATGAGAGTGCTTTTTGTGTCTTTCCCAGGTGCTTCCTTTACCAGATTCCAGACCATGAGGCTCCAGAAAATCTTCCCTGATGTTTTGGCCCAGCAGCTGATTAGCTATGGCAGCTGTCAGTTCCCTACGCTTGGGTTTGTAGTGGAAAGATTTAAAGCAATTCAGGCCTTTGTGCCTGAGGCCTTCTACAAGATTAAAGGTATCCAGATTTTGCTGTTTATCATCTCCTCCATAGTTCCTTTCTTTTTCCCTTCCCATCAGGCTCTTGATAGCTTTAATGCAAGCCTGCAGTATTTTTCTCTGCTTTCTGCCACATGTATTCCCTGGACTGTAGTGTCCCACGTATACATTTCTAATCTTTCCCTTTGGTTGAGTAAATAGGATGTTGATCTCCTCCCATACGCCCACTGCTGTTTGTTGGCTGGCTGTATGTGTGTCCCGCACAGTAGGCTGTCCCAGTCATCTTAACCAACCACTGCTCCGTGAAGCTGCAGAAAGCTTTCTTGAAATGAGGCTGTCAATGGATGGATTTCTAGCTACATCTTTGGAGTTTCCTCTGGAGCGTGAGCTGCACCTGTGGTAAAGAGAGGGTGCAGCCTCCGTACTCGTTCAGAAGCTGCTACATTTGAAGCTGTGTCCTGTTCTCTTTCCTGTCCTGAATGTACTTTCCTGATTTATTTATTTGATTTAGGTTCCTTCCCAGAGTTCCTTTGGATCCTGGCAGGTATCATGCTTGTAATTTCTTAGCGTGTAGCCAGATGGACTCGGGACCAATGGGTTATGCTCCCCTGCCAGCAATTGGAGACTGAGTTGGATTTCAAAGCTGACGTCGCCCTAGATACCCCCCTGCAGTGACCTCAGCCCTTCAGTATTTCTCCATCTCCAGCAGGTGGTGGATGTACCTCTCCCTATGGGGGTTGCTGTACTTTTTGGAAGCAGAAATTCTACATTTAAATTGGAGAAAAAACTGAACCCCGCCCTTCTGCAGTGATACCTAAAGGTCCCTTCCCCCAATTGAGAATTCCTGAGGTGATTTCCGAGATCCCTCAGAGGTGGCCCTTGATCCGGTAGCCGGTTCCCGGCGTGGACTTTGCTGCTTAAGCAGCTGAAAGGCAGCGGGTGCAGGAAGCTGAGCCTGGCGGTGATGGCCAAAGCACTCTAGGGCCTGATTTAGGGACATCCAGTCCCTAGATCAGGGCATCTATATTCTTACTGTGGTTCAGTGTTTTTCAATAGTAGGTCCCCAGTGGCTTTTGAAGAGAATACTGAATGGCTGAGGTCACTGCAGGGGTGAATCTAGGGTGACGGCAGCTTTGCAACCTGACTCTGTCTCCATCTGCTGGCAGGGGAGCGTAACCCATTGATCCTGAGTCCATCTGTCTAAACTAAGGAAAACGAAATTATCAGGCAAGTAATTTTGTTGTTCTATGTCTCCATAAGAACAAAATGAATGAACAAAAAAAACCCTCTTAAAAAAAAAAAAAAAGTGCTGATGATCAGTAGCGGAGAGCCAAACTCCAGAAAGACCCTAGCAGGTACGGAAACAGGCAAACAGGCTGAAAAAAGTGAAATTTTTGTTCAGAAAAAACAAACCTTCAACAAATGGATTTTGGAGTTGGAATGTTAGTGTTTTTCACTAAGACGTGGTCATTAATGTTTTGTTTTGCCCGATTCTTTCTCTATCGGACTCTCGCAGTCTGCATTCATGATGGCAGTGGTCTGGCTTAGCTCGCAGTTGGGGCCTGGGGAGTGTGGCTTGCACCTGGTCAGGCTGATTTGCTTTTGCTTGCATCGTTTCCAACGTGGGCGCTCAGCCGTGATCTCTCTCTCTCTGTGCAGTGACACACGAAAACGAAGACGGGGTGGTAGAGTTTAGCTGGAAGAGGTATCGTCTGTTTCACCACACAGCATGTCTTGTCCTGTACCAGATCTGTATGGAGGTAGGATGCAATCAATATTAGGACTAGGAGCAGAGTTGCCTCCCTTCTCAATGAATGCTTTTTAAATCTTGTTGGAATAGCAAGAGAGAAAACCTTATCCTTTTGATGACCGCATGCATCTTCCTGCTAAACTATGGGATTAAATGCTCTCGCTAACAACATACACAAACCAAATGCTTATGAAATAACTCAGTCACTTGAACTTCTCCCTGAAGTAAAAGCACATTCTCCAGAAAGTGAAATTGAGCAGAGGAATGTGCTGGAAAAGTCTTAGTTTCCTTAAGTCGGTCAATCATTTCTGTAGCATATGGTATTGTGACTGTCTGTGCAAAGTGGTCCTAATGCAAACATGCAATCCTCCTGTTTTCCTCTGTGGGGGCAGGAGCCGAGCCAGCACAGGCCCTGTATCCTTCTCTCTTTGGACGCCTGTACCCCCATGGCAGTAAAAGGGGCGATGAGGACGTGCTGCCTGTCTTTGAACCGTTTCTAGTTAGATTGTTTGCAGATCTCTCTGCACTCAGCATTGGGACCTTGCTGCAAAACGTTGTCTCGTATATACTTTTTTTTTTTCTAAAATGGATATGCGCCAAGGCCCTGATGAAAGATCTCGCCTCTCATCACGTGAGGGCAGTGCCTCTGCTTTGTTCATACCCCTTAGAGGAGCAAGCAGAAGTGCTGAACTGTTTCCTCTGCTTAGAAAGCTTTTAACGGTTTGTTAAAGTTGGGAACTTCTCTTGTTTCAGGATCCGATTGCAACAGTCGTCGAGGTGGAGACCAAACCAAAGAGTAAATGGAGGCCGGTGGCCCTTGACACTGTGGTATGTCCCGGGGCGTGAACAAAAGGCGGGCGGCGACCTCTGCTGATGGTGGCATCACCGTGTTTCATTCTCTTCTTTCCCATCCATGGTCAGGAACTTGAAAAATTGGTTTCCCGCAAGCTGAAAATCAATGCCAAGGAAACGATGAAGATTGCTGAAAAACTCTACACTCAGGGGTAAGGTTTCAGAATCCTCCTCGCTGGTCATAAAATTTAAATAAAAAATTGTAATTCAGATGCCAGAGGTCAGAGAGTTCGGAGTACCCGCAGTGACTGCCGCTCAGCATCCGTCGTCGTACCCACTTTGACCGTTGCTCACTCAGGGTGATACATTCCAAAGGAAATGGTGCTTGCATGACACCTTTGATGGATTAAGATCGTTCCCTGTACGTACCTGGATCAGTCCAGATAGTGGGTTATGTCCCCAATCCAGCAGATGGAGTCAGCACAAGCTTTGAGGGGGCGTATCCATATATACTACTACCCCCTCTGCAGGAGTTCAGTATCTTCTGACTCCAGCAGATGCGAGTAGGGGAATCAGGCTTCCCCTCCTTTTCCTTTTTCTTCACTTTCTTGCTTGATTATGGCTGCTTGTTGTCTTTTTCTGTGGATCAAGTTTGTATCAAGTTTGTATTAAGTTAAAAAAAAAAAAAAAAAAGTAAGGCAGAGTTATTTCAACTTCTGGGGAGTAGCTTCTCTTCCTTGTCTCTTCTCTGCGGCCTTGCTGTTTATTTCTCGTTGCAGCTTTTATTTACTGTGTATTGGCAGGGTCGGATATTGGCGTGTGTGCTCTCGCCTCGCCTCTCTCTGCCTGTGTGCGGGGGAAGGAATGGGGTGTGGCACTTTAGCAGCTGTTCCCTGCACGCTCTGCTCCTTCTCCCCAATTCTGCAATCGCTCTGTGCAGAGCAGAATCAGGCTCCAGAGACCACTGCATACCGATCGCCCCCATGAACTGTGACCATACCATAAAGTGCAGGGTAAATCCAGTGCTTTCTGTACTCTCTTTGCTTTTGGTTTTAAGGTACATCAGCTATCCTCGAACAGAGACCAACATCTTCCCTAAAGATCTGAACCTCGGCTCTCTGGTAGAGCAGCAAACCCAGGACCCACAGTGGGGAGCCTTTGCTCAGGGGATTCTAGACAGGGGAGGGCCGACCCCTCGAAACGGGAGCAAATCTGACCAGGCCCACCCTCCCATCCACCCAACAAAATACGCTAGCAGCCTGCAGGTGGGTTATTTCAGTGCATTTGCTCACAGTCCAGGGACTGATGCATTTTGGTTTAGTTTGAGCTGTGCAGTGAGCTCTTGTGTGCTCCATGGATGCTAAAACTCTTGGGGTACTTTTTACAAGACTAAGGCCGTGACCTGCCGTGCATGCTGTGCTCTCAAGAGCTTCTGTAGGTAAATTCTGGATTTCTTGCATGGCGACACTGAGCCATCAGGCTGGTCCCTGCTTTTGCTGTGTAAAAAGACAATCGGGCCGCTACAGTAAGTAAACCGCGTGGGAGAGCCGGCGCGCGCCCAGGCCTCTCTCCTGGGCGCGCGATTCACTAAGGAAAGGTATGCAAATTAGGGCCCACGGTAATAAGGAACGGCGGCTGTCAGCAGGTTTGACAGGCGACGTTTAATTTTACCAGCGTCGGTTGTCGAACCCGCTGACAGCCAAGGGCTCGGAAAACGGTCGCCAGCAAAATTGAGCGTCCGTCTTGCAGACCGCGGGCATATTTTATTTATTTTTTTAGATTTTTTTATTTTATTTTTATTTTTGGGGCTTCCGACTTAATATCGCCATGATATTAAGTTGGAGGGTGTACAGAAAAGCAGTTTTTACTGCTTTTCTGTGCACTTTCCCTGTGCCGGCTGAAATTAGCGCCAGCCTTTGGCAGGAGTTAATTTCTGAGAGTAAAATGTGCGGCTTGGCTGCACATTTTACTTTCTGGATCGCGCGGGAATAACTAATAGGGCTGTAAGTATGCATTTGCATGTTGCGGGCACTATTAGTTTCGGGGGGGGGGTTGGACGCGCGTTTTCCACGCGATATTTCCCCTTACTGTAGAAGGGGTAAAATTAGCGCGTCAAACACACAGCCAAACGGGTGCTAACGGTGCGCTCGATCGAGCATCGGCCCGAATGTGACTGCCAGTGCTTTGATTTGAGCAGTTTGTTTGGATTTTACTGGGTTTGGATTTATTTAGCCCGAGACTGACATTCTTCATTATTCCTCTGCCGCTGGTTCTAGGGAAACGAGCAGCGAATCTACGAGTTCATCGTTCGCCATTTTCTGGCCTGCTGCTCGCAAGACGCTCAGGGGCAGGAAACCGTGGTGGAGATCGACATCGCTTCTGAGCGGTTTGTGGCTCACGGCCTCATGATCCTCGCCAGGAACTACCTGGATGTGTATCCCTATGACAAGTGGAACGCTAAGGTTACTGTCACGGTCAGAATGGGGGGGCGGGGGGAGCACAGAGGGGATTCCTTGGGGAGCTGCTAACAGGGCGTGAGCTGATTCTGCATTCTGGCTCGTGGAAGCCAGGGCGCCGCCCGCAGTGATCCATCAGCCCAGTGCCGCGCACAGGAACGCCAGCTGCATCGTTCTGTTTGTGCTAATGGCGAATCCCGCCGCGTGTTGGGCTGCTTTCTGTTTATCCTCCTGCGCCACTATGCTGATACAGGCTGCACTATTCATCATGGTGGCCCATCAAGTTTTTGTGTGTCCGTCTTTCCTTGTGTCTCGCACGATGCCTGCCGCAGCCAGTTGCCACATTTCTTGCGGTTTCTCCTCCCAGGTTATTCCGGTGTACGAGAGGGGCTTCCGGTTTCAGCCCACCACGATTGAGATGACGGATGGGGAGACCAGCCCCCCCCAGCTCCTGACTGAAGCAGATCTCATTGCGCTCATGGAAAAGCATGGCATTGGTCAGTCAGCATCTTGCAAAGTGTGGCAGGCATGCATGGGCCTTTTACAAACATGTTTGTTTGCTTTTCTGTTATCTGCTGCTGTTTTAATAAGTTTGCAGAAGAACCATATTTGGATACAGGGAATTTATTAAGGCAACACCACCCAGACAGGATACAAATATTGATTTATTTATTTATTTATTTATTTTTAGATTTTTATATACCGGTGTTCCTATATGAAATAAAGATCACATCGGTTTACATTGAAACAGAACATGAAAATTGCCAAAAGGCATTACATAGAACAAGGTTATGAAACTTGGAACAGTGTACATAAGTTCAAAATTTAACAATAACGTTGTAACATTGATGACCAAAAGATAAAGGAGGAAAAAAAAAAAAAAAAAGACATAAACAATTAAGTTTAAATTAAATTGTGTTCATATCCCTCACCCTAAGTTACTTCGCGATGCCCTCAGATCTTCTGCCAGCTATTTTCTGGCATCATGAAAGACCTCACTATTTAAATGTTGTTTTGATACCTATTCCATTGCTCCAAGTTATTTATTCCTTGTTAAATGTAAAAGCACTCGTATATGCTAGTTATTGTTATATTGTAAACCGAAGTGATATGTAATTTCTTACATGAATATCGGTATATAAAAGTGTTAAATAAATAAATAAATAAGTTGACAGGTCTTATTGAGCATAAAAATTATAACGTATAAGTGAGAAAGTCTCAAGTGTCCTGCAGCAAGAGATTAGATACCGAAGTAGGTAGTGGTATGGAAAATGGGGGTTTGTGAAGAAGATATGTTCTTGCTGGTTGGAGGGGAAAAAATATGCTTAGCAATGTAATTCTTGAGTGTGCACTTAGCCACTGTGGGCTGGATAGTCTTGTAGCACGCATCTGGGGAGAAGAACATAGGAATACCGGTGTTATTGTATTATCCAATTGTAGTTAAGATACTCAGAGGCACAAGGAGGTAGAGTGACTTGTCCCGAGTTGCAGAGAAAGTGGAAGAAGCATTCCCTGTACGCACCCAGATCAGTCCAGACTCCTGGGCTTTGCCTCCCTTCCAGCAGATGGAGACAGAGAACATTTTGCTGACACTGCCACATAACCTGGTGTGCCACCTGCAGTCCCCCAGTTTTTTGTCTCCAGCGGATGTTAGAGGTACAAACCTGCAGTCTAGAGTTTCAAAATATATATATATATATATATATATATATATATATATATTTTAGAGAGAAAAAGGTTTGGCTCCTGAGGCGATAGATTCCCTCGTGCAGAGCAGGGGGGAGCTGGTGATCCTTGGGATAGCTCTGCCCTTATCTTCATGGGGAGGGGTGATAGCCGGTGGTTCCTGTTCCCTCATCCTTTCTGGGTCTCTGTCGCCGGCCTGGGCTCAGCCTTCTTCGCAGAAGTAGGGAAGTTTTTCAGTTTTCTTCCCTTCTGTGTGTGTGGCAGAGCAGTTTTAGCCAGTGCTCCAGCGGCTGAGTTCAGTTTTTGCTGCCGGGAGACAGCTTGAGGTGAGTGGGACAGAATTGCTGTGTGTGTTGGGGCCGGGAGAGCTTATTCAGCACCTGGACAGCGCCGCCGGCAGTGCTGGCAAGCAAGCTTTATTTTTAGGCCCGTTTTGCTTTCGCCGGCGTGGCACCTCCCGCGCTGCGCGGGAAAGTTTGCTGCGGCTCAAGGTGCTCTTGCCTCGATTCAGCTGCGCTTTGCGGGGAATGCGTCTCTGCTAGTGGCAGGGGAAGGGAACAGGTGCAGGGGGACGCGGATCCGGACCCCTTCTTCTGATCTGGAATTTGTTTTCTCCGGATTTTGTACTTTTTTTGATGCATAAGGCCTATTTGGCCAGGAAGGGATCTTGGATAAAGCGGCTTTTGCTTAGGAAATACCAGGCAGCGAAGAAGCCTAAGCAGGCGGAATCAGGAGGTTTCCGGAGGCTTCTAAGTCTCAAGAGGTCCGCGGTGGAGGAGGACGCATCTGATGAGATGGATGATCCGGACCAGGTACAGGGGGTCTGGTGGATCCGGGCAGGGACCGTTCTGGTGAGTTGCTGGATCCATTACAGGATCCTATTAGTGCTGGAGAGGGGATTCTGTACAGGACCCGGACGGGGACAATCCTCGGGTGGTTTGCTTGTTCCGCAGGGAGGAGTTGGGGCCCGCTGATCCCCCAAGTTCTGGAGGAGCTGGGGATTAAGGTCGCTCAGGAAGAGTCAGAAAAAGATGGAGTGAACCCTGTCCTGGAGGGATTGCTGGGTCCCCCTAAGGCTTTCTTATTACCGAAGATGGTGAAGAAGTTGGTGGAGTGGGAGTCTCCTGAGGTGCACTTGAAGGTAGCCAGAGCTCCGGCCAAATTGTATCCCTTGCCGAGCAGAGCATGGAATCGTGGAAGATCCCCAAGATGGATGCGGCGGTATCCGCGGTTATCAAGAAGACTGGTGGCAGGTGCAGTGGCCTTGAAGTATATTCAGAATCAGAAACTGGAAATCTTAAGAGGCTGTTTGAAGTTTCGGCTCTGAGCCTGCGTGCATGGTCTGTGGGAGTCTGATGCAGAGAGCCTGTTTGTGCGGGGTTCAGAAGTCAGGAATGACCATGGAGGCGGCTCGCTTGGAAGTGGGAGCAGCCTATGTGGCGGATACCCTGAACAACTCGATTCGGACTTCCACCAGGAGTTATGGTATTGGTGGTGGCTGCGAGGAGTCTTCTGTGGTTGCAAAATTGGTCAGCGGATGTGTTGTCTACGGCCCAGCTGCTAATCTGCCCTTTAAGGGGAAGCTGCTGCTTGGAGAGGATCTGGAGCAGCTCATGAAGCAATTGGAGGAGTCGAAGGGTAACAAGTTGCCTGAGGACAAGAAGAATCCCAAGGAGTTTTTCCCTCCACGTTCTCGATTTTGGGAGGCGAGGAGGTTTCTCACTGGCAGGAGTTGGGCGCCGGTGGCCTCAAAGCAGTGTTCTGGATGACCGCAGTCCTTTCGGGCCCAGCGTAGGCCCCTGAGGGACAGTGGGTCCCAAGGTGAAAGATCTCACCTTAAAGGTTGTTTTTTTTTGGTGGCAGTTTGTTCTGCTAGAGGGAGGGATTTTGGGACTTCAGGCTCTGTCATTTAGGGATCCTTTTTTGAGGATTACGAATTCTGGTGTCTTTGCGTACGGTTCCTTCCTTTCTTCTGAAGGTGGTATCCTCGTTTCATTTGAATCAATCGGTAGAGCTTCTGGTCTCCCCAAACCTGGATGCGGCTGCGCCTCATGTGAGAGAGTTATGACTCTTGGATGTAAAGCAAGCCTTGTTGCAGTATCTCAAAGTCATTCATGGCTTTTGGCTATCAGGTCCATCTTTTTGTGCTATGGAGTGGCGCGAAAAAGGGACATAAAGCTTCAAAGTCCACCATAGCGCAGAGGGAGAAAGCAGCAATAGGTTCGGTGAACGTCTGCCAGGGCCATCCTATCTCTGAGGGTTTAAAGGCTCACGCTAATCAATCTCAGGTGGCATCTTGGGCCGAATATCAGCAGGTATCACCACAAGAGATTTGTAGGGCAGCTCCTTGGAAGTCGTTGCACACTTTCACCAGACATTGTCGTTTGGATGTCCAGGCCCCAGAGGCCATTGGTTTGGTGAGAGTGGGCTTTGAGCGGGATTCTCGCCATCCCACCCTGTTTAGGGAAGCTTGGGTACATCCCAGGAGTCTGGACTGATCCTGCTACGTACAGGGAAAGGAAAATTGGTTCTTACCTGCTTATTTTCGTTCCTGTAGTACCAAGGATCAGCCCAGAGTCCCGCCCAGTCGATGTGGGGAGAATTGGAGAGTCAGCTTGATCTATTATGGTAATTGGTCTGAAGAAAGGCACAGGTTTTATAAGTTTCTCACTTTTTGTTAAGGTTGGAAAAGTTCGTTCCCATTATAAGGTTCCACTTCCTGCTGCTCATTTAGGGGGACGTGATTATGTTTCCTTGTAATTATATTCGTTAATATCTTGGCTTGCGTATAGGTCAATTCTGAGGGGATTGCAGGTGGCACACCAGGTTATGTGGCAGTGTCAGCAAAACTTTCTCTGTCACTATCTGCTGGCGGGGAGGCAAAACCCAGGAGTCTGGACTGATCTGTGGTACTACAGGAATGAAAATTAGTAGGTAAGAACCAATTTTCCTACCTTAGCTCCAAGTATTAGATTCCTATAGTCCAGAAAATGTTGTCTGCTGCCTCCCTCATTCCTTTTCCAGTCTGATGTGCTTGACTTTCAATTCCCTGCCTCATGTTTCTGCCCCTCCCTTGCCAGCCTGGACAATGAGCCCTGAAATGATTGTGAATTTGTTTTCAGGAACTGATGCCACGCATGCTGAGCACATTGAAACCATCAAATCCCGAATGTATGTAGGACTGACTGCAGAACAGAGGTTCCTTCCAGGGGAGCTGGGCATGGGACTGGTGGAAGGTAAGGACAGAACCAGAGCTCCAACCGTTCTTGAGTCCTAATGCTTCACTGGCTGCACATTTTTAGGAACTGTGGGGTTTTCTGTATATGTAGAGATTAATGATGCTGAGTAGCTAAGGGTCAGCATTCAGGAGGATTGCAATCCAAGCAAGCAGATCCATTTTTGGGATGAGCTATTTTTGGATCTTGATCAGGGTTTGCATGTTCCCACCTCAATAAAATCAAAGTTAAAAATCACCATTTGCACCTTCATAGTCCCTTGTCTGGAAGATAATCCACTATATCAGACTTTATCCCTGCATCCGCTGTGTTTGAAAGGTGATGCTGCATATCACTGGATGTAAGGGAAAATCTGTCCGACACTTTCCTAGACATAATAATGGTATTCCCCCAGGATACGACTCCATGGGGTATGAGATGTCTAAACCTGACCTCCGAGCCGAGCTGGAAGTCAACCTCAAGTTGATCAGTGAAGGCAAAAAGGACAAATTCGTTGTCCTGCGGGAGCAGATCCAGAAGTATAGGCAGGTCTTCCTGGAAGCAGTGGCCAAAGCTAACAAGTGAGTACTTAACTTTTTTTCTTTTCTTTTAACTCCTTAGGAAATCCATTTACTAATTATAGAAAAACATATCCTTAAGTATTTTCAGAGTTCATTTATTTACAAACAGCAAAAAGGAATTAATTTGAAGATCATAGGGGAGAACAGAGGTGGATCTTTTAATTACAGTACATTAGAACAGTGGAGGTAAAGGTCTTTGTCATTTGACGGGATGGGAATTTTCATCTTAATGGCATGACATGAGCCTATAATGTACCATAAGTATCAGCTTTCTAAAGCTTTCAAACTTATTTCCTTATCATTCATGCCAGACCAGTCCAGACAAGTAAGATAATGGCAGGGCTCAGCCTTTGTCTCCTCTGTATCCCTGCTGTAAGGACCTCTATGTTGGTGATGTAGGCCACGTCCTGGTAGCAGGCCCACACTGAGGTCCTTAGACCAGGGAAGCAGAGGAGACCAGGGTGCTGCTCTACCATTTTCAGACTGGTCTGATAGGATTAAAGGAAAGGAAATTTAACAGGTAAGTTTAAATTTCACCTTTTCTTTCTTGTTTTGTTGACCAATAAGCATATTCTACACTTCCAATAAGCCAACATAGGGATCTTTCTCTCTCTATAGATTAGATGAGGCTTTGTCTCATTACTTTGGGGAGGCAGCACAGATGGTGGAGCAAGAGGAGATCTTCCCAGAAGTTCAGCTTCCTGTCCGGAAATGTCCACAGTGCAGCAGGGACATGGTGTTGAAGACCAAGAAAGATGGCGGGTGAGCAGACACGTGTGTGTGTGTGTGCGCGTGCGTGTGTGTGTGAAGGATGGTGGGTCAGCAGACTTGTGTGCGTGCTCGAGCAAAGGATAGTAGGTTAGCAGACGAGCGTGTATGTATGAAGGCAGTGGGTCAGCAGATGTCTATATTTGTGTGTGGGTATGTGTGTGTGTAAAGGGATAGCATTTCAGCAGGTGTATGTGTGTAAAAGGTGGACTAAGTGGTAGGTTGTATGTCTCAGAATACACAACTCACAAGTATAGAAGTTTGATTTATAATTCTGAGAATAAGTAATGAAAGCATACAAGATTAGATTTTGCATTAAGAATATATACAAAAATACTTCCTGTCACAGTTTCCAGTGTGAGTTTTATATATCCTGGAAAACCGGAACTACAATGCTGGAGTTCAGTCACTTCATTAACCACTGTAATGTCCAACAAGCTTTTCCTCTGATCTGTTCTTTCTCTGATCTAACCAGGCTATCTTGACTTTGGTCTTTTATGCTAATTTTCTTGACCCAGTTTCTTCTCTGGGCTACTCCCATATGTTGTTATCATTTGTTGAGGCCTCAACTGTCTGACTAATCATATCAGCAACAGTTAGGTGTGGTTCATTTACTGATGTCTTGTTTTCCCTAATATCTGCACTGTTAGCCTCATGAGTAACTGCTCATTAATATATTTGATGTCATGAGTTGTTTCTTGTTACAAGCAAGCTAAGAAAAATGGCATATGTATTCTCAGAACTTATAAACCTTATGTCAAGCAATTACACTAGCTATATTACTGATTATCTTTGTTCCACTAATTTCTATCACGTTAAAGTTCTTCACATAAACTAAATAACTCCTTAAATAATTTCCACAGTGTATGTGTGTGTGTGTGCATGCGAATCAAGTCAGCAGACGTGTGTGTGTGTAAAGGACAGCGGGTCAGCAGATGTCTATTTCTGTGTGTGTGTAAAGGACAGCGGGTCAGCAGATGTATGTCTATATCTATGAGAGAATGGACTGGGTGAGGTCAAAAAAATAGATGTAATATATAAATAATTTGGTTTATCTTGGTATGGATGAACTTAAGAAACATAAGAATTGCCGTGCTGGATGCGGCCAATCCAGGTAGCAAGTACCTGGCAGATCCCATAAAGCAGATCTTATTCCTGTTACTCACTCCCAGGGTTAGCAATAGCTTTCCTCAGTCTAGCTGACTAATAATGTTTTATGGACCAGGAACTTGTCCAAATCTCTCTTAACCCCATTATGCTAGGGCAACAGATTCCATAGCTTGATAGCAGGGCCGGATATATGATTTTAGTGCCCATAGGCAGAGTGCCATGGTAGTGCCCCTTTGAAACTGTGCCAGCACACTGCTCTAAAGCACTGTCAACCACCAAATACTCCTATCCCGGCTATCAGAAATCGGCATCTCTGGCACTGTACTATCATGGTTTACCTCATATCTCACCCATAGAGAATACCTGGTCAACATTGACAACTCTGAGTCCCCACGCATACCCCTCCTCCAGGGTGTCCCCCAAGGATCCTCCTTATCCTCCACCCTCTTTAACATATATCTTCTTCCCCTCTGCTATCTACTTTCTAACCTCGGTCTCAATTTCTTCATGTATGCGGATGATGTACAGATCCTCATCCCCATGCAAAAAACCCTACAAGAAACTCTAAACTTCTGGGAATCCTGTCTTGCCTCCATTAACTCTCTCTTAGACAGCCTCCAACTCGCTCTTAACACAGCAAAAACTGAAATCATCCTCATTTCCAACAAACTCGAGGTTACCTCACAGGCCTCTACTAAAACTACCCCCCACAACCCTCCCCATCCTGCCATCTATAAGAGACCTAGGTGTTGTATTAGACAAACACCTTAATTTTCATCCACACATCAAATCCCTTCTAAAAACCGGCTTCTATAAACTCCACATCCTCAAAAAGCTCAAACCCCTCCTCCACCTTCAAGACTTTCGCCTTGTATTGCAGTCCACAATCCTATCAAAATTAGACTACTGCAATTCACTTCTCCTAGGCCTGCCCTACGCCACAATTAAACCACTACAAATCTTGCAGAACTCCATGGCACGAATCATCACAGACACTCGTAAGAGAGAACACATCACACCCATTTTAAAAGAACTGCATTGGCTCCCCATCCCTTTCCGTATAAAATACAAAACCCTTACAATACTCCATAACATGCTTCACAAAAATGACCACGAATGGCTCAAGGAAACACCACGTTTCCGTACATCCAATCGTCCATCCAGAGCCTCCACGGCGGGCACTGTACACATCCCACCCCTCAAAATAGCACACCACTCAACTACCAGAGAGAGAGCCTTTACCATAGCCGGCCCCTCCCTCTGGAACTCTCTTCCCACGTAACCTTCCTTACCCAACTTCAAAAAAGGCATCAAAACCTGGCTTTTCTTACAAGCATACCCTGACTCCAATCAGACCTAAACCCCCTCCACTGCCACATCCATTTCCCTTACCCCTTCTAATCCGTTGATGCATCCTAGGGAATTCCTGATTTTGTAAATTTGTTAATTTTTATTCTCAGTTTTTTAACACAGTTCCTATCAATTTCTCTCTCCCCTAGCACTTCACTACCTTTCTCCTTCCCGCAACTTCTGCGCTTACTGTCACTTGACCCCCATCCTCTCCTTTTTCCTTCACTGCTCCACCTCCCCCCTCCCTGTTATTTGTAATTTCCTCTTCCTCCTTTACAATGTTGATTGTGAACCGGCATGATATGTCCTATGAATGTCGGTATATTTTAAAAGCATTTAAATAAATAAATAAATAAATAAATAAATAAATAAAGCAAGTGGACGTAGTCTTTTCTTTGGTGTCTTCAAAGTTTGGCACCCTAGGCAGTTGCATGTGTTGCCTATGGCTAAATCTGGGCCTGAATATTCCCAGAACCTTCCCTGCACCCGGCTGCACCATGACTTCCTGAGCTGGTGCATCATGCTCCCTCATCTTCTTTTAATCCTTTCTAAAAACCCACCTGTTTGAGGCTGCTTTTACTTCTTAAGCCGAATTGTCCACCTTGAGCCTCATTAACTCATTTTAACCATTGTCTTACTATATGAAACTCCCCAAGTCTCTTGACCTGTATGTTTGTCTTGATTAGGTTGTAAGCTCTATTGAGCAGGGACTGTGTCTTATGCAGCGTTTGTTCAGCGCTCGTATGTCGAGTAGCGTTATAGAAACGTTAAGTAGTAATAGCTAAATGCTTCCCTAAATAAAATAGTTTTAAGTTTCTTCCTGAATGTCAGCAGATCATCCATTAAATAAAGTTCTGTCGGAAGAGCATTCCACAACTGTGAAACTACACCTCTAAAAATAAAATCTGCTGTCTGTTCCCCGTACGTACCCAGATCAGTTCAGACTTCTGGGGTTTTGCTTCTCTTCCAGCAGATGGAGTCAGAGTTTCGTAGGCACCGCCTCTTAACCCGGTGTGCCACATGCATCTCCTCAGTATTTCTCTGACTCCTGCAGATGGAGGAGGTGCAAAGCCTGCGTTAAAAAAAAAAAAAAAAGGACTAGGGACTTAGGTATTCTTGGACGTTGTTAAGACTTTCCTCTCAGGAGGTTGGCAGGTCCTGGTGGGACCATCCCTCCTGGTAGTAGGTTGAGGATAAGCAGGGGTTGGGGGACCCCAAATTTACTCTTTTGGAAATGCCAGGGGTGACAGTCGGTGGTGCGGCTCCCTCCCTTTCAGCGAGCATCATGGGAAGCTTCTGTCCCCCTTCTTCAGGGAAGTAAACTTTTTTTTTTCTTTCTGATCAGTAAAGTTTATACAGAAAAAAAAAAAAGTAAAAGAGAGGAAAAGCGGTGGTTCTTTTGTTCCGGCACTCATCCCATTATGGGGGCAGGAGGAGGCAGGGCGCTCAGGTAGCGTTCGTTGCGCGGCTCCTGATCCCATTCTCTGTTTTTGGTGTCTGCCACACAGTCAGGTGCGCTGGGCCATGCCATGTGTGAGCTGCTGCTCTGTGTGCGGGGAGCACTGCTCGCGGCTCTCCACGGGCGGCCAATGCTATCGCTGCCTCTCCGGTGGGGAGGGCTGCTCGCCAGGGATCTGTAGCAGCATCATCTAAGCAGCGCAGCCCTGGCAGGTCGCCAGTTGCTATAAAGTAAGTGGCCGACCCGTTTCTGATAAGCGCAGGAACGGCGGCCATCTTGAAAACGTTTGCGGCTGCAGAGTAGAGAGTGGCAGAGGGAGGGGATATCCCGCCAGCGCTGTCACCAGCCGATTCTAGCCCCGAGGAGGCCCTAGGAGGGCGGTGGGGGGGGGGATCCTGATTCCCTGGAGGGGGATTTGTGTGGTTCTTCTCAATTTTCTCCATATTTTATCCTTTTATTGCACAAAGCATATCTGGCCAATCAGGCCACGCCGAGTTGCTCTCCAGGCACAAGCCCCCTGAGGGACCACCCAGAAAGGTGCCCAGGTTGTCAGTGAAGCTGGGGGCCACAAGAATCCAGAAGGTTAGAGGTCCGGCGATGCAAGGAACTGCAGATGATTTTTCCCCCGGGAGTGGTCCCCTTGGTGTCTCTCTTCCCAACAGTGATCTGGATCAGGAGGAAGAGTCTGGGAAGATTCCGTCCATGGAAAGGGGATGATCCTAAGGTCGTTTCCCTATTTCAGAGGAAAGAGCTAGGTCCTATGATTCTGCATGTCCTGGCAGAGTTGGGAATAGTGGTTCTGCAGGAGGAGCCAGATCAGGACACAGTGGATCCGATCGTGGTTGCTTTGAGGGGCCCGGCCAGAACTTTTCCTTTCCATAGGATGGTCAAGCAATTGATGGTCAGGGAGTGGAAAACCTTTACAAAGCTTTATAAATTTACTAGTGACTTTCCTTGTCCTCTGCTCATTCCCGGGGATACAGTAGAGTCATTTGGTTAAATAATGTGTGTTAAAGTTTTCTATGCTTGGGTACTGATTAATACTGAGGAGATGCAGGTGGCACACGTGGTTAAGAGATGGTATCTGCAAAACATTCTCTGTCTCCATCTACTGGAAGGGAGGCAAAACCCCAGGAGTCTGGACTGATCTGGGGTACTGCAGGAATGAAAATTAGCAGGTAAGAACCAATTTTCCTATCTTCCTATGAGGCTGTACCACTAAGAAAGATCCTTTATGAAGAGCTCAAAATCCTTCCAGGCTGATGCTCTTTCTAACCATCATCCTGTATGACAGGGAGGGAAGTTGTCATTCTGTAAGCAAGATTGTAGGAGTTGTGGGAGCAGTGGTGTCTTGGGTGCTGCTGTGTGGATGGTGAATCCCTCCATGACAGGATGTTGATGTTTCTTATCCTCTCTAACCTTCAGGTACTTTCTGTCCTGCCTGGGGTATCCGAGCTGTAAGACAGCTGTGTGGTTCCCCAGCTCTGTGCTAGAGGTCGCTCGGGATGAGAGTGTGTGCTCTGATTGCCAGCCGCATCCAGTGCACAGGTAAGCAGAAGCCAAATTTCAGTGGGACATTGCTGTGCCCTATTTATATTATATTATATTATATTGATATGTATGTATGTGTATATAAATATATATATACTGTTTCGTACTGCGCAATTTGTGCTGGATGGGCTATTAATGAGTGGACTTTATAGCACAGGGATATGTATCGCTGGCCTTTCATTGCTATCTGCCAGTACTATTTTTGCATAGCCATATGAATATGCATGAGGTGAGTCTGCATACAGCAGGTATGAATGGAGTGAGTTTGTGAATGCCAGCCCTGTCGGGATTTCAGGTTAACCAGTGGTTTGAGGCTTTGGGCTGCTGTCGCTTGGTGCGACCCTTTTAAACATTGCAGGAAATAGTTCAGGATCAGCCCCTGCAGAAATCCACGTGCGCCATCTGTATTCCTCTAGGGGAAGGGCCTTGTTAATTAATAAGAAAAGATTAGACCGGAACGTGATTAAAATGCACCCTCCATATCAAAGACAGTGAGGACCCCAGGCCGGGTTTCCCGAATAGGAAGGTAGCCCCCATGTACGTGATGAGCATTGCCAGTTCAAGTCTCTCTGTCGGGTAAGGGCAGCCCAGTGTTATTGGCTATTGAGAATATCACCAATATTTTGTCAAACCTTTTGTTCTTCCTAAGGTAAAATTTATTTTTTTCTGCAAATATGAACTAAAAACCTTTAGGAAGATGGAGACCACGCGTGCTTTTTACTCATGACCTTTTTGGCAATTTTCAAAGCAAAAGTATGGGCAGAGTTTCACTTTCAAACTTGAGGGGGGGGGGGGGGGGGCAGCGTCCACACAGGCACCAGCACCTGCTTTTCCTCTGGGTACAATTTTTGCTGGAGAGGTGCACGTGAAGATTGGAAATGTGAGCTACATGCGCACTTTACCGTGCCCTCGGGAACACCTCCTCTCACGCCTTGTGGACTTTTAGTCATGTTGAGGGAGGGTTATTTTCAGCAGATTAATGCAGGTAAATTGCTTTGAAAATTGTCCTCTGGACTGCAGGTGATTTGGTTGCAGTGTTTTGTGTTAAAGGGGTTCTCGCCTGCTTGCTCCCAGTCTGAGAGATGAAGTGGTACTTCTGGGGATGGAAGTCCTGTGGTGGTCTTTTCATTCTGGGTTTTGTGTTTTGTTTTTTTTTCTCTTGCTGATCCACTACAGGCTGAAGCTGAAGTTTAAACAAGGAAGCCTCCCTCCCACCATGCCTCTGGAGTTCGTTGGCTGCATTGGAGGATGCGATGAGATGCTGAGAGAAATCCTGGACCTGAAATACTTGCATGGACCTAGCAGGGGGCAGCAGCCCAGGGGCCACCTGCAGGTCAACCAGTCCAGCAACCGGATGGCCAGTAACGAAAGCCACCAGAGCAGACAACTGGCAGGGAGGCAGGACAGAGCTAGCAGGCCCCCGGCTATTGTTCAGGCTCCTAAACCTGTGTGTCCAGTTCCCGCAAATGAGAACAACGCGGTCATGTGCAACTGTGGGCGAGACGCGGTGCTGCTCACTGTCCGCAAGGAAGGACCCAACCAGGGCCGGCAGTTTTACAAGTGTGACGGGGGCTGCTGCAGCTTCTTCCTGTGGGCAGATCAGCAGGCAGGAGGCAGGCAGGGTGCAGTGGGGTCTCCTTTACCAACCAGCAGGCCCTCTGCAGGGTTCAGAGGTGGTGGCCCCAGCGGCGGCAAGGACCTCGGGCGCGCAGGAAGTGATGGCGATTGCGTGGGAAGCGGTGCCGTCTGCATGTGCGGTCAGCCCGCCGTCACCCGGACGGTTCAGAAGGATGGTGCCAACCAGGGCCGGCGGTTCCACACGTGCTCCAAGCCCAGGGACCAACAGTGCGGCTTCTTCCAGTGGGCGGACGAGAATGTGCCACCAGGTAGGGCAGCGCTCGTGCTCTGAGGAGCTTGCACAGGGATCTCCAGAAGGTCTTTCACTCTGCACCAAGGCTTCCTTGGGAATTTTTATAAAGCCCTGAACCCGTGGCCCCCGTCTGAAAATCTCTTACTCAAATTATAAGGAGATGATCTTAAAGTGTCTGGTTATTATTCATTTTTTAAATTATAGGGACTTATCATTTATATCAGATATTACGAAAGAAAGGCGAGAGAGCAAAACCAAAGAGAGAATGAGTTTGGAGCTCTTCTCTGCGTGTTTCATGTTGTATGAAGCAAATCACAAATTTACATGTTGTCTGCTCGTTATTTTAAGCTTCCATACGGGGTGACAGCTACTCCTGTATTCTGTAATATCACGACAGTGATGTAATATTGATGGATAATTGCCATAATCATTTCACTGTTTCTTGGTCAATGATGCTATCTATCAGATGCGAGGTTGCAGAGCAGATAGGTTAAATAAACTATAGGCCCTGAAGCAGTTAATTACACTGGTGTGTGTAGCATAACAGAACTCTTAGGACTGGGGAATGTCCACACACTATCATATTCCCCAGCTCCTTCACAGCTCTAAGCAGAAGTGTCCGTATTCACAACTCATTGTCTGTATCTGGTGCTGGCAAATACTTTACTTTTCTGTGTACTGCTAGTTCCCTGTACGTACCCGGATCAGTCCAGACTCCTGGGTTTTGCCTCCCCACCAGCGGATGGAGACAGAGCAAGTTTCGACAGACTCTGCCTTACATACCCAGGTGCCACCCACAGTCTGCCAGTATTACTCTGTCTCCAGCAGATGGTGGGGGTGCAACACTCACAGTCTGTACTAGTTCCTTAAAAAAAAAAAAAAATAGATAGCATTTATAATTGTGAGGAGTTAGGGCTAGGGGTTAAAGTTGTTTTTGAAAAAAATAAAAACGAGGTCAGTCAAGATCAGCGCGAGGACGTCAGTCAGGCTCCCGGGAGCTGGCCAGGTTCTGAGGGGACCATCCCTTCCGGTGTGCACGTTGGCATTGGCTTAGGGTCGAGGGCCCTTTTTTCTTGCCACCAGTGCACTAGAGCTTGGGGAGAATCCAGGGAGCCTGGATCACTCACCCCAACGGGACTGCCGCAGCGCCAGGACCGGCAGACACCGAGACAGATTTGAAAAAAAATAAAATAAAATAGAGGCGATCGGGCCGGCGCAGGAACGGGTTCTAGATGTAGCCAATATTTCTTTATCTTATTCAAATGTACCATCTACTGGCAGGAAGCCTGTAATCTGCTCCTGTCAGCAGACAGCAACTTGCACAGTAAGTGTTGCTATGCTAACCCAATATTGCATCACAGAACACAAACTTTACCTCACTTTTTGTATTGCAATACTGGGAAATTTGCAGCCTGGTCATTGCTAGGCAACAGAATGTGTCACAGAAACTTGCAGTCACTTTCAGGGGCTCACCGAATAAATTGAAGAAAATTATTTTTCATTCAGTGCATGGAATTCATTGCCAGAGGATGTGGTTATAGCAGTTAGTGTAACTGGGTTTAAAAAAGGTTTGGATAAATTCCTAGAGGAAAAATCCATAAACTGCTATTAATTAATAAGCAAGAGTAGCTTGAGATTTATTTAATGCTTGAGTACTTGCTGGGTGCTTGTAGCTTGGTTTGGCCACTGTTGGAAACAGGATACTGGGCTTAATGGACTCTTGGTCTGACCCAGTATGGCAATTCTTAGGTTCTTATGAAAACATGTCAGGAAGGAGAAGGGAGAAATGAAACAAAAGAAGAATAGTTTAATGGGATAAAGGAATGAATGAAAAGACAAAAAAAAGAACACAGACACAGAAGTGGAGGAAAAAGCCATACACGGAGAGGGCAGAAAACCTTTATTTCTGCTTTTTCTGGTATTTTATATTTGCCATAGAATTTTGATTCGCCCCAACGTAAAATATTTTCTGATCGGAGCTGATTCATCTCTTCCCTGGGTTCAGCTAGCCCATGACATTCTCTGGCAACTTATCTTCCACTTATAGGGATGAATTTTCAAAGGGGTCCCAACCTATAAAAATAGCAATTCTCAGAAGCCCATTTCCCTCCATATTTTGGATTTCGTTTAGGCTTTTTCAGGGAGAGGGTGAGTAGCTGGAAACGGGTTCAGCAGCCACTCAGATTTTAGGGTCTGAAAACTCAGTATCTTTAAAAACCAGAAACCCCCGAGCAAACAAAACCAAAAGCCCTAAGCTGGACCTTTTATTCTGTGCGATGTGAAGCGGTGCAGGGTGGGACGAGAAGCTGCAGTTACTCCTGGGCGGGGGGGTAGGACCTGCCTTTCCGCTGCGGCGCAGCACTAACCCGGTTCCTGCTCTTCTTCCCACAGGGCTGCCTGGCACATTCTCCTCCCCATTTGGTCAGCAACATGGATTGGGAACAAAAACCAAAAGATCAAGCTCCAGCTCATCTGACAAAGGTCCCACTGCCAAGAGGCAGCGGACGTGTGGGATCTGTCACCAGCCGGGTCACACCAGGGTGACGTGTCCCCGGAAAACGTGAGCGAAGGAGGGAAGCTTTTAACAGCCCACACGCGTGTGCGCTGCATCGGCCAAGGATCTTCCCAGCCTTTGTTGGCTGTGGGAGGGATCGGACACTGGGGCCTGGAGTGGATGCATCTTTCACCGCTTGCATTCCCTTTCCCCATTGCCTGTTTGTGGACTGGGGAACTCTGGAGGATGCATCTGTACATTTGTGATTTTTTTTGTAATTTATATTTTTATTGGAAACAATTCTTATTAAGTTGCCTTTTCATAATTCTGAATTGAATTATTTCCTGCCCGTGTAATGCAGCTCGTGAGACGCGAAAGCAAATGATGGGGCTTCGCCCGTGATTTTAGCTGCTCTTCCGTTTTATTCGATTGCGGCAGTGAGTTCATAGAATAAGAATATTGTTTTTTAATTAAATTGTTCAAGAATCGGTTTTTCTATTTCATGTTTCTGCATGAAATTTGATTGGCGTTAGTTAGCCAAAGTGAGGCTGTTAACAAAAACCTGGTGTGTGTTCTCCTTGCTGGATAGGTCCAGGCGTAGGCCGTGGAAAACGAGCTACGGTGCCCATCCTCTGATTTTAACTCTGGGTATCCAACTCTCTAGGGCACTGCTCAGGAGCTGGAATGCAGGTGGCCTTATGGCTGTAAGCATTCAGCAGTGTTTCCTGGAGGGAAAAAGGACCCACAGCATTCAGAATCCTTCTGAGTCCAAAACCAGAAGGGGCAGAGAGAGCTGGGAGTGTAACTGTAGGCTGATGTGAGGCAGATACAGGGTGCACTGCTGAATATCCCTTTTGCCTGATAAAGGGCAGAGATTCCTAATAGCCTCTCCCCGCTGCAGGTGCCTAGTGGCAGGATTCAGAGTGCAGGGCCCCCAGCCAAGGACCATTGCTGCACAGGAAGCCTGTTGGGAGGTGACGTGTAAGAAGAAACGAGCTCCAGATCGCTGCAAATGAAGGCTGAGGGTGCCAGATTTCACTCCAGGTTCTGATTGTGCTGGAAATATAAAGGAGCAGGAGGAAACTGCCAAATAAAACAAACATTCCTCCAATAATGAATGTATAGACATGAAATAGAACATTTTAGAATGCCAAAAACTGCACTCTTGTCGTGTACATAGTGATACACCCAAATAAAACAAACCAAGCTCTGCAGTGTAAGAGCTTTTATTTTGTTAGCAGAATATGTATTGCCCTGGGCAGCAGCGTTGTGGGAGGGCTAGGAACCTGCTACCACCCCTATACAGCATATTGTAAATTCCTGGCTCCACCGAGGAAAGAGTAAGGTCCAAGGCACTGAATGTGTCCTTAAGTGGCTGTTCCTATAATTTCATGCCATCCTCTAAGAACAAGCCTGGCTTGGTCTGGTCAGTCTTCTATTGCAGCTCACAAAATGTTCTCTTCCATAGAAGACACAGTAGCCAGATAATATTTCTGACATTTGTTTACCCCAAATTACAGGAACAAAAACTTTTTTTTAAGTTTTCTGCAACCCATATGTGATTGCTCTTTGTGCCCATAGGAGCAGCAGTTCAGCTGATCTGAAATGCTGCTTCATGTATTTTGTTTATATTGTAAGGATCTGAAGTTACATCGAGATGTTGTGCTCTGTCTGTTTCCATCTCTTTGGTTTAGGTCATGGCTCCCAGCCTATGTGAGAATGGGAAGGTCCCTGTACATACCCAGATCAGTCCAGACGCCTGCGCTTTGCCTCCCTGCCAGCAGATGGAGACAGAGAAAGTTTCACGGACACTGTACATAACCCAGTGTGCCCACTCTGCAGTGCCTCAGTATTTCTCTGGCTCCAGTAGATGGTGTTACAACCTGCAGTCTGGAGTATATTAAAATAAGTAAATAAAAAGAAGATGGGCATTATCGCTTGGATGCTGGGCCTCCGGCTTCTATGTGCTTTGGTGAGAGTGTTCTACGAGTGGCTCTCTCTACATCCCACCCGAGTTAAGGGAAGCTTAGGTACATCCCAGGAGTCTGCACTGATCTGGGTATGTAGAGGGAAAGGAAAATTGGTTCTTACCTGCTCATTTTTGTTCCTGTAGTACCACCGATCAGGCCCGAGACCCGCCATTTACTCTGGGAGGGGGGGGGGGGGTGAGGGCAGAGTCCGATGCTCATACTGTTGCTTTGTATATAATACGAGTTATTGCAGGTTTTCAAAGCTGATTGCTTATGTTAAATTTGGGAAACTAGTTTTCCATCGTTATTGGGCAACTTCACTTACTTCCAGCTTGTTGGAGGGAAGGGATTTGCTTAGAATTTATGTTTGTTGCTGTCATCTTGGCTTGGGTACAGGGTAGTAGTGAGGGACGGCAGTTGGTACACTGGGCTATGAACATTATCAGTGAAACTCTGTCTCCATCTGCTGGCAGGGAGGCAAAACACAGGAGTCTGGACTGATCTGTGGTACTACAGGAAAGAAAATTAGCAGATAACCAGTTTTCTTTAGGGGAGGGTGGGACAAATATTTGTCCCATTTAAGCTGACACGTGGTTTGGTTATTCAGGATTTTATTAAAAAGGAACATCCTGATTGTCTCTGTATAACCGAGACTTGACTGAAGCCTCCAGCCGGGGTCATTACCAGTCCGTTATGCCCTGGTGAGCACGCCTCATGGGACTGGCATTGTAAGAGCAGCCTGGTGTTTTCGTGTATTGGTTATTGTGCTCCTGGTCAGGTGGCTTTCCTAATTTTTTACTAAGCATCTAGAAACTCTTTGTTTCTCCATTTCCTTGCAAGTCCCCCTCCTCTAATTGTTTTTGGGGATGTTAATGTTCACATGGACACTGCACTGGCCTCAGCGGCGAGACTTGATGTGGGATTTCGGCCTTACTTGAATGGTGGTGGGACTTGCATGTTGTAGAATGTACTTTGGACATCATTCTTGGTTCAGATGTGGAAGTAGGGCTCTTCCTGTTTTTGTGATATTTATGTTGAAACCTTCTGCAACAACGATCAAGGATTGGTGGGCAGGGTGGATGGAGAGCATTTCTTCTCATTGTTAGGGGAACATGTTATGCATAATCCCAAATTGCCCCTTGATGAAGCTGGGAATTGTTGGTAGAAGGACGTCATTCAGATTCTGACAAAATTGTTTCAATGAAGGAACTGTGATGTTGTCCTTGGTTTTCTAAGGAGATGGGAACTTTGAAAAGATCAGTAAGCAGCCTTTCAGATCCTCCCCTCACTACCTTCTTTTACCAGCAATTTGAAAATGTTAGAGAATTATACTAGACCATTTGACTGAGAATAATCTTTACTAGTATGGAAACTCCCATATAATTAGGAAAACAAATACTTACAGAAGTGTGCTTGGCCTCTGGAATTTATCATATGACAGAATTAACTGTAGCATCACATTGCCTCTAGGGCAGACTTGCACATAGGAGTGCTAAGGAGCCTAACTGATTAACCCACCGACCACAGCCTGGAACAGAGTCCTAGTTTCTCACCAATGCGAAGGACTGCCAGTGACGTCTGCGCTCTGGGAAGTTGTCCCCAGGTCCTTGCTCTGGTGGTATTCGCTTTCCACCGCTCCTGCGGTACGGAGCTGAAGAGGGCTGCAGTAGTCTCTGAATGGCAACAAAGTGAGTTCAGCTCTTCTTTTGTGCATCTGTCTCTTTCAGCCCAGGTACAGGGAGGGGCTGGCAGCAGATGGATGGGTCATTTCTGCTTGATAGACAGCGACTGACGATACTTGTCTCCTTGCTGTTTTTAAGGGCTTCCCAATCCATAATTCAGTGCCTTCCTGCATAGTAAATTGTACACATCAAGGTGGGTGAGGCTCTCTGTACTCCATTTTGGTTCTTTGTCTCTTTCTGCCAGTTCAGCCTGAGATTTCCTGGCTGTTTGCAGCTGACAGCTAACTGATAATTCTCCTTGCACTTATTGGTCCAAAAGTCATAAAATGAGGCCCAGGCTGTTCTCTCTCACATTCACACAGCACTAATTGTCCTTATGTTTTTCCCTGGCACAGCTCAATAAATCTGTCAAGCTGGTCATGCAGCTGGACTGGAAAAGCTTTCATTTCTGCATTTGGCTGCAAGAGCAATGCAGGCCAATGTCCATTGTTACAGACATCAGAGAGTTAATCTTAGCTGCATGTCCTGCTAGCAAGAAGCGATGTCTCTCTTACCCAACTAGAGAAGTGCTGTTAAAGAACCCTTCCCATGCAAACTGGGCTGAATGGCGATAGCTGGCTAATTCATTCTACGCTGTAGTTTTGATGGCCAAGAGAAAGTATTTTATAATTAGAGTCCAAGCCTGCTAATGGAGGGCATTAGAACTCTTCCAGGTAGTATCTAAACAGGTAAGCTCTGAAAAGTAGAGCCTACAGTTGTTGTGGATGGGAATGCTTTTTGACATGAAATTAAGAGCTTTAAGACAATATTTGAAGTCCAGATGTTCCTGTCCAAATGGTAACAAGGTGCTTGTTCCACAGGGAGAGGACGGTTTGGGGAATTTTGCTAGTTGCACAGTCTACCACCTTTTTTTGCAAATACATTATGAAAAATAAGGGCCATAGTTACCGCTTGGATCCTTGTGTACCTACATTTAAGCACAGATTTGATCATTCAGTTGGTGGAGGAGGGTTCATTTCTGATTAACTGGAAGCATTCCATCTTGACCCTCGTTTTAAGGAAACCTAGTATCCATCCCTTGTCGTGCCAGTTATTGCCCCAGTGTTACTCTTCCTTTTATAGTGAACCATGTGGAAATGTGAGTGAGAGACCCAGTGGCTGCATTGTTGGAGGAAGCAAATAGTTTGGATTCATGTCAGAGGTTTCCGGGATCGGTCATAACACTGAAACCCTTATGCTTTCAGTGCAAGATCAGATAGTACAGTTAGTGGATGGCAGTTGCCTTTGACGTGCTGGGTCATGAGAATCTACATCAATGGTGCTAGAGGAAGTTGTTCTAAAGTGGCTTATTTGAGGCTGTGTTAATGGGGGTCCAATCAAAGCTTTGTATGGTAGATTGTGGGGTACGTTAAGGGTTGTCACTCACCTTTTGTTTAACAGCTTCATGCAACCATTTGGGTAAGTGAGTTGGACCTCATTTAGGCAGATGCTGTTCAGCTAATCACTTGGATTCTTTGTCATCTAAAAGCTGTGGAGCAGGTTATAATGGATTAAATAAACAATGCACTTGTTATTTTTTTGAGGGATATAATACTATTATCACTACGACATGATATCTATCACCTCTGCTATTGAAATATGAAATCATTTAGAATCAGTAAATGGTTATATGACAAACATGTCTGTCCAATTTTTTTATTGATTTTGTCTGAGTTAAGCAAGAAGAAATTGCTACAAAAAAAATTTTTAAGGAGAGAAGAGGAAGGTTTCCTATCAATTCATCCTATCCCTGCACCCAGCAGTGTATTGTAATTTTAATCACTAACAAACCTCCTCCCACCCGTTGTGGGTATTTCTGTAATTGCTGCGTGTGCACAAATGTATATTTAAATAGTGAAACAATATGAAATTGAAAATATTTTATAAATTTGTGACACTAGGCACTGATTATTTTAGCAAAAAATATTTGAAGAAATTCTTGAAACACCGAACTTTTCCCAAAAACGCCAACACTTTTTTGGAGTAAGTCAAGAATCTAAAACAGGAATCAATTGCCCTAGAACTTATCTGCTTATATATCCATATGCAGTGTCCATCTCCCAACAGGGCCTTGTTTCAAATCTGCGATTCTTCATCAGGGGACGTGCTGTTATGTGCAGATAGTTGGTGTAGTTCGGCTTTTTACTGAGTTCTGCTGGCCATGTGGCAATTTTTTCTTGCTTAACTCAGACAAAATTAATAAAAAATTGGATAGACATGTTTGTCATATGAAATCATTTAGAATCAGTAAATAGTTATAATTTCAATACCAGACCTGATATTGTGTCGTAGTGGTTATAATGGACTGGCATTGGGAAAAGATGCTGTTTAAAATGGGAGCAAGGCAGGTTGTCATATGCCACACCCTTATTTGCTGGTGATTATTGGTGGTGGCTGCAAACATTCCCTTCTCTGCAGAGGTTAAATCGTTAGGTGTGAAACCGGTGTCTGTTCTCTCGCTTGTGTGGGGCAGATATCTCAGATGGCTCAGGCAGCTTATTTAAGCTTCTTATGCTGTGCCACTTAGGGGTGATAGGGGATCTTTTCAATCCGAGGTGCTGTCAAACTTAGGCTGATGGGCAGGCTAGTGCTGGGCTAGAATGGGCCTGCACACGTTATCTGCCATCTTCCCCTGATTACCCGTGAGATGGAGGAGCCAGTTTAAAATCCTAACATTTATATTTAGACTGTTGCATGGTATTTGCCCTTCTAGAGGGCCCTGTTTGGCTGCCTCTTGTGGAATGGTTAAGGCAGCTACGCTAGGAGCAAAAATGTTTCTGGGTTTGGCCCCCATTCACTTTTGCTGTTCCAGAAAAACCTAAAAAATGTGATTTTCCTTTTTTTTTCTTTTCACTCCACAAATCCATTCATGGAGTTGTCCCCTACATGAGCCACCCGACAGATTTACAAGAGGGGCCGAGAGTCCACACGGATTGTGAAGGGGGAGGAGAACTCACTTAAGCACACACAGCTCTGCTGCTTCACTACTTTGTTTCCCAGCTGAACCACTCCAAATGTTTAGGACAGGATCTAACTACTCCCCAACTCTGGCTATGGAACCTTCATCCCTATTCACTGGTTGGTGTTGCATTCAATCCCCACCACCTTTTCAGATGATCAGACTTGGACCTAAATACATCTCATAACGCTTTGGAGCTACCACTGAAGAGGCACAAGCTACATCCAAAACCAAATAGATTCCTCCCAGTTTGGTGTGGACTCATCTATTCTATGAACATGCATGTGTCGTCATGACAGCACCTAATCACTTTTTGCTTTTGCATCAGATCAACAACATTTTCAGATGGCAAGAGAACCCAAAAAGTCCGAGATGGGTCTCTCTTCCTCTATCCATACTGGCAAGGGTATTCCAGACAGTAACTTTAAGTCTAAAACTAGCCCACGGCAGTCTGGGCCCGAGCATGCCCCAGATCTGCCCCTACTTCTGTAATTACAGGGACCATAAACACAGAAGAAAATCAGTTTTACAAGGTCTCAAGACAGCACACCACTTTAAAAAAATGGTTTTATTTTCAGCACTATATGAAACATTAAAAAATATTACTCAAGATTTACAAGAAATTAGCAGCACACAGTCAAATTCTTCCAAAAACAGCTATATTCAAAAATAAATCACTTACATCCCATATACATTACTGTGCAAACCTGGCAGCTGTTTGAAAGCATGAAAATATCAAATCCACTGAAAAAATGTCTCCCCAGTGTCCCAAAACAATCTTTATTAGCAACCGCTGAACATTTAATTGCTGGACAATGCATGACACTAGAATAAAATACGCAGACGGAATACAGCAATTATTGGCACCAATATTTCCTACCCTGGCCAGTTCTGTAACCCTTCCAATATCTAGCAGCCTATTTAAAACCCCCACTCTAAAGTTAGCACTGCTAGGCTGCTAATAAGAATAAATGAATGCCCTAGGCACCTAAAATCTCCAGATTTCATCTAGTATGGTCTCATTCTATAATACAGAACAGCAGACAGGAAGCCTCTAACCTTGAACATCCCGTTTGTGAGAAAGATAAATGAAAAATAAACAAGGCCCAAACTTAACAGTTCCTACACAAATGTCACTCAAGGCAGTTACAGAAAATGCAAAATCATTTCACCATTATCTAAAATCACATGGCTCAAGCTGTTACTTTGGCTAGAAGTGGCCATGATAATATTTGCACAGCAGGGGCCCCCTTTCAGCCAATGGAGAGGGTCCTGGCTAATGTCATTAGAGGGGGCACTGATATCTGAAGTATCTATCGCTCCACTGCAAAAAGCATCTTGGCTATGAATTTTGGCATAACCCATCCCCAGGGTACAACTGCCATTACACCCAGAGGTGCTAGAGGCCGTTCCTGACCCCAGTTTGAAAGTGCTGCTGGTTTTCCAATTTGAGCCCAGGACCATAGACTGCTCTCCTCAATCCTATCCCCCTAGCACTCGGTGAGCAAGCCCGAAGGTAAGAACGTGAACAAGAGCGATACGAGATGGATGAGACTTACTCAATTCTAGTTACCAGGCCGGCGGGCAAGCTGGATGCCCACTGCCAGAGAGAGGGGACGGGTAATACACAAGGGGTATAAAAGCTCTCACCAGATTACCCAATGGCACAAGGCTAAGCAGAGATGGCTCCTTGCCACTAGCCCATCAGGCAAGAGTACAATAATTGCAACATATAAATACAAAGTGGTGCCTATGGAAGAAGGCGAATAGAAACTGGCGAACATCTGTCTCCATCTGCTGGTGGGGAGGCAAAATCCCAGCTGTCCTGGACTGATCCGGGTAAGTACAGGGAACAAGCGCATTAGCACTAGAAGAGTTTGCTCATTTCTTAAGTACAAGCTCTCTATCATTGTTTGGCAAGGGCTATGTTTACGAGATAAAGAACTCAATTCTCAACAATTGCTAAGGTAAGGGTTTGTTTGGATTTCACATCCATGTGAACATTTTAAGTGTTACTTTTTTTTATATTTTAGTTCTCCCTCACTCCCACTTTTTTTAAACATATGCACTGTCTGCCCAGACAACCAAGTACCCTCTCACCAGGCTTGAGAGCTAGAGGATCCACCAAGGTCATGCTTGGGTGAGATGGCGCCACTGCAGTAACATCAGCCCCTTTTATTCTCTCTCTCTCAAACATCACTTTTTTCCAGTGAAGTGGGATTTTCACCTTGCGGCTCTTAAGCCCTGTTCAGGTGAATGCAATCAAACCACCAGCAGCACTGGACATGGATGTGCTCTGCCCTGGCCTCTGGCCTCTTTTGCAATAGCAAACCACTCATTCTGTTGGGAAAAAACTTTAACCATATTACAGAAGTTTTCTATTAAATTGACAAAACTTACAGCAAACTGAATCAACAACTTAAAGTATAATCATTATCCTAGTAAATACTTCAATTATAATCAGACATGTCATGTTGCATTAACTGTAAGAAGTGATAGCCTCTCCTTATGTGAAATCCCATAAAGTAACAGTTGCAATATTCCAGACTAGGTTAGAGAGAAATCCTATCCCCATTTCTGCAACAAGGCCTCAGGTGCACCAAAAGCACTGTATAAAATATAGCCCAGCTCATCAATCTCCTCTTCCAACAAGTCCGAAAACAAGTTCACATGGCTGTTAAAATAGCAGGGGAGGACGCCTTTCTCCAGGTAACCAATCAGCTCTTCCAGCACTTGCTGAAACCTGTCAGCCAAAGCTGCCTCCGTCCAATTGGATTCCATGTCACAGAGGTGTAGGATGACGTGGGTCAGGTGGCTTCCAGTCAGCTTCCTCAGGGAAGGGTGGCCGTTGCAGACACCTTTCAGTATTTTGAGACAACACCGCCTGGTGCCAGAGTCTATGCTGTCCAAATCCAAAAGCTTGTGCTTCTCCAGTGTGTAAAAGCTCCGATACCACAGGTTTTCCACATGGCCCTTTAAGAGCGGCATGGCCAGTAGCACAGTCTCTCCCATTTTTGCCACAGGGAAGATGGCAATGCTCATGTTGTTCTGACCGTGACTCACCTCCAGCTTAAGTTCTTCAGATGCTACCACAGGTCTGATAATGCTCTCCAACATACTGCCTATGGCTGGCCAGTTAATGGACCCCACCAAGATTTTTCGCAGAGACTCAATAAACGTAGTTGAAGACAAGTATCCACCCACTGTAAATCTGTCCCAGGGGCTGCTCCCACGGACAAAACACTCTAAGGCCTTCCGTTTGACCATCCAAACCTTGGGATTGTTCAGGATAGTGTCCTCACCTGGAATAAAGCTCCAGAGCGTGGATTCCAACACCAGTGGTAACATGAAACACACATGGTCTGCCCTGACCGCCTGAAGGTCATCCACCAGTGAGCCACCGAGATACAAAGCACCAAACGGCATTTCCGGGTGCTTGCTGCAGAGGAATTCTTGCAGTTCAGCACCGATGGCCTTAGCTAGCTGCTTGACTTGAGAAACCTCACTCTCTGGAATGGCGATATGGTTCCTGTAATAGTCCAGCAGCTTCTCCTGCAGTGTGGAAGAAAGCTGAATCATTTTTACTTCAGCTACGACTGTCTCCTGCTCAGCACCATCATGAGGAGGAGGGACTGCAGGTGGAAGGAAGGAAGAAAAACAACCCATTAACATCTACAGCCTGGATTACAAAGGAAGTTTAAAAAATAAAATGCACCAGCCCCAACCTTTATAAATCAGGATTATGCTGAAAGTATGAACCAAGCTTTCTACAAAAGTTGCTACTACTTCATGATAGAGATGTTAAACCAGCACGCTAGGCCACCAGGAGCAGCACTTGGGAAAAGCTGCACAAACACAGGAGACAGCAAACATTTAAACTCCTGTGAAGGGCTCGCTGTAGAAACATTCTCCAGAATGGCTGGGACGCCTGCAAACATTCTAGAGAGCGTTGCTTCTCTTATGCAAGAAATCAAAATGTTCTGATCACCACCACCCCCCTCTCAAAGGGAAAAATTTTAATGCAAAAACAGATCCAAGTGAAACTCAAACTAATGCTGTTCCACTGAAGCCCATTTGGGAAAATTGCGATGTCTGATAGGAAACCTAACTGTGTATAAGGATGGCTGGTGGGCCGGCTGACCTTTCATACAACATTTTCTGATTAATTTTCTTAACAAGAAAGCCATCATAGACTACAAGAGTACAGTATAGCAAATACTGCTATGCCAAGCAAATCTTTAAAAATACCACTATGTCCAAAAGCTATCTACAATTCCCACCATAAGTGGCATCATGCCACAGGATATTCTGCTGAAGCTTTTAACACAGACATACTAGCGCTGTCATGCAACCAAGCTGTACAATACTACTGTGCTCCATTCCTCCTCTGGTAACAGCCTTGGCAACCTCACAGCATAGGAAACAAACAGCAAAAGATGACTGTGCTATATTCTAAACCAGACCCATTTGGAGGACTGGATGGATACGTGTTCTTGGGCTTGGTGTGTTGGTGCCTGTATGCAAGGAGGCACAGGATGATGCCAGCTAAAGGGACCTAGGAAAAGACAAAAATGCACAAGACTGATCCAGACCTGTAGCAAGCTGGCTTCTACCAGTGGGTGGCAGAGGTTCACTGAGGGCAGCACGATTTGCTCTCTGTAAAAGTTTTGGCGATGAGTTTATCAAGCTCATCTCTTTCCAGCTCTCCTTAACTGATGTCCGCTCTACCTTCCCATCTTCCTCCTTATCATCAGGTGGGCTGGTGGCTCGCTCAATCAGCTGTGGGGGTTTGAGAAGGAAAACAAGTTTCAAAAATATTTAATATTTCAAAAAACTGTCAAAGAAAAGAACCCCTCCGGAACTATTTTACATATTAAAGTTCATCGTTCTAAGTCACAAAGAAAACCTGCTCTCCTCCTCCTTGCCAGCTGGGAAAGAAAGAAAAGTCACACTGGACTACTAAGTGCAGAAATTTGCATTCAGTAGCCAGAGTGCAGAGATTTGCATACCAACTTTGTATTAAAAACCATGTACATTTGTGAGTAATTTCATGTGTTAAATAGTTGAACACAAGGCCAAAACTTCCCTGACACATGCGACCGATTCTCCAGAGATGCTGGCTCATTGCTTCAATAAGTCACCCTTGGGCAGCCCAGTGCAATTTACCCTTACCCGTTTCACAGCGAGCGTGGCGATGCCCAACATGACCGCACCTCCGACTCCCAGGACCAGCCTGGCGTTTGCCAGCAGGAAGTCCACAACACTGCCAATGCCATCCTCATTCCTCTTTTTCCCCCTCTTCTGAAGGAACTCAGTCATCTTCAAACTGTAAGAAGAAAAAACAAGATTGCGGGATTCAAGAAAGTGATAACACTGCAGACCTCTAAACCGATCTAATTGATAGCAGTTAGGCACAACATAATGTGTCTCTCTCTCATTACCCAACCTCCACTTGTTAGTAACTGCTTCTTAACAAAAGAGACCTAACAGATTCAGGTCACATCCAGTTGATAATTGCCCAAAAAAAATCAAACAAACCCTGGTTCTGAGTGACAGAGATGGGGAGAACGTTTCCAGTGCTAGGACATCACGAGTATACAGCAGCACAGTCAACACTAAATGAAGTTCTTGGAAAACTATAATCTTCAATACAGATGCTCTGCACCCATCAGCTGTGCTATCAGCCAACTAAAACTATCCACCACACTCCGACAACATCCACCTCACCCATACACATGAAAGAGACCTCGGGGTAATTCTCGACAATCGTCTAAACCTAAAGAAAATGGTCAACACCACAACCAAAGACTGCTTCTACAGACTCCAGGTTCTAAAACGACTCAAACCACTCCTATTCTTCTACGACTTCAGGACAGTTCTCCAATCCTTGCTGTTTGCTAAAATTGACTACTGCAGCGCCCTTCTCCTAGGCCTCCCCAAATCTACCACCAAGCCACTGCAGATGATACAGAACGCCGCAGCGAGATTGCTGACCAACACTAACCGTAGAGAACACATTTCACCCATCCTCAGAAACCTACATTGGTTACCAGTTAATTTCAGAATTATGCACAAATCAATCACATTAATATACAAATCCATCCACAACCAGCTTCAACTTGACCTCGAAATCCCCTTCCAACTTTATTCCACCAACAGACCAACTAGAGAAATTCACAAAGGATCCCTGCAATTTCCCCCGACTAAAGCCACACGCCTCACCTCGACCAAAGACCGAGCTTTCTCGACAGCAGGCCCATCCATCTGGAATAACATCCCCTCAGACCTCAGATTGGAACCCTGCCTCTTAACATTTAGAAAAAAAACTCAAGACTTGGCTTTTCCGCCAAGCCTTCTCAGACCCCCCAGATACACACTAGTCTGTACGTCTTCCCTGCTAGAACGATTGACTTCTCCTCTACCTGAACGGTGGACCATGGTATTACTAAGCACATGATAATTCAACCTGTTCTCGATTGTATTATATTTATAATTATCGCCAGTTAACCTTTTCCAGCTATTTAAGCTTCCAAGTTCATACCCCTTGTTTGAATGTAACTTTGCCTCTTCCACTTCATTGCTTATTCTATTTATTCTAGTTGTCTCTCTAGTTTTACCCTGTTCAATGTAAACCGATCCGATATGGTTTCTTACTATGAGGGTCGGTATAGAAAAGTGTTAAATAAATAAATAAATAAAAGGATTACACAGTAAAAGAGCGGACGACCACAAGCCATTAATAAAATGATAGCATAAACTGAGTCTGATCATTCTCTTAGAAATGTATAAAACCCATCAAGTGCCAGTTCACAGAATCTTTCAGGGCAAACTTTTTGCTGTTAACAAGCCGTTAATTACATGCACCGTGCTGGAGACCTGAAGATAGGAACTATTTAATCCAGTGCTTCTCATTCCTTTTTCACTTGGGACTTCCAAGCGTGACACACTGAACACATGACCATCACGGGGCTAATTGTAAACATATACTCTGCATGCACAGGAACCCGTCCCCAAACAGGTTGCAGAGCAGAACTAGGATATTTCAAATACAGCTCGCTATATAAAACAAAAAGATATTCTGATTCTGGTGCTCTCTCAGTAACAGATACACAAACTCCCTTACTACCAGGCACATTGTAAAATACAAAACCAAAAACTCAAGCACATGTGTAGGAAACCTTCCATATCATTGGAATACTAATTCCAAGAACTCAACCAGCAATGGCCCTGGAAAGGAGGCTCAACCACTGTCTGGGCTGATCCGGGTATGTACAGGGAATGATACAAATCCCTACCTACTCATAAAATATCTCAGTCACACATATAGATCCGACCTTTACTAAATACAGAAAAATAGAGACCACAAATTACAAATGTGGAGAGAAAAACTGGAATGGAAACCTCAAAAAGCCACACTGCATGCAGTGCAAAACTGGAGAGCTAGAAAAAGAAATACATTTCCTCCTGCACTAAGCAAAGATAGAAGAAACGCACATTCCCCAAACTGGCATATTATGGCTCTTGCGCCCCGTCACTCCCCTTCCATGCTGCCATCATCCTTCACTTCTCCCAATTACTCCCTTTCAATCATCCGCTCACACTCACATCTCTGCCCAGCATTCCTGACCCTCCACATCCTCTCCCCTGCTTGACTCTCCCTACCCCCTTCATCCCATCCCTTCCCGCTCAGCAGCCTCCACACTCCCTTTCCCTTCTACCTCTAACTGTGCAGCACCCCCATTCTCCTTTCCCCACGCCCCACAGGGTGAAGAGATCAGCAGCAGCATCACTCCCAGACTCAGCAGGGGAAGATGTTTGCATCCCACTGGGCCCAGAGCAGCAGGAGCTGGCAAAGTCTGGTTCTGATCTGGGTGAAGGAGGAAACAGCCTCCCGCTGGGCCAGAAAGAGGAGAAGCAAGCGAGAGGAGCCTCCCATCAGGCCCAATGTAAGAAGTCAACCAACTCCCACCCGGGTTGATAAGGAGGCAGCCATCTGCTAGCCCTGCACCTTCATAAGCCAGACCTGGGCACTTTCAAAGTAAAGTGCATGGAACATAGCAGTAGTAATCATTGGTCTGGTTTGGGGGGCACATAGAAGATTTTATTTAGAGTTTCGGAACATTTAAGCATGATTACAATGATTACATCTGATCCATACACATTACATTTAAAGTGCTTGGGTCCAGATAATGAAGATCCTTCTATAACATATGTAACAGGCACCTGGCTGTGTAACCACTAAGGCCTGGGTGCAGCCTTAGGATAGTTAGGTTAGTTCTACAGCCCCTCCCTCTGAGGGTACTGGAATGGCCAGCTTTCTCCAGAGAGCATGGTTTGCTAGCGGTTAGGAGGTCATGAGGAGCTTTTGTAAGCATTGGTTTTTCCGGCCCAGTCAGAGGAGTCAGGCAAACCCTGCCTGAAGAGCCTGCACCAGGGCTTTCTTTCCAGTCCACTCACTGGCTGGCTGGGATTTCCCTCTGGGTTGGTTTTCAGGTTTTGATACATTTGCTTGGTAGGAGCCTTGAGAGACCTGGGTACCACCTGGGAGCTCCACTGATGCAAGTTTCCCTGCCCTGGTTCAGAGGCTCATACACAGACAGAGGGGAAAAACTTGTTAAGAGAAGAGAGACAGTGTGGTGCAGAGGATTTTATCACTGCCATTCTACAAATTGGTTTGCCCATCAGTAAAGATTTTGTTTGGACATTACCTTAGCGCCTCCAGCCTGGGTTTTTGGGCTGAATCTGCACTCACAGAAATGCATCAGAGACACCACTCCCCAGGGGCAAAGAGAGAGGTGTATCCAAGCCCCCCCTAGCACTCAGGGCCCTGAAAGATCTCTTCCCCCCCCCCCCCCATCCTGCTGAAAAAGGATCCAGGGCCTGGGCAAGAGCTAGCCTGAGGTACCAGCCCAGAAGAGCCCCATCGGAGTGCAGCTCGCCACCCAGGATGAGGTTACACATAATTAAAAATACAAGTTTGGTATGACTGGTAAATCTTGTGATTTATGCATATTACAGCAATACCATATCATGGAATATCTTCAACAGCTGACAATCCCTCACTTATTATCTCAGCACATTTATACTGCAGAAGGAAAAAAACAGAAGGGTGTGGAGTCGTAGGCCAGCAACAGCAATTCTCTCCTGCTTACAGAGAACAGAAACATCGATTCTCAGTACAGAAAGAAGTAGAACCTTTTAGAGAGAAAGCGCATCAAGTTAACATACAATTACCTTCAAGGGGTAACAAAAATAAAGCCTTGGGTCACTTCCTGAAACTCACAATGTTATGCAACACAGTTTACCAACTCCTCCTAGCACTTGGTCAGAAGAATGAGTCACCAGAAGCACACATGTACTTTACCTCAGCTTGTAATGGATGATTATAAGCTGGGGAATCATAAACAAAAATATCCAGGGCAGGGAATGAGAAAACTATGCTCTATCAAAGGTCACCGTGTGCTCTCCTCTAGCATATAATGCAGTGGATGGGGGATACAGTGACTGCAGGCACTAAGGAAAAAATACCTACTGCTTTCTGAAACATTTTCCATACAGATAATATTAGTGTTGAGTTATACTGAAGTCTTCAGTGCGTGGGAAAACGATTCCCTGAAAGGAGAGGAGACCTGCAGTATTGTAAGCTGTAGAGGACAGTAAGGGAGAGGTGTGGGGTCCGAGAGAAGCATAAAGGGTGTATGTTTCAGGGCACACGTGTATACGAATGACCAGTGCTACATCACCAGAAGAAAGTAACACTTCCTTTTAGTTTAAAACGGGTCTCAATGCATGGATAAGATGATGACTCAAGGAAGAGGGGTTCAGTTTTGTAAGGAAGTAGGCAACCTTTAGGGGAAGGGGGAGACTTTTCAAAGTGACGGATAGGTTACATATAGAAACAGATATAACGACAGAAAAAGACCAAATGGTCCATCCAGTCTGCCCAGCAAACTCATGACAGCATCCCCCGTGCCATACAATTCTCCCCATACCTAACAGCCTCCCAGACCATTAAGCTAGGGGCCTCGTTGGTTGCTGTTTGAATCCAATTCCTGTCATCTCTTACTGCAGAGAATGATGAAGTTGCATCAACAGTATGAAGACTTATTGGTTAAGGGGAATAACTGCCGCTCCATGCAGGTTACCCCCATGCACTCTTTTCTTCATTTCCATCCTCTAAACTTTACAGAGCCACAGTGTTTATCCCACTGATTTAGTCTTTTAAACTAAATCAATGGGGAAAGCTGACTGTTGCTGGCTCTGAGGGAGGTATCTTTGAATGATACTAATAAAGCATTAGAGTTAAGGCATCCCAACAGAGAGGTTCCAATAATAAGAAAAGTAGTCCAGGTGCCTATAACTAAAGAGCTAAAAGATTCCAAATTATCCCTATCTACTGAAATGCAGAATGTTAATACAAACAAAAAACAAACTTTGAAATGTTTGTATGCTAATGCCAGAAGTCTAAGAAGTAAGATGGGAGAATTAGAAATGTATAGCAGTGAATGATGACACAGACTTAATTGGCATCTCAGAGACATGGTGGAAAGAGGATAACCAATGGGACAGTGCTATACTGGGGTACAAATTATATCGCAATGACAGAGAGGAGCATCTTGGTGGTGGGGTGGTGCTTCATGTCCAGGATGGCATAGAGTCCAACAGGATAAAGATCCTGCATGAGATTAAATGCACAATCAAATCTTTATGGGTAGAAATCCCATGAGTGTTGGGGAAAAGTATAGAGAGATAGGAGTATAGTACCATCCACCTGGCCAAAATGATAAAACGGACTATGAAATGTTAAGAGAAATTAGGGAAGCTAACCAAATAGGTAATGCAGTAATAATGGGAGATTTCAATTACCCCTATATTGACTGGATAAGTGAAACATCAGGACATGCTGGAGAGATAAAGTTCCTGGATGGAATAAATGACGGTTTTATGGAGCAATTGGTTTAGGAGCTGAGGAGAAAGGGAGCCATTTTAGATCTAATTTTTAGTGGAAAGCAGGATTTGGTAAAAGGGGTAATGGTGATGGGGCTGCTTGGCAATAGGGATCATAACATGATAAGATTGGAATTAATGATTGGAAGAGGGACAATAAGTAAATCCACTGCTCTAGTACTAAAACTTTCCAAAGAGAAACTTTGATAAAATGAGAAAAACAGAAAAAAAAACTGAAAGGAGCAGCTACAAAGAGTTTACAACAGGCATGGGTGTTGTTCAAAAATACCATCTTAGAAGCACAGTCCCGATGGATTCCATGCATTAAGAAAGGTGAAAGGAAGGCCAAACAGTTGTTGGCATGGTTAAAAGGTGAGGTAAGAGAGCCATAAGAGCATCCTTCAAAAATTGGAAGGATCCATCTGAAGAAAACAGGAAAAAGCATAAGCAGTGGCAAGTTTAATGTAAAACACTGATAAGACAAGCTAAGAGAATTTGAAAAAGTTGTCCATAGAGGCAAAAAACTCAATAAAAGCTTTTTAAAAAATAACTGAAGCAGGAAGTCAGTGAGTGAATCAGTTGGACCGTTAGATGATTGAGAGATTTAAAGGGGCACTTAAGATAAGGCCAGTTCCGGAGATGGTTTTCAAAGATGATGATTCAGATGAACTGAACCAAATCATGGTGAACCTGGAAGATGCAGTAGGCCAGATTAACAAACTGAAGAGTAGCAAATCACCTGGACCAGCTGGAATACACCCCAGGGTTCTGGAAGAACTCAGAAATGAAATTTCAGACCTATTACAAGTTAATGTGTAACTTATAATTAAAATCATCAGTAGTACCTGAAGACTGGAAGGTGGCCAATGTAACCCCAATATTTAAAAAGGGCTCCAGATGTGATCCAGGAAACAATAGACCAGTGAGCCTGACTTCAGAGCAGGGAAAAATCATGGAAACTGTTATAAAGAAAATCACAGAACATATAGAAAGACATGATTAATGGGTCACAGCCAGCATGGATTTACCCAAGGGAAGTCTTCCCTCACAAATCTGCTTCATTGTTCTTGAAGGGGTGAATAAACATGTAGATAAAGGCGAACCGGTAGATGTAGTGTATTTGGATTTTCAGAAGGCGTCTGACAAAGTCCCTAATGAGAGGCTTCTAAGAAAACTAAAAAGTCATGGGATAGGAGATGATGTACTTTTGTGGACTGCAAACTAGTTAAAAGGCAGGAAAAAGAAAGTAGGGTTAAATAGTCTGTTTTCAAGATGGAAAAAGGTAAACAGTGGAGTGCCTCAGGGATCTGGACTTGGACCAGTGCTTTTTAATATGTTTATAAATGATCTGGAAAGGTGTACGACAAGTGAGGTGATCAAATTTGCAGATGACAAAATTATGCAGCGTAGTTAAATCTCAAGCAGATTGTGATAAAATGCAGGAGGATCTTGTGAGACTGGAAGATTGGGCATCTATATGGCAGATAAAATACCTTGTGAACAAGTGCAAGGTGATGCATAAAGGGAAAAATAACCCATGCTGTAGTTACACAATGTTAGGTTTATATTAGGAGTTCCCACTCAGGAAAGAGATTTAGACATCATAGTGGATAATACATTGAAATCGTAGGGTCAGTGTTCTGGGGCAGTCAAAAAAGCAAACACTGTTAGGAATTATTAGGAAGGGAATAGCAAATAAAACTGTAGCTGTCATTTCTGTATCGCTCCATGGTAAGACTGCACCATGAATACTGGGTGCAATTCTGGTCACTGCATCTTAAAAAAAAGATATAGTTGCACTGGAGAAAGTAGAGGGCAGCAACCAAAATGATAAAGGGCATGGAATAGCTCCTCTGTAAGGAAAGGCTAAAGAGGTTAGAGTTGTTCAGCTTGGAGACGAGATGGCTGAGGAGGGATATGATGGAGGTCTACAAAATCATGAAAGAACTTGAACTAGTAAATGTGAATCAGTAATTTTCTCTTTCAAGTAATACAGGGACTAGGGGGCATTCAATGAAGTTAACAAGAGGCTCATTTAAAACAAATTGGAGAAAATCATCTCATCCAACACACAATTAAGCTCTGGAATTTATTGCCAGAGGATGTGGTTAAGGCAGTTAGTATAAATGGGTTTAAAACAGGTTTGGATAAGTTCCTAGAGGAAAAATGCATAAACTATTTATGTATTTATATGTACTGACATTCATGGGGTACATCACATCGGTTTACAATAAATAAAATGTAAGCTTCAATAACAAGAAATCACAGTATAAGAAAAAATAAAATGATAAAAGTAGTTAATTATAAAATACAACATTCAAATTATGAGTACAGTTAAAATATAAAATACAATTAAGCACTGTGTAAATTTCTAATTGTTCTAATAAAAATGGATAACTGTGTTATAAATAAAATGAGTAAGAAATTGAATATATCTAGTATTATGAGAAAGCTTGTTGGAAGAGCCAGATTTTAATGCCTTTTTTAAACGTTCTGCTGTTAGATTCCATTCTTAATTCTTGAGGTAGTGAGTTCCATAGCTGAGGGCCTGTGATTGATATGGCTCGTTGTCTGAAGGGATAGGTAGTGTCCATTATTCGCAGATCGAGTGATTCTCTGAGGAGTGTGAAAATGCAGTGCTGCAGTGAGCCATTCCATTTTGTTATATAGTTTTGTGGATTAATTAAAGTGTTTTAAACTGAGTGCGATATGTGATTGGAAGCCAGTGCAAGTCTTAAGATTGGAGTTATATGTTCGAATCTTTTGGTATTTGTTAGAATTCTGGAGGCCAAGTTTTGCAACAGTTGAAGGGGTCTAATGGTGGAGGCAATGAAATGCATTCCTAAGGGTGCGTTTCATTGATTTGAGATCTGAGGTATACCAGGCGGTTCTGGTTTTTGTCGACTGTTTTATTTCTTTCTTAATTAGTGGACAGCAAATGTTGGCTAAATCATTAGTTATTGTCATCCAGGAATTAACAGCTGTATTAGTATCAGATCTAGTTTTTTTTAAGAGCTTCTGGCAGGAGTTCTATTAGATCGTCTTGTATTCAATCCATGTTTTTTGCATTAATGGTTCACATTTCGAATTATGTATACTAAATTGGGCTGAAATCAAATAATGGTCAGACGTCCAGGGGATGGGTGTGCTTGTGGGCGGGCCAGTGTTTTGCAACTGAGAATTAATAAAACAGAAGATCCAGTGTGTGGCCTCCTTTGTGTCGGCAGGTTTATAATTTGTAGAAAGCCTATGGCAGTCATGGTACAGTAGATAGTAAAGCTTCACAACAACTAGTATAGAGTATGATAGCGGGGAGATTGGTGTCTGTATTAATAATTTTTTTTTTCTTCCTTTGTTAATCAGAAATTTACACATGCTGACTTCAATGTAAAACTTATTACTTTGTTTTTGTTCAATGTAAAACTTCTTTTATTCTGTTCTATGTAAACCGCTATTTGTAGCGATAGTTACTGTTCTTTGTGAACCGGGGTGATATGTATATTATACAGGAACCTCCGGTATATAAATTAATTTAAATAAATAAATAAATAAATAAGCAATAGGAGCTTGAGATTTATTATGTGTGGGTACTTGCCAGGTGCTTGTAGCCTGGTTTGGCCACTGTTGGACACAGGATACTGGGCTTGATGGACCTCAGTCTGACCCAGTCTGGCATATGTTAGGTACCACTGGGCTCAGCACTCTCTTAGGCCCCGCTGTCCACTGACTTTGGGGAAGGGCAAAGAGTGGAGGCCCTCCCTCAGACACTTAGCTCTTCGCTTTTAGAGTCCCAGTTCCCCCATTTGTCCACTTCTGTTCAGTGGGTCCAAGAGATGATGCCCCCTCCCCGGACATCCCGGGTCCAGCAAGAGGACTCACGGGCCGTATTCAGCCCAGAGCCAACACGGCCTCCTCGTACTGAGGTACTAGAGGCGGGAGCGGGCCCTACCCCCAGCTGCCCGTCCGTAGCATCTTACCTGCCGGGCTCTTCCCAACCATGGTCCGTGATATCTCTACCGCGCCAGTTCCGCCTCTTACAGCAGCCAAACCCTTCGGAGCACGACGCCGAGAGCACAGTAGCGGCGCGCATGCACCAAGCCGAGCTCCGTCCGCGCCTGCGCCTTACAAACAACCAATCAGAACGGCCCCTGACTGCAGCGGTTAGGGCCGAGGCTCTGGGCGTTCCGAAATAGTTAGGCCGTGGAATGTGACGTTGGAATGCGGCGTTTCGCACGTCCGTGACGCATGAGCGGAAAAAAAAAAAAAAGCAGCCGGATTCTTCTTAAAGGGGCCGCCGCCCGGGCCACTGCAGGCAGTTATGTTCTCTCTCGCGAGGCCGGAAGGAAACGAGCGGCGCTGCTACAGCCGCCGCGGTCAGCACCGATACAGTTTATTCTATTTACATTTGTAGCCCGTCGCCTCCACCGGCTCACAACCCCAAGAGAATGTGCATCAGCCCCCACTTCGCATGCAACCTGTCCAAGTAATAACATCCCATGAAATGATGATAACGCGCTCTGGGTTTGTGGGCGGGGAGGAGAGTGACTGAGCCCGCGCAGCCCCTCCCTCCCCTCTATCTTTAGCTCGGCGCCGGCCCCACGCCCTGCTCCTGCTCTTGCGCCAGAGACTCGCCGGTCCGGGCCATGGCCGCCACCGGGGTGCTGCCCTTCATCCGGGGGGTGGACTTGAGCAGCAATGACTTCAAGGTGAGAGAGTTTGGGGTCGGGGGCCCGGCCCTCCCCTCCCTACATAAGAACTTGCCTTGCTGGGTCAGACCAAGGGTCCATCAAGCCCGGCATCCTGTGTCCAACAGAGGCCAAAACCAGGCCACAAGAACCTGGCAGTTTCCCTAACGAGGCTCGGCTTGGCCGGTTCTCTCATCGCTGAGAGGCGTTGCAGGCCGGGCCCGTGACCGGGCCCCCCCCGTGCTTTTTGCCTCCCTGCGAGTAATCAGCTGTTTATTTTTGGCTCCTGCGCTTGTGTCCGGTGGCTCAGCTGCTTCTATTGTAGGTGACCTTTCATCGAAGGCATTGGCTTGCATTGCGGGTACACGTAACTCGTCTACTCTAAACGAATAGAAATGACAGCAGGAAAGGACCGAGGGGCCAGCAAGCTTCCCATGGTTGTATCGGTCATTTTTGCTTGACGAGCTTTGCTTATGGACTTGGCAGAAGAAGCAACCCTGTCATTTTTTTTCTTAAGGTCTGAGCATCAGTACCCCAGACTGTTTAAAAAAAATAAAAAAGTCATGGCTCGTTTTGGTTGACACTGAATGCAAATTTCTCTTTCCTTTCAACCCCCATCTCCCCTCCTTCCATGTTGCATCAAAAGCATCAAGGCTTATTGGTTAAGGGTAGTAATCCTGTTTTCGGTTGCTGGCCCTATCCTCTGGAACACTTTACCAGATTCACTAAGAACCATACCCAATCAGAAGCCCTTCAAAAAATCATTAAAAACACATCTCTTTCAACTTGCATTTAAAATTACATCCACTAAATAATATAATTTTCCAAAAAATCTTAATTATCATTTTTGGCTCAATTGCAATAGCACCATATCACTATTTTTTAGTATTATGCTAAGTTGTCTTTTTTAATAGTTTTATGTTTTTTAAATTTTTTATTTATATAATTACATTTTTTGTAATATTATGATGTTTCTTATTTTTCTTTCATAGAATGATATTTTTGTACACCGGTTTGATTAAACATAGTTTGTAAAAGCGGTATAGAAACATTTTTAAATAAATAAATAGTAATTCTGTGCTTTCTATTAAGGATAGTAACTGCTGCACTATGCTGGTTACCCCCATGCTCATCAGTTCTGCAGACCATAAAAGTCGGTGGTCCTCCATGGTTGCTGTCTAAATCCATTTCCCCTTTTCCCCTGCTGTTGAAGCAATGTTGGAGTTGCATCAAAAGTATCAAGGTTTATTTGGTTAAGGGTAGTAATTTGCCACACCAGCAAATTACCCCCATGCATGCTTTCTTCAGGAATTGGCCTAGAAGCAGTCCTGTGCTTTTTCCCTGTGTCCACATAATAGTATCCCAGACCATGGAAGTCCGGGCCCTGGGTTGTCATCTGAATCAAATGGGAACAATGTTGCAAGTTGCATTAAAAGTATCAAAGCATATTTGGTTAAGGGTAGTAATCTCCTTGCCTTCTGCTAAGGGTGGTAACTGATGTATCAGCAAGTTACCCCTCTAAACGCTTATCTCATTTCCGTCCTCGAGCCTTTAGAGATTTATTTATTTAAGGATTTATATACCGGAGGTTCCTGTATAATATACATATCACCCCGGTTTACAATGAACAGTAACTATCGCTTCAAGTTAGCGGTTTACAATGAACATAGTTCATTGTAAACCGCTAACTTGATCCACAGTGTTTATCCCATGCTCCTTTGAATTCTTTGACTGTTTTCTTCTTCACCACCTCCTCCGGAAGGGCATTCCAGGCCTCCACCACCCTCTCCATGAAGAAATATTTCCTGATGTTGGTTCTGAGTCGTCCTCCCTGGAGTTTCATTTCATGACCCTTAGATTCTACTGTTTCCTTTCCAGCAGAAAAGGTTTGAAATCTATATATCATTGAAACTTTAGGCATCTGAAGGTCTGTATGTCTGAATCATATCTCCCCTGCACCTCCTCTCTTCCAGGGTAGACATATTCAGAGCCTTTGGCCTCTTCTCATAGGTTTTCTGATATAGAGCCCACACACCATTTTGGTTGCCCTTCTCTGGACTGCCTCCAACCTGTCTATCCTTTTTGAGATATGGATCCAGAACTGAACACAATACTCCAAGGACCTGTACAAGGGCATCACCACCTCCCTTTTCTTACTGGTTATTCCTCGCTCTATGCAGCCCAGCATTCTTCTGGCTTTAGCTATTGCCTTGTCACATTGCGTTGCCATCTTCAGATCCCCAGACACTTTCACCCCAAGGTTCCTCTCTTGGTCCATGCACATCAGCCTTTCACACCCCATCACATACAGCTCTTTTGGATTACCTAGATGCATGATTCTGCACTTCTTGGCATTGAATCCCAGAGGCCAAATCTTCAACCACTCTTCCAGCTTTCTTAAATCTCTTTTCATTCTCTCTACTCCTTCCGGCATGTCCACTCTGTTGCAGATCTTAGTATCATCCGCAAATAGACAAACGTTACCTTCTATTCCTTCTGTAATGTAATTCACAAAGATATTGAACAGAACCAGTCCCAACACTGATCCCTGTGGCACTCCACTTTACACGGCTCTCTCTTCAGAGCAGGTTCCATTTAACATTTAACAGTAACTGCTGCACTGTGCATAGTTTGTAATCCACAACACCACTTTGGCACTCACTCCTAAGCTTCTCATTTTATTCACCAGGCTCCTAAGTGGGACCGTATCAAAAGCTTTGCTGAAATCCAAGTAGATCACATCGAACGCTCTTCCTCGATCCAATTCTGTAGTCACCCAATCAAAAAACTCAAATCTGATTTGTCTGACAGGACCTTCCCTGGTGAATCTATGCTGCCTCATTTTAAGTAATCCACCATATTGTAGATAGTTCACTATCCTTTCCTTCAGCAGAGTCTCCATTAATTTTCCCACCACCGAGGTGAGGCTAACCGGCCTGCAGTTTCCAACCTCCTCTCTGCTACCACTCTTGTGAAGCGGGACCACCACTGCTCTTATCTAATCCCATGGCACCACTCCCGTTTCCAGGGATCTATTCAACAGATCACACCGCGGACCCGCCAGCACATCTCTGAGATCCCTCAGTATCCTGGGATGAACCTCATCAGGCCCCATGGTCTTGTCCACTTGCAGTTTGCCTAGCTCTTCCCATACATCCTCTTCTGTAAACTGAGTTTAATCTACCCCATCTCCATCTACGATCTTGTCTATGAACAATGGTCCTTCTCCAGGGTATTCTTTAGTGAACACTGAACTGAGGTATTTGTTTAATATTTCTCTCCAAACATTAATCATTGTCATCTTTCAGTTTCATTATACCACTTCGGACCTTCCTTCTTCCTCTGATACATCTGAAAAATGTTTTGGCGCCTCTTTTTATCTCATGGGCCAACCTTTCTTCCGCCTGACTTTTTGCTTTCCTGATTTTTCTTCGTCTCCCTGTTTCATCAGATATTCTTCCCTGTGTTCCTCTTTTTGGGATCCTGTATACTTCTTGAACGCTGTACTTCTTGCCTTTATTTTTTTCAGCCTCCTCCTTTGAGAACTAGATCGGTTTCTTATTTCTCTTACTTTTGTTTACTTTCTAACTTAGATTTGTTGCCTTTATAATAGCTCCTTTCCCTGTACGTACCAGGATCAGTCCAGATCGCTGGGTTGTGTCTCCCTTCCAGCAGATGGAGTCAGACGCAGGTGGCACACCAGGATAAGAGGGGTGCCTTTTCAGTTTTTTCTCTGACTCCATCTGCTGGAAGGGAGACACAACCCAGCGGTCTGGACTGATCCTTGGTACTAGAGGAACGAAAATTAGCAGGTAAGAACCAATTTTCCTTTCAGTTTGGCCCACTGTGGTGCCACCTCACCCATTGTCTTCCAGGTCTTCCTCTAGGAACTTTCCCATTTTGGCAAAGTCTGTATTTGTGAAATTCAAAACTCGGGTCTTTGTGCATCTTCTCTGTATCCTGTTTGTGATATCAAATCATACCGTTATGATGGTCACTGGTGCTCAGGTGGGCACCTACTTGGACATTTATCCCCATTTGACAGCACCAGGTCAAGTATCACAACCCTTCCTTATGGATTCCATTACCATTTGTTTGAGCAGAACCCCTTGAATGGCATCCACTGTCTCTCTACTTCTGGAAGATTGCGCAGAAGGGATATTTCAGTCCACATCGGGCAGATTAAAATCTCCAACGAGCAGCACTTCTCCCTTCTTTCCCACCTTCTGGATACCTTTATCAGATCTCTGTCCAGTTCTTCTGTTTGAGTCAGAGGCCTGTAGACCACACCAGTGTCAATGGGAGCTCCATCTTCTTTCTTCAGGACAGCCCATAATGCTTCCTCCCCATCCCATGTGCCTTGCATTTCAGTTGCTTAGATATTGTTTCTGACATAAAGAGCTGCTACCCTCCCTAAACAAGTTATAGCCAGGGATGGCCATGTCCCTTTCCTGAGACTCCGTGAACTGGGTCTCTGTAACGTAACAAAGGATTGCTCTTCCGGAAGAAAATACAAAAGTCTTCCTGGATTTCCCTTCTATGTCTTTTTTTTTTTTTTTTGTGCAGAAGATTCTGGAAACTTTATTGGCATGCAAATGTGTATGTGTGGCCAAAAGACCTCATAAAGTGGTTCAAATAAAAGGAAAAAGAGAGTGGGAATAAAATGACAGCTATCAACACTCTTTCAAATGGCCTTTCATTGAGCAGAAAGTCTTAACCTATATGCATGTGTGTGTGTGTGGCATCAGAGCATAAGATATGCCATACTAGGTCAGACCAAGGGTCCATCAAACCCAGTATCCGGTTTCCAACAGTGGCCAATCCAGGCCACAAGTACCTGGCAAGAACCTAAACATTAGATAAAGTACAAGCTACTATTGCTTATTAATTACTGTAACCGTTTGGGTTTTTCCACTATGAACTTATACAAACCTTTTTTAAACCCAGTTATACTAACTACTGTAACCACATCCTCTGGCAATGAATTCCAGAGCTTAACCATTCGTTGAGTGAAAAAGAATTTTCTTTGAGTTGTTTTAAATGAGCTACTTGCTAACTTCATGAAGTTATCTGAGAGAGTAAATAACCGATTTACATTAACTTGTTCAAGTCCTTTTATGATTTTGTAGACTTCTATCATATCCCCCCTCAGCCGTCTCTTCTCCAAACTGAACAGCCCTAACTTCCTTAGCCTTTCCTCATAGGGCAGCCGTTCTATGCCCCTTTATCATTTGGGTTGCCCTTCTCTGTACCTTCTCCATCACAACAATATCTTTTATGAGACTCGGCGACCAGAACTGTAAACAGTATTCAAGGTGCAGTCTCACCATGGGGCATTACGGAGGCATTATGACATCCTCCATTTTATTTGCTATTCCCTTCCTAATAATTCCTAACATTGTTGTTTGCTTTTTTGATTGCCACAGCTCACTGAGCCAATGATTTCAAAGTATTATCCACTATGACGCCTAGATCTTTTTCCTGGGTGGTAACTCCTAAGATAGAACCTAACATTGTGTAACTACAGCAAAGGCATATTTTTCCCTATATGCAACACCTTGCACTTGTCCACATTAAATTTCATCTGCCATTTGGAAGCCCAATCTTCCGATCTCGCAAGGTCCTCCTGCAATTCATCACAATCTGGGTGAGATTTAATTACTCTGCATAGTTTTGTGTCATCTGCAAATTTCATCACCTCACTTGTTTTATACCCCTTTATAAATATATTGAAAAGCACGAGTACAGATCCCTGAGGTACTCCACTGTTTACCTTTTTTCCACTGGGAAAATTGACCATTTAATCCTACTCTCTGTTTCCTGTCTTTTAACCAGCTTGTAATCCACGAAAGGACATCGCCTCCTATCCCATGAATTTTTAGTTTCTTAGAAGCCTCTCATTAGGGACTTTGTCGAATGCCTTCTGAAAATCCAAATATACCACATCTACCGGTTCACCTTTATCCACATGTTTATTAACCCTTCATCTGTGCATATGTGTGTGTTTGTGTGTGCGCTGTCTGTGAACACATATGTAATTTAGTATACTGCTTTCTCAAACAAAGACATGGCAGATCCAGATCCTGCGCAGCTGTTAAGTGTCGTTTCTTACTATGTAAAACAGCGTGAGCAAAGGCAGCATTTGTGTAGGTACCGAAGCCTAGTGAGAGGTTTAGGTGTGAGAGTTCCAGCTGTCTGTTTCAGAAAAATCCACACCTGCCCTGAGCTGGGGAACAGCACAGGAAGGGTGAAGTATTGCTGGAATGTTGACTTCCAAAAATTGTCCCTGTTTTAGTTAAAAAAAAAAAAAAAAAAAAAAAAAAAAGGGACTCCTGTTAAATTTGAAGCTGGAGTGAAGCCACGGCTGCCAGGGAGTTTTTTCCCTTAGACCCCACCATTTCTCCTTGTATAATCTCGGTAGGGGGCTCCCCCTTGGAATCAGGTGTCTTCGTACCCTGTATCCCACAGCAGATGGGTCGGAGAGTTAAGTAATCGCTATCTAGTCCTGGGACCCTCCCAACCCCACACCATTCTCCAGCTTAGAGATTGCAGTCTCTCGGAGAAGGTTCTTGCAGTCGCCCGCTGTGGCCTTGCTAATTCCCTGCCTGCTTTTACTTTCTCACCTCTTCCTCTCAGGGAGGGTATTTCCCCGAACATCTCAAGTCCATGACCAGCCTGCGATGGCTGAAGCTGAACAGGACCGGGCTCTGCTACCTGCCAGAAGAGCTGGCTGCGCTTCAGAAACTGGTAAGTTCCGCGACTGCTAGAGCGAACGATGGACTGCGCAGGTTTTGCAAGCACAGACGGTAGAACCTCTGTTGCTTAGCCAGTAGGCGGCGCTCTCCTGTTGGTGAAAGGTAGCACGATTGTTCTTGTCCTGGCTGCATTTTGAGGTGTGAGAGAGAGCCCAGATTAGACATTAAAAATATAAAGCATTCCTTTTGACCTCCGGGGTTTGATTGCTCCTTTTTAGCTTCCTGCTCATTCGGGATCAGTCTGGCAGCGGGGGCCGTGCACCTTCGTTTGCCCCAGGGCCACTTCCAGATCCATGCATCGCAGGTTCTAAATCAGACCACTAGGTGTTGCCATAGTGCAATGACTATGACACCCATCCCTCTGCAGCACTCCCAGCCCTGGATAACTCAGGTAGTGGAAGACCAGAGCCAGGAATCAAACCCAGGAGTGTTGGCCCTTGCCTCTTTTTAAACTCCATCGGGCAGTGCAATGCCAGCCTAAGGGCGAGAGAAACAAAGTGTGGGAGATGTAGCAAGGCGCGCCAAGGATGGCCTGGGAAACTCATCAGATGGCCTTGCACTATATCATAGCAAAATGATCAGTTGATGTTGCCAGCATTAACCTGGCAATTCTGTAACTTGTGTCATATTTGTGAAGGTCCTTCTGGGCTAGAAAGGCCACTACATGGAGGGGCTGCTGCTCTATCCAGCGCCAGCCTGCAGCGTTGCCCCGCACAGCATGTCAGGCTCTCCTCTCCTGTTTTTAATATTCCGTAACTGGTCCTATCCTTACAGGAACATCTGTCTGTCAGCCACAACAACCTGACCACGTTACATGGGGAGCTCTCCAGCCTTCCCTGCCTCAGGGTAAGTACCATTGCCAGCATGCAGGGAGAGGGGGACAGGAGATAACACCAAAGCATCTTTTCAGGTCATCTTTCAGCCACATGGACATCTCCTCGGACAGATTTGTCACTTGGAAAGCTGATAGTGCGCTGGGCGTTTGGGATGGGGGGTGAATGAGCAGCCCCCGGTGGCCTGAGCATAAGAGCGCGTTTCAAGCAGATCCTGACCTGTGCCGGTCCTCCATCAGGGTCTTGCCTGTAACGTCCTTCTTAGCGCTCTCGCTGCCTGGCTTGTATAATAGATTCGAGCTGCAGTCCTTTGCCTGTATCCCAGTTTGCACTGTGGCGACTTATTAATCCGATTTCCCCTTTTAAGGCAATCATAGCTCGAGCCAACAGCCTGAAGAATTCTGGAGTCCCAGATGACATCTTTCAGCTGGATGACCTCTCGGTGCTGGTATGTGATTTAAGCCCTGCTTCCCACCACAATTCAATACGTGAGGGGAGGGGAGGAGGAATAAAGCAGACCTTTTTCTAAAATCCCCCAGACCTTTGGCCTGTAGAATAAGCAGAAATCTCCTCTCTTCGGGGACAGGCTGAGCAACCAGTCTTGTTTATTTGCTTCCTGTTTCCCACTCGAGGGCCAGGACCCCCAGTTCCAGAACCACAGTAACCTGGAATTCAGAAAAAAAAGAGAGACTTGTCTGCCGAGATCCATGGTGGTCATTGCTCGTCCAGGGACGCGGGGCTAGGATTTCTGCATTTCTTTCCCTGTAAACTGTTACCTCGGGTGGAAGGGGGAAGCCCTTAAGTAACACAAGAGAAGTGTGGAGAAAAATCTAAAACAGGGACAGCGTCCAGTGACGTTAACAGAAAAGTGTAAGGGACAAAACGCTCCACTGAACAATGGAAGCGCCTGGAGAAAATGTGAATCTCAGCAAATTCTTAGCCCCTTCGAAGGGCGGGAGGGCTCCGTGTGAGTGCATTATTTATTTATTTGGTTTTCTATATCGAGCTTCAATTAGACACATCACACCGGTTTACAGAATAACGGAGGAGTCTATAAGAATTAGGCTTCCTACAATCAGAAGTCTAACAAACTCCCCAGATTTTGGAAACATTAGCTAGCCTTTGATTCGTTACAACCTTTTCTCTTAAATATGGTCTTTAACTATTGCTCTGACATTGTTTAGCCCCTTCTCATGTGTATCAAAAAAGGCTGAGTTTTTTTAATGTACAAGAAGCCAATGAAAGTAATTTAGATACATTTATTTGTTAGACGGCAAGCAAATAGTTTCCAATTAGTAAGCAGTATAAAAAATGGTTTACAGCAAGCTCGTGTCTTTCTCCCTGGGTGGTCTTCAGCAATCTGCTGAGGGTACAAGGGCAGTATTTCAGTCCTAATTTTACAACACCAAGGCTTTCTACTCCTGAAGGAAACAGGCATCCGTGATTTCTGATGCACTGGTCTGTTCCAGCTTCTCGTATCTGAGGTCCACAGCAGTAATGGACCCTTACAGCACCATACGTTTCTAAGCATGGGCAACGATTCAGCAAAAAGCCTATGTCAGGGAACCAGGTGAAAAGTCTTTTTCTGCAACTTGCTATTTGTCAGGTTTGTAATAAAACGGCTGAAAATCATATTTAAAGAAAAGTGTTCCGTAAACCAGAGTTGCCCATTTCTTGGCAGTTGGAGCCACCCAGCAGCTTTGCTGGCCTGCAGGGGTTAATTATTGTGCTTTGTCCAGATGAATACACACATTTTTCCACACAGCTATTATATCTGTAGGAGCTGTGTCTTATTTATTTACTTTTTAACAGGAGGACTAATCCTGTCTGAGCAATGCTTGTAACATAATTGTGTCCCTGGAGGGCTCAGAGAGCAGGCCATTAACCCCTAATGTTATGCAGGTTCTCAGTCTTGGCCAAAAGGGCCCGAGAAGGGACCATCCTGAGCTCAGGTCTCGGAGCTTAACCAGAAAGTGCCCGTATTTGCCGGTGCCCTGTCAGGGGTGCACGGCATCTCTAAAGCTGAGCTATTTTCACGTCCTCTGTGGAGTGAGGGCGCATCTTGTACGCTGTGCATGGTGCCTGTGTCCCCTGCCGACCTTTCAGTTTTCAGGTAATGTGCATTTACAGTGCTGTGGCTGAGTCTGGCCCACACCCTAAAGGCGTGTTCCTCTCGCTTGTTCTCCCCCCCCCCCCCCCCAGGACCTGAGCTACAACCAGCTGACGGAGTGTCCCCGAGAGCTAGAGAACTCCCGCAACATGTTGGTGCTTAACCTCAGCCACAACAGGTGGGCACTAAATCTCATCCTTCCTGGGCTGCAGGCCCGAGTGGCGTCCAAGCAGTGGTGCTAGCGAAGATGACCGTGAACACATGCAGAGCAGCATCGCTGCATGTCAGAATTAACACTGCCAGTTACTGTCCACTCCCCTTAGAACAGTTCCATGATGTGACCTGTAGGAAGTGCGAGGGTGCCAGAGAGTGCGCTCTGAGCTCCGGGGGACTATGTGGTAGCAGTCAGGGGGGCGGGGCTCGATTTCCATCTCTGGTAATAGAGGGTGGATTGGACCATACAGGGAGAGGTGGAGCTCACTTACCATACAGAGAGAGAAGGGGTGGAGATAAAGGGCAGAGCTCAATTTGCATATCGGCTCTTGGAAGTGCCAGGGACCTTTCCTCTGTTATAGTTAGGAAGATCAGTATAAATGGAACAGACAGCTCTTTGGTTGTGAACTTCTGGGATTGTACGGCTCATGAAATGTGTTTAACATAGTTTGCAAGAGACAGAGTTTATTCTGTTGCAGCGTCATCGGTCTGCGTTTGTCGCCTGGGGGGCTATTTATTCTGACTTTTTTCTTTTTCAGAACGGGTATTGCATCTCAGTAACCCTGTAGAAGTCTTCAGTTTTAAAATGTCTCTGCTTTGATTTCTTTTTTATTTTATGCAAGAAGCAGAATAAATTTTGGAAAGTTGTTGAATGTTTCTGTTACGTAATTGTTGCCACCGGTATAGATCGATGCAGAACCCGAGGTGCTGCTGACCTGCTCCTCACCAGACACCGCTGTTAGCCTCTCCTCGTGCAGCACACACCCGTGCCACATTATTCATTGCCATAGAGGCAGCAGTGGAGATAGTTTGCCCAGGCTTTGTTAGATGCTGGGATGACGCTGTTTGTATCTTTATTAGCATCGACAACATCCCGAACCAGCTCTTCATCAACCTAACGGACCTCCTGTACCTGGACCTGAGCGACAATAAATTAGACAGTTTGCCTCCGCAAATGAGACGCTTGGTGCATCTGCAGACCCTGCTGCTTAATAATAATCCTCTCATGCACGCCCAGCTCAGGTAAGGAGCCAGTAGCTGTACCTTTATATTAACCCCTTTCTTCCTTCTTCTAGCCTGTTACAGTGTTACACAGGAAAGCCTTTGATGGGTCCTGGCTGTTCCTTTTCCCTCAGTGCTCGTGGGTTTGTTTGTAGAAGTGTCTCTTGATGTGTCTTACAGGCAGCTTCCTGCTATGCTGGCTCTGACCACACTGCACGTGAGGAACACGCAGCGCACCCAGAGCAACCTGCCAACCAGCCTGGAAGGACTGACTAATCTGTCAGGTAATGAGGTGGTGGGGTTAAGTAAACCATCCAGGAATATGCCCAGCCAGCAGGAAGCCCTGAAGGCCAGAGGCTGGAAGCACCAGCATTTCGTCTGTTGCTTGCCTGCTTGTCTATTAAGGATGCCTCTTTACTAAGGACACGATTGTATCCTGAAGGCAGAGCAGCTGGTTCTGTTACTGTGGGTTCATATCCTCCCTGTCCATCTCTTCCCAGATGTAGACATGTCCTTAAATGACCTGACCCGAATTCCTGAATGCCTCTATACTCTCTCCAACCTGAAGCGCCTTAACCTGAGCAGCAACCAGATATCTGACCTTTCGCTCTGCATTGACCAGTGGACATCGCTGGAAACCCTTAACCTTTCCCGGAACCAGCTCACATCCCTACCCGTACGTACGAGTTCACCTGCTGTACGTGTGGGTGTCTAGGTGTACCTGCTGCTCTCCTGGAAGAGAGAGGCTGGGGGATGTGTGGAGCCAGTGCGGTCCTGGAGGGACTTGTGTGTCTGCAGCCACTGGTCTCGGGGGGGGGGGGGGGGGGATATGCGCACGGAGCTGGTACCTTCCTGTAAGAGTTTCTGTCTTTGGAAGTATCACAGTGATAGGAGTGTGCGTCTTTAATGGGTATCCAGCTTTTTCTTACCAGTACACTGTAAAGCAGCACGGTGATGACCTTTGCTATCAACACCACTTTCACTTTAAGCCTAGGACTAACGCTGCTGATGGGAGCCTCGCTGGTCACTGGATGTGCTGCTCTGTCCTCCTCTCCCAGCCTGACCTTTTCTCTTGCTTTTCAGTCTGCTATCTGCAAGCTGACCAAACTGAAGAAGCTCTACATGAACTCTAACAAGGTGGACTTTGATGGCATTCCTTCCGGCATCGGGAAGCTGATCAACCTGGAGGAGTTTATGGCAGCTAACAATAACTTGGAACTCATCCCTGAGAGCCTGTGCAGGTAACAGAACTCCTCGCCCTCTCTTCTACAAGGATCTGCACAAGTAATAGGTCTTTCCTTTTCCTTACCTTGCCACATCTGGGGCCTTTGTCAAACACAAGCTGTCCTAGTGTGTAGCCAGATGGACTCTGGACCAATTGGTTGTACTCCGCTGCTAGCAGATGGAGACAGTCAGGTTTCAAAGCTGACATCACCTTAGAATCAACCCTTCAGTGACCTCAGCCCTCCAGTATTCTCCGTCTCCAGCAGATGGTGGATGTACCTCTCCCTATGGGGATTGCTGTACTTTTTGGAAGGAGAAATTCTACTTTCTAAATTGAATAAAAATTGAGCTCCTGCTGTGATACCTAAAGGTCCCTCCCCCAGTTGAGAATTCCTGAGGCGATTTCCAAGATCCTTAGCGGTGTGCCTTGGTCCAGTAGCCAGTTCCTGGCATGGTCTTTGCTGGAAACGGGCCAAAGCTCTCTCCGCCCGCAGCCGGAGACACTCTCTCTACTCAGCTGCTAAGCACTGAGCCCAGGTAACTTTATAAAAAAAAAAAAAAAAGAAGATTTAACTCCCGATTTAGAGATGTTTGGAGGGTTTTCGGTAAGACTTCTTCCGGTCTCTTTGCTCAGCGTGCCGTTCCGACGACGTTCCCGATTCCGTTGGGATAAGGGAAGTGGCCTTCCAAGCGGGTTGAATAGCCCTCGGTGGACTAGGCCCCCCTTTAGGCTTGGTCGGCACACCAAGTGGTAGGCCGCGGTGGCACCATCTTGCGCACGGGTCTTCCCGTGGAGTGAGCCTCGAATCCAAGAGATCCCCGGGTAAGTGTTCATCCAGTCCCTAGTTTAGGGTACCTATATTCTTACTGAAGTTCACTGTTCACGGTTGATTGAGTACAGTTATGGTTATTCGTTTTTAATCATATTTTTATTCAAGTTTTTTTCTCTAGCATGTCCACAGTGGCTTTTGAAGAGTATACTGAAGGGCTGAGGTCACTGCAGGGCTTTGAAACCTGCCTCCGTCTCCATCTGCTGGCAGAGGAGCATAAACCTATTCCCTGTCATCTGTCTACACTAAGGAAAACTAAATTATCAGGCAAGTAATTTCTCCATTCTTCCCTTTTACCTCCCTCAGGGCCTGAGCAGGCCTCTTCTTCCTCCCTTACCCACCCCTCTCGGGGCCTGCGCAGGTAACAGGCCTCCTGCCCTGTGTGATTGCCCCTGCTTTTCTAAACAAGTCCCTAAACACCGCGTTCTGCGACTCTGCAGGTGCGGCAAGCTGAAGAAACTGGTTCTGAATAAAAACCGCTTGGTTACGCTCCCGGAGGCCGTTCACTTCCTGACAGAGCTGGAGGTGAGCAACCACTCAGATCCTCAGGTGCTGCATTGTTTCTCTGTTCTTGTCTGGGGATCGGGGGAGAGACGATTAAGTGTAAAGAAAAGGGAAAAGATTGGTAAATGAAAAAATTCTACACAGAGCGCTGGCAGGGAGGGGAACTTTAAAAACTCAGCGCTCTCTGCAGATGGTAATTTCACCGTTCTTTTTTTTGCTTTTGGATTATTTTCCTTCCTGATATTGCAAGGAGTGGAGGGGGGGCAGATTTCACCTGAATTACCAAGCAGCTCCCCGGGTAAAGCCGATGGCTGAAAATGTTCCACCGCGGTGCCAGGAAAGGCTGGCACAGATCACATGGGGATTTCGTTTTGAAAAGTCCTGCAGTTCTAGCTGGTCCCAAATCTTTGAGGGAAGCTCCATGAGTTGTTTTTTGTTTTTTTTTTTGCTTTTAGGCCCCAGGCTGAATTTGAAATTCCCTCCCCCACCCGAATCCTTGGGAGAAAAGATGCAGCTGTTTCCAAACTCTGCTTATGCCCCGACCTGCAAACTTAAGAGGCCCTGCCTGTGTTTTGTTTCCAGCTGTGGGGGTCCATTTTCGGCCGCTGTCCAGCCCGCAGTTAGCCAGATAAAGTTATCCTACTATCTTTGTCGGGGTGCTCAGCTGTGTGGCGACAGCACCAAATATAGCTGGATAACTTCATGCAGTAAACCTTTTAGGACTGCTCTGTGGCATGAGCAGGTTAGCTTAGCCCTTTAACCTGGAGGTAGTCAGCCACCAGGGATTTTCAAATCCTGCCATTTGTCCGGCTAAGTCTGGCTGCATATCTGCCTCTTGTGTTTTTATTCCTTTATGTCAAAATGGGAAATCTCAGTTGACAAAAATGCTACACATCAAAGACCGTGATCCAGCTGCTCACAGTCTGATGCCTGGAAGACTGTCTGGACATAAATTGCTTTTTCTTTGCCAGGTAAAGGCAAAAGAAAAATTATTTTTCAGCTCCTCTTAAGATATTCCTGAGAGAGCTCCATTGTAGGAGCTGCCTGACGCCTTGGTGTCGCTCATCTGAGAGTTTCCGGTCTCAGTTTTCAGCACAGGGAAGTTGCCAGCCACTGCTCCCTGCTCTCTCCTTCTTCTCTTGGATGAGTTGCTTTGTGATCTCTGCCTCTCAGATCCTGGATGTGCGGGAGAACCCCAGCCTGGTCATGCCCCCAAAGCCCGAAGACAGGACGTCAGAGTGGTACAACATCGACTTCTCACTGCAGAACCAGCTGCGATTGGCTGGGGCATCGCCTGCGACCGTTGCAGCTGCCGCGGCAGGTAACACAGCGATAGGGGAGGGCCCCTGGCCTGTGGCACAAAGCTTCTTCCCTGCCCGTACCCGGATCAGTCCAGACTCCTGGGTTTATGCCTCCCTGCCAGCAGATGGAGACAGAGCAAGTTTCACTGACACTGCTTCATAAACCTCAGTGCCACCTGCAGTTCCTCAGTATTTCTCTGTCTCCAGCAGATGGCAGAGGGTTCTCTCACTTTTTGGTTTTGACTGAATTTTCTTCTTTTGAGCCTTTCCTCCTGGGGGTGTCAGGAATCCTTTGGGTTCTCCCTATCCGATTGAGACAGACGAGCCGGGGGTTGTCACCCTTTTGTGAGCTCGGGGTGTAAATCTGGTTGTGCAGATCCCTCCCCGTCACGAGGCCGCAATCCATTTAGGCGCACCACAGGACCACGTATAAAGAAGGGGGTATTCGTGGCCTTCCTCCTCAGGGCATCTGTAGAGGTTATCGGGTTCCCTGCTCCCACAGGAGGGAAGGATGTCAGGCTGCACCCATGCAGGTGAATTGATTTTGCTTAAGGTCACAGTACAGGAGCCATATTTGGCCTGTCCATACTGGGACAGAGTTTTTGGGTGCTGTTCACCCATGAACTTTGCAGGAATTTTAAAAGCTAAAGGACAGGCGTATATTGTTTTGTACCTGCCCCTGCTACTTGAGGTAAATTGTGTAGATTTGAAAATGCGATCTATGGGGGAACTATTGCTCCTCTCCCCTAACCTAAACACTTCTGGGCGCCTCCTCGTGCTGCAAAAAGTAAAACGTATACATATTTTAGCCTCATCTTCCCCACACTTTTAAAATTAAAGTGGAAAAAGGAGGAAGCCTAGTTAGACACATCTTACCCTGTTTCCAGGCCCTAATATGCAAGGGTGGATCACCAGCTCCCAACTTGGCTATCCAGGCCCAGGTGAGACGCAGCAAAGTACCAGCTAAGTTTGGGGCCTGGACCCCCCCCCACCCCACCCCCCACCCCCAGGGCCTGGTCTAAGAATGGGCACAACGGGGGGGGGGGGTGGAAACATGGTCTTGAATTTTTAGTTTACTCTTAATCTCGGGGGATGTGGCAGTCGCTGAGCGTCCTTTCACCTGTTTGAGTTTCTCTTCTCACTACGATCCCCTTTTTCCTTCCGCCGGCACAGGGAGCAGTGCGAAGGACCCCTCGGCCAGGAAGATGCGCCTGCGCCGACGGAAGGATTCGTCGCAGGATGACCAGGCCAAGCAAGTGCTGAAGGGCATGTCGGACGTTGCGCAAGAGAAGAACAAGAAGATGGAGGTGAGGAAAGGCTGCAAAGCAACCAAAAGTCATCTCTGGCTTTTAACTGGAGAGTGGTAAAGTGAAAGCAGGGGTAGTGGGCAGGGAGGGAAGCAAAGCAGAGAAAATGGTTCCCTTCTCCCCCTTGCTGCCTCGTATAGGGCAGCCTCCTAGCTCTGCTCCCTTTTTCCCTCACCAGGGTGAGACCAGGGCCCTGTTTTCCTCCGGCAGGAGAGTAATAGCCCCTTTGTTCTTTTCTCCCCTGGCAGGAGAACGGCGACGTTAAGTACACGGACCTGAAGAGCCGGCGCTGGGACCAGAGCCTGGAGAAGCCCCACCTGGACTATTCCGAATTCTTCACGGAAGATGTGGGGCAGCTGCCGGGCGTATCCATCTGGCAGATTGAGAACTTCATCCCCATCCTGATTGACGAAGCCTTCCATGGGAAGTTCTACGAGGGCGACTGCTACATCGTGCTGAAGGTGCGCCGACGGCGGTTTGGAAGGAGGGGGAGGGGTGCAGGGCTCCACCGGGGTTCCCTTTTCCCACTCTGCGGTTCTGTCTGGGGGTAATCTTGTCCCCGTTGTTTGGAGGTTCCGCTCGGGCAGGTAATATGTGCTTCTTTCCCACCGCCAGACGTTCTTGGATGAAAATGGTGCGTTGCACTGGGAAATCTACTACTGGATCGGGCAGGAGACCACGCTGGACAAGAAGGCTTGTGCTGCCATCCATGCGGTTAATCTGCGGAACTACCTGGGAGCCGAGTGCCGCACTATTCGGGAGGAAATGGGAGACGAGAGCGACGAGTTTAATCTGGTAATGCTGGGGAAGAAAAAAACACAAACTCTAAAACATGTTTATGGAATTCAGTCCCCAACATCCATCCATTTTTTATCGTTGTTAATAGAAAGCTGTGCTGAATGTTTAGTGACTCTGAAGAGATTTTTGTTTGCGTGCATAGGAGTAAGAATGGGGACCGCGCCCTGCTCCAGACACCGGTCCCGGCTATGAGGTTTGTGAATGGGCTCTGGCCACTGGTTCCCATCTTGAGAATTTTTCTGCTTCCAGGTGTTTGACGGTTCCATTTCGTACATCGAAGGAGGCTCAGCCAGCGGCTTTTATACCGTGGAGGATTCCCAGTACATCAGCAGGTAAGCGCCTGTAGAGTGTGAGCACAAGTCAGCAGGCAGGAACCACCTAAAGCCTTGGTAACACAGCAGCATCTCTCCCTGTGTATCGGTGAAAAGCCCCAGGGCAGGTATCCTGAGCATTTCCTGCAGGCTCAAAATAGGGGCGAGTGCATTGTGCAGCTACCTCACGTGCCCAGGATTAGTGCCAGGCAATGCCGGAGAATCGCAACTCCCTAGTTACTGTGAGACAGCAGATGGCCAGAAGAGGAGGCCGGGTTTACAGCCAAATAAATGTGTTGCAGTATCTGCAGAGCTGTTTGGATTTATCATTATTATTATTTTTTTTTTTTGTTATTGTGGAAAGCGATCTGAAGAATGCCCTTATCCTCCTCCTGGTTCACTGCAAGCACGCACTAGCTTTGCTCTCAGCCCTGCTCCCCAGGACAGTAGCCGAGCTCTTCAGTGCGGTTGCTGCTACCGTTCTGGCCGTCGCTGTCGCAGTTTGTCCCCTCACTGTGGGTTTTGTCTCTTGGCTGCAGACTTTATCGCATCTTTGGAAAGAAGAATATCAGACTTGAGTCTGTGCCTCTGAAAGCCGCCTCTCTGGACCCCCGGTGAGTGACACCCATGATCTTTCCTGTCCAGGGGTGGCCTGCATCCAGCTGGTTACCAGAGGGTAAAGGTTTGGAGTAATTCTGTTTATTGATGAGGCCACCTACTTCAGCAGTTAAGTGCACATCCTGCAGTTATAAAGCAGCTGTCCTACGTTGCCAGAATGTCTCAGCTAAATTACTCTCCGATGTATGCATAGCACTGTATAGGCAGAAAGCAGCCTGGCCCCTGGGCTATTTCCAGCCTTGTTCATGTGTATACTTACGGGGAGGCCAGTTTTAAATTGGCTGCAGTGCTTGCAGACCCCGGGATACTTTGTACCTGTGGGCCTGTATGCCAGGGTCCGAAGGAAAAATCCTCCCAGAATTTCCCTGTAAAAACCCACGGCGGCCATTGCTGGCAGGGAGTCTTTACCTTCCCTGTACGTACCCGGATCAGCCCAGACTCATGGGTTTTACCTCCCCTCCAGCAGGCAGAGACAGACCGATTTCTGTGGACTCTGTCGTATACCCCTGAGGTGCCACCTAGAGTCTGTCAGGATTCTTCTGTCTCCAGCAGGTGGAAGAGGTGCTACATCCATGTTTTTAATGTTAACGCCAAACAGAAATGGTTTTGCATCGTTTGTGCTGCAAATGATCTCTTAAGACCTAAGAGGAGTTGTGTGAATCAGGAGACCCTGAAGTGAAGCTCGGAGGCTCTGCCCGATGCACACACTGGTCTGCTCACTTGTCCCGTGGGCACTGCATCCACTTTCACATTCATTAGCGCTTTGTAAGCGTTTTAGTCAGGGAACAGGTTTTCCTCCTTCATTCCACTACGGGAAAGCCCATGCGAAGCAGAACATTAGGGAATGAGATGTTTCAGCCGAGGAAGTGATCTGTTTTGCTGAAGGTCCCCTGTGTAGGTCCATCAACCTCCCCTCATCAGTCCCAGTGACCCTGCAACCTGCCCGTGCTCTTGCTTATTCTCTACTGTTTTTTATCCCTATCCTTCAGATTTGTTTTCCTGCTGGATCATGGCCTAGACATCTACATTTGGAGAGGAAGTCAAGCCACTCTGAGCGGCACCACCAAAGCCAGGTGAGACCTTCTCTGAGTGGGTAAAGGCAAAGAAAGAGAGCCAAAGCTTGATCTCTGGAGAATTAATGGAGTAAGTTGTGCTTGGAGATAACTGTCTGGTCCCACAGTGTTCCAATCCTAATAACCCAGGTCCCAAAGCGTTCTGGTGCTTTTTTGTTCAGGAAATCCTAGCTTGAATCCAGATGGACTCAGGAGATGGAGATGGAATCAGATTTCAAAGCTGTCGCCCTAGATACACCCCTGCAGTGTGACCTCAGCCCTTCAGTATTTCTCAGTCTCCAGCAGATGGTGGATGTACCTCTCCCTATGGCGATTGCTGTACTTTTTGGAAGGAGAAATTCGACATTTAAACTGGACTCACTGTAAGGAAGTGATGGTCCAGGGACATTGGACGGAGGAAGAGTCCCTTTGGAATATGAAAGCCTGGGCAGTCAGATTGATGTGTCTACAATTCAGCCACAGACTCCAGGGTCAAGCGATCCGTGTAATGTCGGACAACACAATGATGATAGCCTACATCAACTGCCAGGGTGGAGCCAAGAGCCAGCAAGTGTGGGCGGAAATACCATCTATAGATGATCTCAGCTTCCCACATCGAAGGAAAAGACATCATCAGAGCAGACTTTCTAAGCATGGAGAGTGGGTGGTTATTGGCCAAAGCCTTTCAGCTGACAGTAGATTGCTGGGGTCTCCCATCCATCGACCTTCTGGCCGAATCTCATAATGCGAAGGTTCCCTGATTCTTCAGTCACAGAAGAGATCCGTGGTCCCTGGGATAGATGCTCTCGTTCAGTCCTGACCGGAAGAAGAGTTGCTATATGCTTTCCCTTCATGGCCCCTGCTGGGCATTCGCAAAATCGAGCACCACAGGGGATTAGTCCTACTAGCACCTCCAGATTGGCCCAGGCATCCATGGTATGCAGACATTCAGAGACTCCTGGTGGAGACGCCCCCCCCCCCCCCCCCCCCCCCCCCCCCCCCGTGCCTCGCATCGCACAGGGACCTGCTACAGTAGGGACTGGTCCTTCACGAGAATCCAACTCTATTATGTCTTATGGTCTGGCACATGAGAGAGTTCAACTGATGAAGCGAGGATATTCTGCAGCGGTAATTGCCACCTTACTCCGCGCTCGGACGTTCTCTACGTCCCTAGAGTATGTGCGGGTCTGGAGAATATTTGAAGACCTGGTGTGAGGAACATGCCCTCCCCCCTCGGGCAGTCAAAATCCCACTAATTCTGGAATTTTTGCAGGACAGCTTGATTAAATTTTTGACCCTTAACTCCTTGAAGGTGCAGGTAGCGGTTCTCTCCTGTTTCAGGGGCGAGGTGAATGGAATCCGCCTGTCGGCTCATTCGGACATTAGCCCATTTTCTGAAAGGGGTGAAGCAGCTCTAGCCACCCCTATGGTGGCCGGTTCCCTCGTGGCATCTTAATCTAGTATTAGAATTTTTGGCAGGGCCCTCCTTTCGGCCACTGTGCAGTCTTTCCTTGTGTTTATTAACCTTGAAAATGGTGTTCCTGGTGGCTCTATGCTTGGCACGTCGCATCTCTGAGCTACAGGCCTTGTCGTGTTGGGAACCGTTCCTCCGGATGAGGTCAGGAGCATTACAGCTTCGTACCGTTCCATCCTTCTTGCCCAGGATAGACTTGGAGTTTCATTTGAATAGGTCCATTTCGTTGCCAACCTTAGATAAGCACAAGGACGTGTGAGAATACCACCTCCTCCGTCGTTTGAATGTCGGTAGACTTGTGGTGCAGTATCTGGAAGTTTCAGAACCGGTCCGAAAGATGGTCCATCTGTGTGTCCTTCACGGTGGAAGGAAGCAGGGCGAACCAGCTTCGCGGGCCACCATAGCTTGCTGGATTAAGGAGGTGGTCACAGGAGCCTATGTGAAGGCAGGAAAGCAGTTACCTTCTCAGGTTAAAGCTCATTCCACTAGGGCTCAGGCAGTCTCATGGGCGGAAGTTAGACTGCTGTCTCCTGTCGACATCTGCCGAGCGGTGACATGGTCCTCCTTCACACCTTCTCCAGGTTCTCTCACCTGGACGTACAGGTCCGAGAGGATTCAGCCTTTGCAAGAGCGGTGTTTAATCGGACCACGGGCAGCCTCCTGCACCGATGGGGCATCTGTATTCTTACTTGTGTTTATGATTGGTTGAGTACAGTTACGGTTATTCATTTTTAATCATATTAGTTTTTTCTCTAGCAGGTCCACAGTGGCTTTTGAAAAGAATACTTGAAGGGCTGAGGTCACTGCAGGGGTGAATCTAGGGTGACGGCAACTTTGAAACCTGACTCTGTCTCCATCTGCTGGCAGGGGAACACATAACCCATTGGTCCTGAGTCCATCTGGCTACACTGAGGAAAACGAAATTATTAGGTAAGTAATTTCTCCATTTTTCTAGTCCAGATTTGTAACAGAACTGAAGGAGTAAGTGAGGTGAGCCAAATGTGTACCGTGTCCTGCCCAGTGCATAGACTCTACACCAAAGAGTTGGCAATCAGCTTTGAGTTTAACAGCTCAAACCAAAGACTATCTGATTATTCACATTAAGGCCTCAGAGAATCGATTTTGATAATGTTAGCTTTTTAAGCCAAATTACTATTAATGCAGAACTGTCTATTTTTGGATGTATGTTGATTTTATTCTGAATGTTTTTATTGTAAACTGCATCGGGCAAATGTTTGCAGACTGCGGTATATAAAAATGTTAACTAAATATTCCTGGATGCTTGGTCTTGCTCATGCGCGATCCTGGCTTGGCTGTAGGATTGTGCAGCTCGAGAGGAGCAACACTGCCGATCCTCGGAACAGCATCCACTCCACAGCTTCTTAATGTTGCTCCTGCTTAGGGTTCAGACTCTGTGCTCTTCACTTCTGCTTTAGTTGCCAGGATATCTTTGTGTGCGCCGATGGGAAGGCCGAAGCTGCGTTTTTGTCCTGGTTTGGTAGCTGCTTATCATATTTTGCACAATGCGCTCTGAGCCAGGACAAAAGAGTTCACTCAGAACGGGGCTTGCGGACTCCTTGTTTTTATAAAGGATTTACCTTTCTGGAATGATTCCTGGTCCTCGCAGGCTGTTTGCAGAAAAGATCAACAAGAATGAGCGGAAGGGGAAGGCGGAGATCACTCTGCTAGCACAGAACCAGGAGACCCCTGAGTTCTGGGAAGTTCTGGGAGGGCAGCCGGAGGAGATCAAGATGCATGTCCCTGATGACTTCCGGCCAGTCAGACCCAAGCTGTACAAGGTACGGAGCAACCTGTCACCATCCCCTTGGTATTTTTCAGACAGGGCACAGAAGTATGACTTTTCTGTACATACCCAGATCAGTCCAGACAAGTGGGTTTTGCACCCCTACCAGCAGATGGAGGCAGAGAACAAAAACTTTGAGGCACTGCTACCTAACTGAGAGTGCCACCTGCAGTCCCTCAGTATTTCTCTGTCTCCAGCAGATGGTCTGACTAAGAGAAAAAGAAAATCAAGAGAGAGAAGAGAGATTTTGGAGATGGAGGCTCCCTTCTATAGATAACGTTCTACACCACGACACAACGCTACTTCATATCAGAAGCTTATATATGTTTGTTTCTTAATGAGATGGATAGCTGTTGCCTCAGAGTGTTAGTTAAACTCGATTTCCCATTGCCAGCAGGAGAGGGATTGCAACTTGGGCTCTGATTATGTCAGGGTGGCTCATGGCCTCTCCTACTCCATTGTCTCCTTCAGGTTGGCCTGGGGCTGGGATACTTGGAGCTCCCTCAGATTAACTACAAGCTCTCCGTGGAGCACAAGAAGAGACCAAAGATTGACCTGCTGCCAGAGATGAGACTGGTAAGGACGTCAATGGCTGACTTCAGCCCTGTCAGGGATACGTTTTGAGGAGGGAGGGGGAAAAATATTTATTTTGTGATGGAAACTGGTGATTTTTTTTTTTTTTTTGTCTTCTTCAATCTTCCCTGCTCCCTAGCTGCAGAGCTTGCTGGACACCACGTGTGTGTACATCCTGGACTGCTCGTCTGATGTCTTTATCTGGATTGGCAGGAAGTCCTCGCGGCTGGTGCGAGCAGCAGCCCTGAAGCTGGGGCAGGAGCTGTGCGGCATGCTGCACCGTCCCAAGCATGCCGCGGTGATTCGCAACCTGGAGGGGACAGAGTGTCAGGTAGATCCAGCACAGCCAGGGCGAGAGGCTCTTCTGGACCAGTGTCGGAATACATTGAGTACAATCGGGGCAGCTTATTACTTCTGCCCTGACTTGGCAGGCAGGCAGCAAATATGCTGCATGGGCTGGTGTTGCTTTAAACCTGTCATGAATATTTTCTTACCGTGAAAAGCGTAATTCCTCTGCCCTCAGGCAGTGGGTTATGCACTCCTCCTCGCTGACGTATAGCCCTGCCCAGACGTCAGCCCGCCAGTATTCTCCGTCTTCAGCAGATGGTGGACCTGCATCTCCCTAGAGGGGATCGCTCATGTTGGGGGGGGGGGGGGAAGAAGAGAAGGTTGAGCTCCTGAGGTGACACCAGACCGGTCCCTTCCTGTGGCCAGATTTAGGCTCTAAAGATTGAGGAGAAGGGGAAGCTCGGAGGTAAAGGCTTTGTGTGCTCTCCCCCCAATCATACTTACAGCCGGGGAGGGCTGAGCTCAGGTAAAAGAGAGGGTCCCCTTTCCCTGTCTGCTTGTTTCTCTCCCCCCCCTCACACCTTTGAGTCAGTGGAGAGTAGAGGCGCGCGACGTTCTGGCAGCGCGGGTAGCGGTCGCTCCTAGGCCCCGTGTCGCAGGTCCTGTCGGTCGGTCGCGTGCCGAGTGCCTAGGCCGGGGCGTGTTTTTCCCTGCACGAATGCCCAGTGGGGCTGCAGCCTGGAATCGGCGCGCATGTATGGCTGCTACGCAAGCCCGCAGCCTAGATTTCAGCGCATAATTGCGCAGCCTGGAATCGGCGCGCATGTATGGCTGCTACGCAAGCTCGCAGCCTAGATTTCAGCGCATAATTGCGCAGCCTGGAATCGGCGCGCATGTATGGCTGCTACGCAAGCCCGCAGCCTAGATTTCAGCGCATAATTGCGCAGCCTGGAATCGGCGCGCATGTATGGCTGCTACGCAAGCCCGCAGCCTAGATTTCAGCGCACAATTGCGCAGCCTGGAATCGGCGCGCATGTATGGCTGCTACGCAAGCCCGCAGCCTAGATTTCAGCGCATAATTGCGCAGGTACGACCGCATATGCATCGGGGTGCGTGCAGGAAACCGCATGGGACAGGAGAGTGGCCTTTTGGTGAAGGATAATGGCACCGGGGGCTGAAAAGTCTAAGCGTGTTTCTGTTTATGTGGCTTGAGCAATCCATTTATCGCTCTCACTTTGCCTGTGTTGGAGCTGGGTGGAGGCTCAAGGTGATTTGCCTCCCAAGGATTTTACCGCTGTTGCTGTATCCCCCCCCCCCGATGATGGATAACTCTGTGGAAGGGGGCACAGGAAGCAATGCGATGGACTGTTTTGCTCCCCTCTTGTTCCCGCTGGGAGGAATGTCCTTGGGGGAGGGCCATGTTTGGTCCTATGGGTCCTGGTATGGACTCGGCCTCGTTCTCCTAGGTGGAGTTTTTACAGGGGTTCACAGGCCTTTCTGAAAGGGCATCCAGTGGAGGCTAAGCAGCCTTGTAAGGAGGGGACGCGTCATAGGTTTTCCCATTTGGCGCCCAAGTCAGGCCTGCGCCAGTTTTCAAACCTTTCAGTCGCTGCGCTGACGTCGAGGCTGGTGGGCGGGTCTACGGGCCGCGTGGAGGCACCGGAGCGAGGAGGCGCTGCCTACCATGGGAAGGTCCTAAGAGTTGCTAACTGACAAAAGGAATTGGCCAGAGGCTCGTCTGGTTTAAGAAGCGAGAGAATTTCCACAGGATCCAGGAGGGACCTCGGAGCGGAGAGTTCCTGCTCCAGAGAGCTTACCTGCAAAGGCGTGCATGGTTTTTCTGTTTGAGAGACTGAGTTTACTTTTAGGCTTCTAGATTTTTCTGTTCCCTGTACGTACCTGGATCAGTCCAGACAGTGGGTTATGTCCCCAATCCAGCAGATGCACAGAATAAGTAAAGTACAGGCCTGCGTCTTGATTCCCGTATTCCCACCTAATATTCTAAAAAATGGACCTCCCCCGCCAGTCCCTCCCAAAGCAGTTGAGAAATGTGATGGGGGTGTGAATGGGCCGCTCCCCCCCCCCCCCCCCCCCCCTAGGATGGCCTGTGTGATTCTGTCCTCTCTCTCCCAGGTCTTCAAGTCCAAGTTTAAGAACTGGGATGATGTCCTGAAGGTGGACTACACCCGCAACGCGGAGACGGTGCTGAAGAACGAGGGGCTGACCGGAAAAGTCAAGAAGGATGCGGAGAAGAAGGATCAGATGAAAGCCGATCTAACGGCGCTCTTCCTCCCGCGGCAGCCCGCCATGCCCCTGACGGAGGTGAGTCGGTGCTGCGCGCTCCCCTGCGCCCACAGTTTTAAGGAGAGTCTGCGCCGGGCGTGGAGCCTTGAATCCATAAATAAAGGTGAGCCGGAGCTGCACAGCGCTGTCCTCGATGGGGGAGATCCGTGCTTTTAACCCCTTATGGGGAGGCCAGGACAGCGTTGCACGGTTCCCCGTGACCCAGGGCTGTGCGGGCCCCAGGACCTCCGTTTACTTCTTGGGGGCACACACGGTGTCTGGGACCCTCTGTACCCGGCAGGGCCTGCTCCCCACACTCACTCTCTCTCTCCCCCTCCCGGGCGCACGCACAGGCCGAGCAGCTGATGGAGGAGTGGAACGAGGACCTGGACGGTATGGAGGGCTTCGTTTTGGAGGGCAAGAAGTTTGCGCGTTTGCCGGAGGAGGAGTTTGGGCATTTGCACACCCAGGACTGCTACGTCTTCTTGTGCAGGTGAGTGGGGCATCCCCCCGGCAGGGCGGTGGGTACTCCTGACTGCGGGCTGCAGAGTGAGACTCGCACCCATAGCCTCTCGCTTTCTCGTTGAATGAACTTCAGATGTGTGTGTGTGGTCCAGGCCTGCCGTTTTTGATTTGTGATTAATAATACGATGGGAATACGGTATTAAGTAAGAGCGGCTGCGTGGCCGTAGTCGCGCCTGTCGGCCCTTCCGTCCCGCGCACTCGCAGCCTGCACCGCTAACAGGAGGCTGATTCCAGCGCAGCGACGTCGGGCTCGTCAGGCCCTCCCTCGCACAGTTCTGCTTGTGTTTTTCATGGCGGTGAGGCTGCGTGGGCCTTGCTCGCTCACAGCACTGCTCTTGGGGAAAAGCCGGCAAGCTGCTGACAGAAGGAATTGGCTGTTTTCAGCACTGAAACCCAGCTCCCGCAGCACAAGAAAAAGTCAGCAAGCCGCTGATATATGGAAAGGACTTTTTACAGTTTAAAAAAAAAAAAAAAGGTTGTTTTGTAAGCAGCAGCGTCCAAGTTGCTTCTCAATATAAGTTAACACTGGAAAAAAGCAAAAGGACGTTTGTGTGGTGCAGCTTGCCCGTTGCTCCGGTGTCCTGTGATGGTGTCTGTGCTTCAGCCTGGGCTCGAACGTAAGAGCCGCGGCTGCTTTTCTGGAAAGGACATTCTTAAACATGGGCCTCCCTTATTATATATCAAATATATTGTTCTAGCTCTTAAAGGAATATTATCTTCCAAGAGCTGTCTGTGCCCCAGTGTGCAACGAAGCCAGGGCGTGTTACCTTCGGCATCAGGGAGGGCAAACCTGATTAGCCTGAGGTCGCTGCTCAGTCAAGTTGAGAGGTCTGGCACCCCAATAGGGGAAGAGTCTTGGTCTCATACTGCTGCAACTTCTACGTAACCCCTCGGTCCAGACAGCGGTAGAGCTGAAGGAACAGTACTTAATGGTAAAATAAAAGTTGATCTTTGTATTATAAGGCTGGTTCATCAAGGGGATGTGCAGCCAGTTACCATCAAAATGTCTCAGCTTCTGTTTGTATCTGATCCGAGGGGACTACATGAACCAGAATGCACTGTACTGACCCCCACCTGGTTTGCCCGACTTTCCCCATAGGCTAAAGCTGCTCTCCCCACAGGGAAACCTAATAAACTGCTTCATTGCTTTAGATACTGGGTCCCAGTGGAATACGAGGAGGAGAAGAAAAGCAAGAAGAAAGTGTCAGAGGGTGAAGCAGAGGAAGGCGAGGAGAACGAGGAGGAGGAGGAGAAGCAGGCAGAGGAAGACTTCCAATGCGTGGTATACTTCTGGCAGGGCCGTGAGGCCTCCAACATGGGCTGGCTGACTTTCACCTTCAGTCTGCAGAAGAAGTTTGAAAGCCTCTTTCCAGGAAAGCTAGAGGTGAGTGTACGAAGGTCCTTTTCTACGTGGCTGCTCTCCCCTCTCCTGTAACGCTGGGTCTGGAGCGGTGCTGCTCTCCCGTAACGCTGGGTCTGGAGCGGCGCTGCCTCCTCCGGCGCGTGGCTGCTCTCCCCTCTCCTGTAACGCTGGGTCTGGAGCGGCGCTGCCTCCTCCGGCGCGTGGCTGCTCTCCCCTCTCCTGTAACGCTGGGTCTGGAGCGGCGCTGCCTCCTCCGGCGCGTGGCTGCTCTCCCCTCTCCTGTAACGCTGGGTCTGGAGCGGCGCTGCCTCCTCCGGCACGTGGCTGCTCTCCCCTCTCCTGTAATGCTGGGTCTGGAGTGGCGCTGCCTCCTCCGGCACGTGGCTGCTCTCCCCTCTCCTGTAATGCTGGGTCTGGAGCGGCGCTGCCTCCTCCGGCACGTGGCTGCTCTCCCCTCTCCTGTAACGCTGGGTCTGGAGTGGTGCTGCCTCCTCCGGCACGTGGCTGCTCTCCCCTCTCCTGTAATGCTGGGTCTGGAGCGGCGCTGCCTCCTCCGGCACGTGGCTGCTCTCCCCTCTCCTGTAATGCTGGGTCTGGAGTGGTGCTGCCTCCTCCGGCACGTGGCTGCTCTCCCCTCTCCTGTAATGCTGGGTCTGGAGTGGTGCTGCCTCCTCCGGCACGTGGCTGCTCTCCCCTCTCCTGTAACGCTGGGTCTGGAGCGGCGCTGCCTCCTCCGGCGCGTGGCTGCTCTCCCCTCTCCTGTAACGCTGGGTCTGGAGCGGCGCTGCTCTCCCCTCTCCTGTAACGCTGGGTCTGGAGCGGCGCTGCCTCCTCCGGCACGTGGCTGCTCTCCCCTCTCCTGTAACGCTGGGTCTGGAGCGGCGCTGCCTCCTCCGGCGCGTGGCTGCTCTCCCCTCTCCTGTAACGCTGGGTCTGGAGCGGCGCTGCCTCCTCCGGCGCGTGGCTGCTCTCCCCTCTCCTGTAACGCTGGGTCTGGAGCGGCGCTGCCTCCTCCGGCGCGTGGCTGCTCTCCCCTCTCCTGTAACGCTGGGTCTGGAGCGGCGCTGCCTCCTCCGGCGCGTGGCTGCTCTCCCCTCTCCTGTAACGCTGGGTCTGGAGCGGCGCTGCCTCCTCCGGCACGTGGCTGCTCTCCCCTCTCCTGTAATGCTGGGTCTGGAGTGGTGCTGCCTCCTCCGGCACGTGGCTGCTCTCCGCTCTCCTGTAATGCTGGGTCTGGAGCGGCGCTGCCTCCTCCGGCACGTGGCTGCTCTCCCCTCTCCTGTAATGCTGGGTCTGGAGTGGTGCTGCCTCCTCCGGCACGTGGCTGCTCTCCCCTCTCCTGTAATGCTGGGTCTGGAGCGGCGCTGCCTCCTCCGGCACGTGGCTGCTCTCCCCTCTCCTGTAACGCTGGGTCTGGAGTGGTGCTGCCTCCTCCGGCACGTGGCTGCTCTCCCCTCTCCTGTAATGCTGGGTCTGGAGCGGCGCTGCCTCCTCCGGCACGTGGCTGCTCTCCCCTCTCCTGTAATGCTGGGTCTGGAGTGGTGCTGCCTCCTCCGGCACGTGGCTGCTCTCCCCTCTCCTGTAACGCTGGGTCTGGAGCGGCGCTGCCTCCTCCGGCACGTGGCTGCTCTCCCCTCTCCTGTAATGCTGGGTCTGGAGCGGTGCTGCTCTCCCCTCTCCTGTAAGGCCTGCAGGACAACTCTGTGATTTTTGCAACGAGGGTCACAGATAATTCCCTTCTCTTTTTCATGGATTTTAGTAGGAAGTAAGATCTGAAAGGTTGCCAGCCAGCCTCTGGGATTCATCATGCACCAAGCTGCAGCTTCCAGAGTGACTCAGAGAGCGGGAAGTGCAGGGCTGACATGTTAGGGGAGATTTAAAAACCGCTCGTTTCCCCCCATCAGGTGGTGCGAATGACCCAGCAGCAGGAAATTCTGGAGAATTCTGAAATGGAAATCATTGAAAGGGCTACCCTTTTTGTTCAATTCTATACAGAGGAAGAAAAAAAATTTCCTAATGAAAGCTTTTTTCCAGAATATGAATAATGATTTCATGGGGGGGGCAGTGACGGTTTATCCTGATCTCTCACGTCCCACCCAACAACGTCGGAGGTCTTTTTTAGCTGTGCGCCCGGAGGTTTTGGCCCAAGGGGCTAGCTTTGCCCTTCGTTTTCCATGTAGATGTATCGTAAAATATTCTGGAAATCTATATGTTTTCTTTATGCCAGACCAACTGAGAAAGTTTTTAGATGGAAGGGCCATAACATGAGTATTAGGAGGTAAAGATATGTGAGAACACCTAATGCCGGTTTAAATATATAACGTGTATTTCAATAATGTCTTCTCTTATTTTCCTTTGGGTATCTCCCCCCCCCTTTAATTTCCTATGAAAGAACTAATGAATGTTAGGTTATCCATTATATATGTATTATGGAAAAATATTTTTCTTTGTTGACATTTTCTGTAATTTCAGTCAAGATATATTCTTGTAATTATTTTGAAAACCCATAAATAAAGAATTAAAAAAAAATTAAAAAAAAAACAAAAAACCGCTCGTTTCCCCCCATCAGGTGGTGCGAATGACCCAGCAGCAGGAAAACCCCAAGTTCCTCTCGCACTTTAAAAGGAAATTCATCATTCACAAGGGCAAAAGGAAGAGCAAGGCCGATAACGTGCAGCCCAGCCTGTACCACATCCGCACCAACGGCAGCGCCCTCTGCACCAGGTGAGGCCCGCCGGGGAGGGCTGTAGCCACGGTTATAAAATGGGAGCGCAGAGATGTCTGCAGAGAGCACTCGCACCTGAAGGTGCTCTTTGGAGACGTTTTCACTGCTTAACTGTCTCCCCTTCCTGAAGTTGCAGGACGTGTTACAGCCTTGGCTGTAAGTTGCATTATTTCCAAACTCAGAGCAAACTGACTTGCAGATGTGGGGGTTTTTTCCCCCTGAAATTTTAAATCTGTCTTTCGGGTGCTGTTTGCTCCAAGCAGATCTCTGCACTCACAGGGCAAAATCTACTGGAGTCGCCCTCTCTACGAGTTACACATTTGTGTGACTTGAGAGATTTGGACCTGCTACAGCAAATGTCCAAACCATGCAGAACCCCGTCTGACTCCTTAAGAGCAGAGTCTGGTCTGAAGCTTTTATATTTCATGAGACATTTGATGCTTTTTAGGTGCAATTGAATAAGGTGATTGTATACCTAAGAGGGTGGGATGTATTTTATGTTTTATTTTAGGTATGGTGATTAGAATTTGCCCAGAATTTGAGGGAGCAAGTAGTCTTTTTTTTTTTTTTTCCTAGCGTGTAGCCAGACGGACTCAGGACCAATGGGTATTGTGCTCTCCTGATAGCAGATGGGAGACGGAGTCAGATTTCAAAGCTGACATCAGCCTACATGTTACCCGTGCAGCGTGTTTAGCTCTTCAGTATTTCTCCGTCTCCATAGCAGATGCGGACACTATCCCAGACAAGAATAGTGTAACATTTACAGCAAGAAAGAAGAAAATTTACCTTAAGAGAGCCCTGCTTCTCCTGTGGTGAAACCTAACGGTCCCTCCCCCAATTGAGACTTTCCTGAGGTCGATTCTCGATATCCCTCAGAGGCGAGCCTTGGTCCGACGGCCGAATCCCGGCGTGGACTTAGCCCTCAGGGTGGCTGAAAGGCAGCGGGTGCAGATTTGAGCGCGGCGGTGAAGGTATTTCCCTCTTTCCCCCCCCCCCAGCTGGAGACTGTCCGGCACGCGACCAGTAAGGTAGAAACCTTTACTTCTAAGTCTCCGGTCTCCGAGGCTCGAACAGCCGTATCGTCCTTCCTCCGAGGTTTAAATCAGGTTGAGCAGCCCTCCCTTGGGGCAGGCCCCGATTCGGTGCGAGGGTCCACACATGTGGAGACCCTCGTGGGAGGGGGGGGGGGTCGCCATCTTACCTTCGGGGTCGTCTGCGCCATTTTCCCCCTCCGACCAACGGTACGCGCAGGGCAGGCTGGAGGCTCGAAGAGCCTAACTTAAGTGCCTAACTACGTTTGAGCGCACATCAACGTGCACTAGGCCGCACTCACAACTGGGCGCATAACTGTGCCGCGCGGACAAACTCCGTTGCCCGCACACACAACCTGTGTGTGCGCATAACTTCTACGCATCAGACACTCACAACTAAGCACATCCGCGCGCTCAACTCCACGCACTGGCGAATTTCTAAGCCCTACACGCGCACAAATAATGGCACCACCATGCAAGAAAGCCAAGGGACCCTTCCTTTGCCCAGCCTGGATTGGAATCGCTCTTGTGCGAACAGAACCAGGGAGAACCAAATCAAGACCCTCTCCAACCAGGAGAGGGATCCGGTACCACGGATGATGGCATCCCGGACCTATGTATCTCCAACTCTGGGCCCCCACAGGAAAACTCCTCCGGGGCTACCACTACAACCCCTCCTGTGATCAACATGGATCCAGGAACCTTCTCCTGGGTGAAATTTTTCAAAGGGCTGCAAATCTTTGTCCAGGCACAACCAGCCCCTGCTGTCCATCAGACTCAAACCCAGCTGGAAGCACAAGTCCTTCCCAGCACCTCCTGGGCTCCTAACTAAGAACTTCTCTGAGGGGGATCCAGATACCTCAGAGGATGAAAGAAATTCCCCCTGTGATGGAGCCATACCAGGGATGGAACAGCTCCCTTATGAGGAAAGGCTGAAGAGGTTAGGGCTGTTCAGCTTGGAGAAGAGACGGCTGAGGGGGGATATGACAGAGGTCTTTAAAATCATGAGCGGTCTAGAATGGGTAATTGTGAATCTGTTATTTACTCTTTTGGATAATAGAAGGACTAGGGGGCATTCCATTAAGGTAGCAAGTAGCACATTTAAGACTAATTGGAGAAAATTCTTTTTCACTCAACGCACAATAAAGCTCTGGAATTTGTTGCCAGAGGATGTGGTTAGTGCAGCTGGGTTCAAAAAAGGTTTGGATAAGTTCTTGGAGGAGAAGTCCATTAACTGCTGTTAATCAAGTTTACTTAGGGAATAGCCACTGCTATTAATTGCATCAGTAGCATGGGATCTTCTTAGTGTTTGGGTACTTGCCAGGTTCTTGTGGCCTGGTTTTGGCCTCTGTTGGAAACAGGATGCTGGGCTTGATGGACTCTTGGTCTGGCCCAGCATGGCAATTTATGCTCTTATGTTCTAAAGATGGGTCGAGAGAACTTCGGACAAGTGGGTCCTAACTATCATTCAAGAGGGGTACTCGCTGGAATTCCAAAGCATTCCTCCAGACAAATTTATGAAATCGCCGTGCCACTCCCACTCCAAGAGACTGGCAGTGGAAACCACGCTAGCAAGACTACTCAGCCCGAAGGCAATAGCCCCAGTGCCCACGCTTCAGCAAAATACTGGCCATTATTCCATCTATTTTATCATCCCCAAGAAAGAAGGAACATTCCGACCTATCCTGGACCTCAAGGCCGTCAACAGTTACCTGAAGGTTCCACACTTCCGCATGGAAACCCTATGCTCCGTTATAATGGCGGTACAACCGGGAGAATGCTTAGCCTCCCTAGACCTATCCAAAGCCTACCTTCACATCCCGGTCCATCAGAACCACCAGTGCGTCCTGTGATTTGTGATACTGGGTCATCATTATCAATTTCAAGCACTACCTTTCGGATTAGCTACTGCCCCCAGGACCTTCACCAAAATCATGGTGGTGGTGGTAGTGGCAGCAGCACTGAGGAAAGGAGGAGTCCGGGTGCATCCTTATCTGGACAACTGGCTGATCAGGGCAAAGTCTCCAGAGAAAAGTCGCCATGCAACCACCAGAGTCCAAAATCTATTACAAGAACTCAGGTGGGTCGTGAACACAACCAAGAGTTGTCTACATCCCTCCCAGTCATTAGAATACCTGGGAGTCTGGTTCGATACCTTCCTCCTCCATGAAGAAGGAAGCTAATGGATCAATTACAAAAGCTGTTGACCTTGACCCGCCCCAAGGTATGGGACTACCTTCAAGTCCTCAGCCTCATGACATCAGCTCTGGAAGTTCTTCCGTGGGCAAGGGCCCATATGCGACCGCTACAACGTTCCCTACTATCATGATGGAATCCAGTGTCCCAGAACTACTCAATTCGCCTCCAGCTACCAACAGAGGTTTGGGAGCAGCTTCACTGGTGGCTACAGGAAGAACACCTAAGCAGAGGTGTAAACCTAACCGCCCTGAAGTTCAGTGGGTATGGTTGGTTGAGTACAGTTACTGTTATCCATTTTTAATCATATTTTAAAGTCTCTTCACTAGTATGTCCACAGTGGCTTTTGAAGAGAATACTGAATGGCCGGGGTGTATGCAGGGTGACGTCAGCTTTGAAATCTGACTCTGTCTCCCTCTGCTGGCAGCGCAGCACATAACCCATTGGTCCTGAGTCCATCTGGCTACACTAAGGAAAACAAAATTATCAGGCAAGTAATTTCTCCATTTTACAGGGCTTAGGGGAATGCACTGCTTGAGTTTGGGATTTCGCTAATCTTTCTCTCCTTCTCAGGTGTATCCAGGTTGCCACAGATGCTTCGAACCTGAATTCTGAATTTTGCTACATTTTAAAGGTGAGACTTTGAATCTGGTGCTTGCTGAAAGTTGAATGCAGAATAACCTTCAGCATTTGTTCTGGGTTCAGACCAAGGGCTATAACTTGGGGTGCTAATCTCACTGAGATGTACACTGGGGGACTACCTGAGAGGCTTATCGCCTGCATACGCCCAGGACTACCTTGGCGGCTTGCGCTGGAACAGCTGTAGGCATTGCTCTCTGATGATCCATGTTTCTGTTGTGTTCCAGGTGCCTTTTGAAAGCACAGATAATCAGGGAATCGTCTATACCTGGGTGGGTCGTGCCGCTGACCCCGATGAGGCAAAGCTTGCAGAAGACATCACCAATCACATGTTTGATGACACTTACAGTAAACAGGTGAGGCCCTGCCCAGACTATTCAGGTTTCATGAGGCCCTGTCACCTGAAGAGCCCATAGATATCCATCCTCTGTCCCTCAAAGCAGCATCTCCACAGCCTAGTGGATGTTCCACAGAGCAGGCCCACAGTGACTCTATGGATGTCAATTATGTGCCCCAACTATCACCGCTTCCTGACGTCTTTTTATCCTCATCTGGGGTTTTTTAGGTCATTAACGAGGGAGAGGAGCCGGAGAACTTCTTCTGGGTAGGTATCGGAGGGCAGAAGGCCTACGATGAAGATGCAGATTACATGAAGTATTCCAGGCTGTTCAGGTAACAATCACCTTTGCTTGGCAAAGTGGGCCCAGTGATTGCACAGATAGGCAGCTGTAGCCACAGGGAAAATCAACCCATCACCAAAATGCATACTCCATTCACTTCTCCCATTTCCAAATCCTGGGGGTGCATGGACAACCCAAAGCTCTGTGCCTCCCATGTGTTCCCCACAGCAGCCTTTATCACACACAGAATGGGTAGAAGTCAGGGGGTGTGTGCAGGAGGAAAACCACAGCGGTGCTGATGCTCTGTGTGCCCACATGATGCAGGTGCTCCAATGAGAAGGGTTATTTCTCCGTATCGGAAAAGTGCTCCGATTTCTGTCAGGATGACCTGGCCGATGATGACATCATGCTTCTGGACAATGGCAAAGAGGTGAGTCCCTGAACACCACCTGTGGCTAAATGATTACAGCCTCTTTCCCTCTGTTCCCTTCTCTCTCCACCTCTGTGATTGTGCTCCCCGCCCCCCTTCACCTCTATATCTATTGCGCCTCCCCTCAGGATCATTGGAATCCCCTCTGGTTACCACTCACATGCCTGGATCCCTGGGGTTCCCTCTACTCCTTCCACCACTGTATCTCTTGGACTTGCTACCTCAACTCCTCATTTGTAGTAACCTAGCAAGAGTATTGTACCTGCTCCTGGTGTTACATGGAGCCAGACCTAATCCTTGTTTCTCATAAACGCTCCAAGTTCTGCGCCCAGCCTGAGGTTTATCCTCCAGCGTCCCTTGCTGACATGCATGCTCTTGGCCTCAAGGCTGTGTGCACTGTCTGGAGTACACTTTGCTGGTTTTGTGACTGTATTTCTGCATGCTTCAGGTCTACATGTGGGTTGGAACGCAGACTAGTCAAGTGGAAATTAAGCTGAGCCTAAAGGCCTGCCAGGTAAGAACTGCTTTTCCAAGAATGCATGCATTTAGTGAACATACAATGTACACCATCCTTATCCCACACAATATACACCATCTGTATCACATGCAGTGAGCATGCTGTGTGCACTGTCCTTAGCGCAGTGAACACCATCCTTATCATGCCCAGTGAGCACACAGTGTACACCATCTGTGTCACATGCAGTGAGTATGCTGCGTGCACTGTCCTTAGCGCAGTGTGTACACCATCCTTATCATGCCCAGTGAGCACACAGTGTACACCATCTGTGTCACATGCAGTGAGTATGCTGCGTGCACTGTCCTCAGTGCAGTGTGCACACAGTGTACACCATGCTTATCAGGTGCAGCAAGCACAGTGCCTGCTGTAGCTCTAGCCCCAGTTGCAGACTGGATGCTGCACGCATCGCAGTAGGTCTTGGGATCAGCTGTCTGTTCTCCATGTACATGCTGCCTTCTGATGGTTTGAATCTGGCTTAGAAATAGCATTAGTGTATCCGTCTCCGTTTTACCCTTCGGAAGATCAGTGTGAGTGCTAGAAGTGGCTGCACTTAGCTGGTAACTAGCAGCAGCTGTTCTGTGCTCTGCAGGTGGGAGTCACAAAGGGGGGGGCTTGCACCACACCCTGTCAGCTTCCAGAAAGCAGTCGAGTGAGAGGCCTGTAAAATGCATTTATCTGCACCTCCCTGCATGTAACAGACTAGTACAACACAAACGTTAGGTAACTGCCTGCTCAAATCTAAAACAGTGTCTCCTCCCACCCCCGAGGTAGCAGGATAACTCACAGTTCGATGCAATGCAGGTTAACGTCAGGGCCCCAGGGTCCCTGTGCATGCTGACGATTGTTATTTAAAGTGAGATCTTGCCATCACCATTCCTCTGCCTCTTGCCCAGGTCTACATGCAGCACATGCGCTCAAAGGAGGCCGAGCACCCCCGCAAGCTGCGGCTCGTGCGGAAAGGAAACGAACCGCACCCCTTCACCCGCTGTTTCCATGCTTGGGGCGCCTTCCGTAAGCCCCCCACCTAAAGCCCAGCACCGCCTGCAGGAAACGGAGGGGGGGAGCCAAGAGCAGCCGGGACACTATTTATACTGCACCTAGCACGGCTATTCTTTATTTCTACAACAATTCAGAAAGCCTACAATTATTTCTGCTTCGGTTTTTCACATTGTAAGGGGGGTTTGTTTATTAAAAGAAAAAGGGTATTCTTTTTTTTGGTTTGTTTTTTTTTTGCTGTTATGCCAGTGAGGGAGCAGGGGCTATCAACCTGAATAAAGCCTGTGTGAGCCAGTTCTAATGGTGCCTCGTATTTGCACGAAAATACAGACAGTCCTACCCTCTCACAAGCTGGAAGGGGCCCCTACTACAGTACCAGCACCTGGATGAAAGTGGCTGTTCACCTAGGCCATTCCACGGTTGCAATGGTGGTGGTTTTTGGGTTTTGTTTTGTTTTTTTGCTTGTCGGTGCATTTTATATAAGTCTTCAGGTGGTCACAGGGTAATGTTATTAACTAGGTAAGACTTAAAAACCAGACATTGCACCTCCAGGTCTTTGTTACAATTGTTGCCTTGCCACAGGTTCAGGTGTGAGGAGCCTGGCTGTACAGGTAGCAACCACCAGACAGAGGCTGGGCCCTGCTCTTCAGCAGTGCATGGGCGGTGACTGCTGCTTCAGCAATGCAAACTCTATGCAGCACCTTCAGTGGCAGTCTTCAGGCCTGCGTGTTTGGGTCAGCAAACTCCCTCAGTCTCTCCAGCAGGCCCAACCCTAGGAGTAGGCCCAAGGCAAATGTGTGGAGGTAAACAGGAACCAAAGGCGCTGTGCTGCTTTAGGCTTTGCCTTTTCAAGGATGGACATCTGTATTGTACGTGAGGGGGAAGGGGGGTCTCCTCTGTCTGCTTCAGAAAGTTGCTTGGCCCTTAACTGTAATATTGTTTTACTATTCTATCCAAGCACTGCAGATGGAAGAGGTTTTATGGTCTAGCTAAATAAAAGGTAGCCTCTTGCCTACCATGGTGAAGGAATGACCCCATTACTTGTTTCCAGAGGAACTCATTTGGGTGTAGCAGTCTGCCTTTGACCCACGATAATTACTGAAGCATTTTGTCTGTGTTTCCTCTCAGAATTCCTAAGCAGAGAGGTGCAGGAGAACCAGAGGTTAGAGTAGTACATTTGATAAATGCAAGGGCAGGCTGCCATACATCCTTCTTTGGTGCCACAGGCCATGTGCTTGCAGAGACGGTGACAATGCACCAATAAACCGCTGCCTTCATCCCCCCACACCTCTTCTTCCTAGCCGGAGGGGAACGTGTGGGGTAGCTCAGCCCCTGAGCCAGGATCCACACCCCAGAAGTTTATGCTAGGTGAAGGTCCCAGACTGAGGAAGTCTGCCGCCACCTTACTGGCAGAAGGGGTGGTCTCCCTCCACACCCAGGGGCCTGCAGGTAGGATTGCCCATGGTCCTTAATTTTTCCTGGGAAAAAAAAAAAAAAGAGGAAGAGCTCAAATGTTCCAAAATATCCTAATTTTAGTGCTCCAGCCGCAGCATAGCAACCATTCCTCACCTACTGCTATAGGATATAGTGGAATGTCATGTAATGTTCAAGACCTGCCGGTGCTATTTTTTAATCACACATCTTTAAAAAGAGGAGAGAGTAGCTGCAGCCTGCCCTGTTTCAGCTAAGAAGGGTATTTGATGTTTACTTGTGCACAACTTCTGTGCCCCAGTCAGATCTCTGTTTCAAACCTGCTGCTCTGCCACCGGGGGATGGTCAGGATTCAGAGTATTTATTTATTTATTTATTTTAAGTTTTTCTATACCGGCATTCGCGATAAATATCGCATCATGTCGGTTTACAATTAACAAGTAGATAGGGAACAAAAAGGCAATAAATAACATTGATCTAAGTAATAATAATAAAATAATAGTAATGGTAGTAAACATTAAACAAGAGAAGGCTAAGGAATGCAGTTACAATAAAACAAGGGAGTCATATAACTTGGATCAGAGAAAAGAAGCAGGGGTTTAAATATAGATAACAATATGCCAGTCAATGTGCTTATAGCGTTGAAGAATTGCCCTTATGAGGTAGGGATATTAATTACTATGATTAAGGCAAAGTCTGAGCGAATAGGTAATAATGGAATAGGTTCAGTTTAGTTCAGGAAAGGCTTTCATGAATAGCCACGTTTTAAGTCTTTTCCTAAATGTAGGAAGGTTGAGCACGAGTAGGCAAGAGCTGAGGCTCCACAGAAAGTGGGTGGTGGTGGATGCATACAATGCCAGCGCCTGTTGGGGATGGAGGCATGCAATCCATTTTAAAGAAAGCACGGGCCAATGACCAAGGATCATTAATTGGAAAGAAGGCAGGTGAGGTCGAGGGCTGCCCCTCTAACTTGTTTAACTTCTGAAGGTAAGGGCATAGCTACTACCATCTTGGTCTTACTATCTGTGCTGAGAGGGGAAAGAGGTTGGAGCAAAGGAGAACTCCTGCCCTGAGTTGGAGAGTTGCAAATCATTTTTCCTGTCTCTCTCTTTAAGAAGTGCCCTCAGTTATGAGGGGAAGTGAGGAAAAGCTTAGATGAAGGCACAGTTTCATTGCATCAGGGATGTCTCTGCTACAATTGAGGCCTAAAGGGATTATAGAATAATTCTGGCAGGGTTGCAAAAATAGTGAGTGGCATTCCCTAGAGCTGAACCAGGTGCTGTACTCTACTGGACTGAAGAGCGCAGGCATGCAGGTGAAGATGACGACCAAGTCTGGTACCACATGGGCCTTACATATACATGGCAAAACAAGAAAGGGTTTTCAAAACTGCCCCAAGGCCAGAGCTCCCTTCATGGCAGTGGTTTTGACATAACCAAACACTACTGAAGCAATTCTAGGAGGGTAGGTGATGGTCTTAATCTAGATGATTTTTGAAAAGTAGAGCACTTTAAAGATTTCTCTGAGCTATAGCCAAGTGTTTGAGAGACTTGTTTCTTGTCCAGACTAAACTAGATTCCTTGCATATAGGAAATAAGCAACCACAGATTTCCTACCATGGAGCCAGATAGACTCAGGACAAAAGGAGTTGTGCTCCCCTGCCCACAGATGGAGACACTCAGATTTCAAAGCTGATGTCACCCTAGAGCCACCCCTGTTGTAAAGTCAGTGCTTCAGTATTGCTCCATCTCCAGTCAATAGAGGATGTGCTTTCTCTATGAGGATTGCTGTACCTTTTGGAAGAAATTCTACTTTTGAATTTATTTAAAAAAAAAAAAAAAAAAAAAAAAAAGATTAAGCCACCCCCCCCCCTTCTCCTGCAGTGATACCTAAAGGTCCCTCCCCCCATTGAGAATTCCTGAGGTGACTTCCAAGATGCCTCACAGGTGTGACTTGGTCTAGTAACCAGTTCCCAGCAGGCTTTGCTTCTTAAGCAGCTCAATAAGACAGGGTGTGTAGGAAGCCAAGCACAGCAGTGATAGCCAAAGCCCACACTGCCTGCAGCCAGAGATTGTCCGTGCATTCAGCTGGTAAGCTCTTAAGGCCCAGTAAATGAACCACCCTCCCATCATCTACCTCTAGAACCAGAAACTCATCCAGATCAGGGTCATTGTTGGTGCCATCTATTCTGCCCAGGCCATCATGTCTGCCAACTTTGTACCTCCTTGATGATTTATGTAAGCCATGGTGGTTGCATTGTCGGATAGGATCCTTACCAAACAATGCTGGACTAGCAGGAGAAAAATCAGTGCAGTGCCAGACGCACCACCCTTATCCATAAATCTGCTGGAGACATGTGGACTCCTGAGCTGTCCCTTGACCTTGTGCTGATCTTGACTGACAGACTGCCCCCAACCAGAAAGGCTGGCATCTGTTGTCACCATCATCCACTGGGATTATCTAGGTCCATTCCCTGAAGCAAGTGATTGGGGACCAGCCACCATTCTAGACTCGTCCTGGCTGGCTCCAGGGGGGGACGAGGGCAAGTGGAACTCTTCGGACTTGGGATCCCAACAGGAAAGCAGTGCCCTCTGCAAATGCCCAGGGAACCAACTCCAGAGTAGACACCATAGAACCAAGAACTTGGGCAAAGGAAGGGCCAACAGCCATCAAACCTGAGACATTAGTTTGCCCATCCTCTCCTGAGGCAGAAAAACCTTGCCTACAGATGTGTCAAAACCATGCTCCCAAAAATTCCAACACCTGGGATGGTATCAGTTGGCTCTTGGTGTAATTGACAACCCATCCGAGTGAATGTAGGCTGTGCAAAACAGAGTGAACCACCACCATGCAGAGATCCTACAATTTTGCCCGAATAAGCCAGTCATCCAGATAGGGATGAACTAAGATCCCCTCTCGCCAAAGACCCACTGCCACTACCACCATCACCTTGGTGAAGACACGGGAAGTCTTTGCCAAACTGAACAGCAATGTGCAAAACTGGTAATGCTTGCCCAAGACCATGAACCACAGAAACCTTTGATTATGCTCACAGATTACTATGTGAAGGTAAGCCTCTGTCAGATCCAAAGAAGCCAAAAATTCGCCTTTGTGGACAGCCGCAATGACGGACCTCAATGTCTCCATCCGAAAATGAGTTGTGTAGCACTGTTGACCTTTTTTTAAATCCAGTATCAGCCAGAAGGAGCCCTCCTTCTTGGGGACTCTGAAGTAAATGGAATATTGGCTGGTCCAATGCTCGTCCAGTGGCACAGAGCCACCCACTCCCAGAGCCCTTAACAGAGACAGGGTTTGAAGAATAACCTTTTGCTTCACCTGAGACCTGCAAGGAGACACCAGGAATAGATCCCGAAGCAGGCGAGCAAAATCCAAAGTGTAACCATGTTCTATGATATCTAGAACCCAGTGGTCCGATGTAACCTTAACCCATTCCTTGCGAAACAGGGAGAGCTGCCCCCGATCTCCAGAACGGAGGAATGGGTTGGTGCACCTTCATTGGGAAGCCTTATTGGAGGAGAAACTTTGAGGTTACGTGGCACTGAGGCCACCTACCACGAAAGGAATGAGCCCAAGCCTGAGACCTTGTTGATGATTGCTGAGGAGCAAAGGACGAGCCCCTATCTGTATGGAAATGGCACCGACTCCAGGACTCACTGAAAGGGCGAGATGGCCTGGGCTTATCTTCAGAGATCTTGTAAACCTTGTTGTCCCCTAAGGACTTAAGTTGCTCCAGCTCGTCTCCAAACAGCTTTCCCTTGAACGGAAGACAGTCCAGCTGAGGCATCAGCTGACCAACTACGGAGCCACAGAAGTCTTCTCGCTGAAACTGCAGAAGACAGTGTGCGCCATAGGTATGGAGATCGTATAAAGCATCTGCTGTATAAGCAACTGCCGATTCCATGCAGTCCACCTGTTCTGCCTCCGCCAGAGGAAGCTCCTGAGTTGTAAGCAATTGCTGAACCCATCTAAAGGGTAGCTCTCTGCATGAGACAACTACAGACGGCTGCCCTCACTCCAGTGCAGATACCTCAAATATCCGCTTGAGAACTTCCAGCTTCCTATCCTGGAGATCCTTGAGAGCGGCCCCTCCCGGTCACCGGAATCATTGTGCGCTTGTCGATGGCCGACACAGCAGCATCCACCTTAGGAATCTTAAAGATCCAAGGACTCATCCGGTAGCGGGTAAAGTTTTTCCATGGCCCTAACAACCCATAAAGTGGCTTTTTACTTACTACAAGTTGATATAGTCAAAGGCACTAAGGTTATAAGAAACTTTAGACTTAAGTAATCAAATCAAGAATATTGCAAAGAATCAGGACCACAGGTTATACCATCCTTCACCTGCTGGAGTCAGAGAAATACTGGAGGATTGTAGGTGGCACACTGAATTATCAGGGGGTGCTTTTCAGCTTTTCTCTGACTCCATCTGCTGGAAGGGAGGCATAACCAGCGGTCTGGACTGATCCTGGTATGTACAGGGAACAGAGGATGCTTTGGACTCTGGGGTGTGTTTTGGGAAAACTGTTTCTGAAAATAGCCATTCAGATGGGCAGATGAAAAGGATACAAGTAACAGAGGCATGGGAGAGGGAGAGAATCCTGAATGCACAGCTGCCTGCCTAATAATCGTATTGTTGCAACTTTTGTCTTATGCTCCATAAAGCAATGCAACAAAGGTAGATGCAGACAGCAAACCTTAACATTCGTAATGAGACACTGTTTATGCTGGAATGTACAGACCCTGTCAGAAAGGAGGCCTGCAGGACACTGTCTGCAAATTAAATTTTAAAAAGCTAGTCATACAAGATAATGCTTTATTCCTCCATATTAAAAAAACAGTATTTAACAAAGCTAGTTCATCTTTAAAAAAAGCCAATCCACAACATGAAACAAGATGCATTCTAGCAGGACAGGAGAAAGCCAGGTAGGAAGGAAAAAGGTTCAGGATGCAGAAAGTCATCCCTGAACTCGTTTGTCTTTTTCCTGTTCGGGATGCAGAACAGCCTGCCTCTTTCTAACCAGCCCTTCCACTTGTGGCCTCCAATGTTCTCTGGACCCCCACACTACCCGTGGGCCTAGAGAGAGAGACCATCCCTGTGTGCCCAGGCATTCTGGGAGGTGGGCTCTGCCCCTCACTCAGCAGCTCTAAAACCAGCCCCCTGCTCTAGGATCACAGCTGTAAAAAACACCCTTTTCTGTGGTCCCCTGACAGACATGGCAGGAGGTGTAAGGAGCAACTGGATGTGATCCCCGAGTCATGGTTCCAACCCTTCTGATGCCATAAACGTTTGGCTAAATATTCAGATCAATGTGGTACAAAACAAAAACCCCACATTAAATTCATTTTAGGTGCTTCCTGCATAAAAGGCCAAAAGACAGTTAAGAGTCCCTTGCTGGGGCTACACAGTTCTGTACATCCTCTCCCTGCCAGATGTGCTCACAGAATCACACGTGGGGTGCATGAGGGGAGAAGTCGTCCGGACCTGTGGTGGCAGAGTGATCTGCTCCCCGTACAAGATCAAACCCTCATGCCCCTGGAAAAGTGCAAGTGTCTGGCAGTCATTGTGCCTCTTACAGCAGGGTCTGCTGCCCACAGGGAAAGTCGGAGCAAAACTACAAGATCCCACCCCACCTGCCAGCTGTAAGGAGCCTCCATTTGTTGTTATAAACTGCAGGTCCCAGGACTCCATCCCCTAAGCCCCCTTTAACTACAGGTAAGGGCCCTGGAAGTGAGCCCCCAGCAGGAGGAGCAGACTGCCCAGGAAGGGCATGCGGCATCGATTCCGATCAAGGAAACCGTACAACGCGCCCAGACAGGTGCAGAACACTGTAAACATTCCTCGTCAACCACCAGAAGTAAACTTCAGATTTGTTTAAGAGATGCCGGCTTACTAGTCCAGAGTCCGTGTGCAGGAGAGGGAATGGGGGTGAAGCGCTCCCAGCACTTAAGCGAAGTCTCCACGGGAGGAGGGGCAGGCCACGCAGCACGAGCGCTGGTTCCGTAGGCGCGGGCAACGCGGTTTCCGAGAGGGGGGACGTTAGTGTTGTGCAACAGGCTCGTCTTGTTCCATGGGAGCAGGCAGAACGCAGCATTGCAGGTATCGGGTACAGCTACGAAGATCAGGACCTCTCTTCAAACTCGAGACGTGCTGCCTTCTATCAGTCCCCAATGTTAAAATGGATTGGCAAAGAGTCTACAGTTAAAGAGTCTGGTTTGGGACTTTCCTCGCCCAAGTGTCCAGCAGGTCCCTCTCAATCTATGAACTCCAATGACTTGGGGTGCTCCAGGGATCCTCTTCGTTAGGAGTCCCTGCAGAAAATAAATAAAAAAAGAGAGCAAAACGTTGAGGTGCAGGCCTACAGAGCTTCTGGCTCCCCAACTCTCTCCAAGAGCTGCTAGGGATACCAAAGTGTTATCTGAATGAAGCCTCACAAATCTATGGCCAGGAAGAGCTTTGGGTTCTTGCATTGAATTCTATGGGTGGTACCAGGATCCAGGAGGCCAGCATGCCCAGAACACCCTTAGGAAAACCAAATACTGCACCAGAGCGCCTCCAAGTGGGGACTTCTATAGATGTGCCAGGAAGTTAATGCATTATCATGCAATGACTGAAAAGGAAAGCAGCAGGAGAACCTGTGAAGTCTCAGTGGACTGTCCGATGTTCTGCTTAGACAAAGCAGAGACCCTTCTGATTAGCAATGCCTACACCCCCACCTGGGCAGCCCTCTACAAAGTCTCTCCTAGGTTTAAGTCATCAGTAAATACAGGCTGGGCCCCTCATCCTCCAATCTTTACGGCAGCACTGTGCTAGCTTGCCTCTGGCAGTAATTACCCAGCAGGGCTATAGCACCCTCTCTTGTCACAGGACTGGGATTATTGCATTAGGTTAAGAGATCAGAGCTGCACTTGCTTCCCCAGCTCCTATTATAAATCTTAACCCAGGCAGGCGACAGCAGCTGCCTTCAGGCCATGGGCAGAACTCACGCCAAGCTCAAAGTATTGTCAGTACCTAGGGCTGCCACCAGGTGGCAGAAGAGCTTTGGAGACATCAGTTGGGGGTGGATTTGTAATGTGTTGCATATTTCAGATCTCTTAATGCAATAAACCCAGAGCTACTGCTGCCCAGCCCTTTCAAGCTCCAAGCCAGAGGTGGGAAAATGAAAGATTTACTTATTTATAATTGCACTATGAATGCACAGCAGCTACCGCTCACACCTTGCAAACTTGTGGGAATTCAACTCTTGAGTTACTGAGGCAGAGATGGGTACAGCACTTCACACGTAATGTTCAGGGAGTCTCCTGCTCGTATCTTTTGCTGGCTGTGGGGGTTGTGATAATTCCCCCCATATCAATTCCATCAGCTAGCCCAATACTGCAAGGAGATGACTTATCCCTCAGCAATTCCAAACAGAAGTTACAGCTGGAGCTCCAGTTAAAGTATTACCTTGAACCAGCAACACCTCCAGCAAGGGGCCAGGCTGCTAATGAGTAAATAGCCTTTACCTCATTTAATCAGAATCCCTGGCGAGAGTGCTTCAGCCTCCGAGATGTTCCTCAGGTTCCTTTCGGCTTCCTCGGAAGATCTGTGCAGGTATGATTAGAGACCATCAGAGAGCACCAAGGACTGGCAGGAGAATCTCCGCCAAAAGCCAGCAACATGCACAAGGGATGCGGCTATCAGGACTGATGACTTCCGTCACAGACAGCTCTGGCTCAATCCCTTCCTCTAGTGACTGCACTAATTCAGGTCACTTAAACCTCCATGCACACAGTAGTGGATAGGACGTGGATAGGACGTGGGGGACCAGGGTCCCTTCCCCAGGGCTACACACAGCCACGTGCTCAGTCAAGCTAGATCTACTCACGACAGGAAATCCCGAACTTCCTCAACAGTGATGTCCCCAGTGGAATCCAGGACTGTTTCTATGCTGTTATTTGGCGAATCCAGAGATGCTGGGGACAGGGCTTCCAGTCCCTCCAAGGGAGACCCTGAAAAATGGAGCACAAGCAGCAGCAGCGTTAGAGGGGGCAGCCCACGAGGAGGCCACAGAACAGCGCTCTCTGGTGCAAGAAATGGATGCTAAAATTAAATTCAGTACACAATTTCAGGAAATGCCATGAAATGCAAAATGAATGTGCTGTCTCCCCAAAAACAGACCGGGTTGCCAGGTTTCAGATACCAGGAATTCTGTACTTTAAGACATGAAGCATGGTCTAGAATACGCTAAGACGGGCTACAGTCCATTGTCTCAAATTCCTCTGAGAAACAAACAGCACCTAGTTACCCGTTTTCTCTCAAATGCTGGGGTACTTGTTCATCCTATGAAAGAAGCCATGCCATGGAGGCTCAGTGATACCTGGAGCATTACCAGCCTGAACTGCTCATGGATTGAGCACCTCCCAACTCCTGCAGGTGGGCAGAGACAGGGAGAGAGAGTCCAGGGCCGCTGAGCAATGCTAAATTGGAGCAAGCTGGGGGCCCTATAGGAGCTGCTGCAGTCCACCCCCCCCCACATCCCGCTCCAGTCTCTCCCACACTGCAGCTCAGCAAGTTTCATCCGCACGGGAGCAGACTCAAAGCTGTGCCCTGCCAGAAGCATTGGAGCAAGATGGGAGGAGACAGACTGGCTGGGGACAGGCATTCTGCCTTAGGTTTAGGATTTCTGGGAGATCATCATCTGGCAATTCATGAAGCCTGAGGAGTTTTTAGCTGACAGCAGTCCTGACTCAGTCAAAACCCCTGTCTCCGAAACAAAATGAGTCATTCAGGGTTGAAATTCTTCCATCTGAGGAAGATGCGCCAGAGCCTTCCAGAGTGCCTGTAGATTATAAGGTTCGTTTTGGCATGAAAGGCAGGGGATGTGCCAATTTCTAAAAAGCTGGCCTTGATAACAGCGAGGGGCTCCAGTGACCCCTTGAACAGAGACAGGATGCAGCAGGCAGCCGCTGTAATAAGCAAGGCCATGGGGGCGGTGGAGACCGGTGCACGAGGTGAGAGTCCTGTGGAACTGACCAGTGCCTTTCCTGAAAACAGATTTTAAAAAATTAAAAAACCCCACGACATTTTGCAGAGTTTATGGGTGCCCATGGATTGCACATTATAAAACAAGCTACCAAGAAGTCTGTGCAGATAGATAGATGCAGTCGCTGAAGGAAGAAAGCTTAGCTAGCTCTTACCTTCGTCTGCAAGCGAGCGGCGCGTCTCCGAGTTCTGCACCGTGTGCATGCCATTGGCCTGGTTAATTTTTGGAGATCCCGTCACATTTTTACTAGAAAGGGAAAAAAACCCACATTACCCACAAGAGAACCAGAGAGGGCTGAATCTAAATTTCTTTGCGTTAGTTGAGATCAGGGGAGCACTAGATGCAGTGCACTGGGACTTCATCAATGCCTTTGATAACTGAGCGCCCTTGGTATGGGTCCTAAGCTGAGTCAGGAGCTGGTCGAGTGGGTGCTGACAGATAGGGGGTTAATAATGTGCTGCAGGATTGCCCCTCAGCCCAGTTCGGATATTGTCGAAGGCCGATCAGGAAAGGATTGCCTTTTTGCAGATGCAAAAAACATGTAACAGGGTAGACACCCTAGAAGATGTGGAAAATGAGGCGAGGAGGAAGCCTGATGAATGGTCTAGCATCCAACAGCTAAGATTTAATACTTAAATGATCCTGCTTTTTTTTTTTGTTTGGATTGCAAAAACCCAAAGGGAGCAATACAATATTAGTCTGCTGCTGATTCAGAACAAGATCTCAGAGTACAATCAAATCAAAATTAAACTGCATAATCCACATGCAATAAAATAGAGTAACAATCAAAATAAGACATAAGCAATAAAATACAACCAAACATATGACAAGGTATTCAAACAATGCAAAGAGGCCTGTGTACACAAACAATTTGTTTTCCTAAAAATCATGCAAGACATCAAGTTCTGTGCACACATGAGTGGGATCATATCTGATGATCTTAAAGTGTCCCTAGAAGTAGATAAGGTGACAGCAAAAGCCAGAAAGCTACTTGGATGCAGAGGGAGAGGAATAACCAGCAGGAAAAAAAAAATAAGTGGCGATACTGTCTCTGTACAAGTCTGATGCAACCTCGTTTGGAGTATTGTAAACAATTCTGGATAGACTGAATAAAGCTGGTCCAGAGAGGAAAGGAAGATATTTAAATATGTGCAAGAACACGCACACACAGCAAGTGAGCGAGGTCATTCAATGGGAAGGAGGCTGGTCATGGGAGAAGGGTGAAGAGGTGGTGGATGCATGGGAGGTGAGGACAGTATCAGAACTCGAGAAAACATGGGACATCTCTGAGGGAGGAGAAGGGATGACAGAAGCTGAGCAGGAAGATGTGTGGTCGAATGGACAGGCCTGCTAGATTGCCCCCAAAATGAGCAGCAGACTAAGCTCATAGTAAGTAAGAGGATTTAAAAATGCAATTAGGAGATAGTGACCACCCCCCCAATGTGCCCAAAATGATTCTGTTTAAACCCCCCCCTTCATGCTCCCCACCACTCAATGCTCACCTGAGGCAGGTGACCTGTGGCCTGTCAAACTCCACCGAACATATTGGCTCTGTGATATTCCTGGCACTGAGCGAGAACCGCTCAAACTCTGACGGGGAGATCAAGTAGAAGCCTGCAGGGAAGGAAGGTTACAGGGAGAGCTCATACAGCTTAAGTCGTGGGTTGGCAGCAATGATCGAGGCAAAGCAATCCAGACATTCACAGGAACACAAATGCCATGCTGGGTCAGACCAAGGGCGCATCGAGCCCAGCAGGATCCTAAACAGCAGGTCCAACCGTCCCTGCTCGTAACGGGGATAAGCAGTGGCTGTTACTTGCCAGGATATAAATGTTTTTAAATAATGCATAAAAAGACCTTTTTAAACCCAATTACATTAACAGCTTTCACCACATCCTATGTTTAATTGTGCATGGATGCAGACCGTGTGATGGTGTGGGGGGAGGGGGGAACCTGAACATGCTAATTGTATTAATAGCCACACTGTCAATCTCCGATGCCTTGTGCATTTGGTCCTCTAACAAAACCCAGGTATGAAACCAAAAATCCAGGTGCTGGCGAGATGCCCACGTGAGGGTCCAATGACAAACATCGGCACGCCCAATACACACCTTCTCAAATGCTGGGAGTGGCTAGGGAGGAGTTTTCAGAAGCTAAATACCAAGATCTCCTCAGGAACGCTGCTACAGTCCTTCATTTATTGTTTCAACCTACCCAGAAAATCTAGAACAATTTTGCCAAAATAGTGGCTTTATGGGCAGAAATCTGTCCCACTTTCCTCTCAGTCGTTGATCTCATGCACGCAATTCTTAGATTTTTGTCCACGACAGGATCCGCGCAGGACGACATTCCTGGCCGAAAGCCCCTCCCCCCCCCCCCCAGGCAGCCTTTTTGTGAGCTGGGGCCCAGGCCTCCCCCCCCCCCCCCAGCCTCGCTCACCTTGTCCATATTTGGTGAAGATGCAGGACGCGATGCCGCTGATGTCCTCTTTGCGGATGCAGTCGTAGCGCACCTGCGGCCGCAGCCCTGGCACGCTGAAGACGTGTATGTCCCCCAGGTTGGTCAGGCACACCAGGCAGTTTTCCACGTAGTCCTCAGACACCGCGCTCACGAAGTTCACCAGTGCCACCCGGCGCACCCTGCAGCCTTCGTGCGCCGTCAGCTTGAACTTGGTTTTGGCGCTGACTTTAGGCAGCGTGAACACCTGCGGGAAGGCAACACATCAGCCCCCTCCCCCGAGGCTCCCATGCAAATCTAACCCAGAACGTCACCTTCAGCACAAGGTTCACGTCTTCTCGTTTCTCATCTCTCCAGTTGCCTCCTTAGCCCCGCTCAGGGCTTGGGACTGAGAGACGGTAAATGGGGAGTGATAGTTAAGCAAGCACGACAGGATCACTAGGAGCCTTTATGTGCACCCCCATTTTGTCTCGGACGCTTTTAACTGCAGAGATCCTACAGTGCAACAAGTGCAGAACATGGCAGGCCTCATGGGGTGGCCGCAGCACTGCCACGTCCTACCCCAGCAGCGTGGCCTGAATCCACATCCCACCCCCAACAGACTCATATCCAAAAATCATTCTCCGTTACCTTGAACTGTTCCTCAGAGGCGATGAGCACAGAATGGCTTCCCTGCATGTCGGGGGCCTTGGCCAGGTCCCGGGATACTTCATATGGTTCTGGCAGAGGACTGCCCCGCCCATCCAGGACAGCAATGGATACCACCGGTGCCCGGTGCATCAGCTGGATCTCCTTACCCAGCACGGCTTCAACCGCATGCTCCGAAAACTTCTCACGAGATGGCACCTCCAAGGCGTAGGCAAACACAGAGCCAGAGTTCGTCCCTGCCCACATGGTGGGGCCGTGGTGTGAAGCTAAGAAGGAAAGCAGGAAAAGTCTGGTGCCAGAATACACAAACCCAGCAAGAACTGGTATCAGAGCAACACCTGTGCAAAAATTATGCAAGTCCCAAGTCAGGGCTTCCAAAACTTGTCCTGGCTCCCCCATTCACACAGCCATGATAAAGGGGATGGAACAGCTCCCCTATGAGGAAAGGCTAAAAAGGTTAGGGCTGTTCAGCTTGGAGACCAGAGTGCTGAGGGGGGATATGATAGATGTGTTTAAAATCATGAGAGAACTACAACAGCCAAATATGAATCTATTTACTGTTTTAGATAATAGGACTAGGGAGCATTCCATGAAGTTAGCAAATAGCACATTTAAAACAAATCAGAGAAAACATTTCTCCATTCACACAATTAACTTCTGGAATTTGTTGCCAGAGGTTATGGTTAAGACAGTTAGCTTAACTGGGTTTAAAAAAAAATTGACTTAGGGAATGGCTACTGCTTATCTCCGGCATTAGTAACAAGGGATCTACTTAACATTTGGGTACTCGCCAGCTAGTTGTATCCTGAATTGGCCACTGTTGGAAGCAAGTTACCATACTGGGTCAGACTGAGGATCCAGCAAGCCCAGCATACCATGTTCCTAACCAGCAGGGGGTTTCGCGATACCCACAGTGAATACACAAGATTTTCATATACCAAAGCCAGTGAATGCAGATTTCTCATGCATACGTTTTCACTGTGGATATTCTGAAAGCCAACTGGTTGTGGGGTTCCTGGGACAAGTTTGGGAAGCCCTGTTATAAGTCACCCTGCCACACATTTAGTGCAGTGTCAATGCCTCGAACTTGCAACAAATGGGATGTTATGAGTATGTCCAAGCATGAGCAATCTCCAAAATACACAAGGGTAGTAGCAAAGCAGCAATAGACTTCCAAGAGTTCATTCAAGATCTTTTCTAGACCAGTGGTTCTCAACCCAGCCCTCGGGACAATTCCAGCCAGTCAGGTTTTCACGATATCCCCACTGAATGAGAAACTTGCGTACAAATCTCATGCATATTCATTGTAAATACCCTGCAAGCCAGACCAGACTAGCCAGGTGTGTCCAGAGGACTGGACTGAGCACTGCTGGTCTAGACAAAGAGGGCGATATTAGACTCCACTTAGCTGGAAAAGTCGTCACTTATCTAGCTAAATATCTGGCCATGCTTAGCAGCCACCACTTATAAAGTCAAGTGGTTAGCCAGCTTAGTGGTGGCTGGGAAATTGGTATTTTGGCGAAGAGATTTAGCTGGATAAGTAGTGATAATCAAGCTTATTTGTGGGTCAATTGCAGGTCTAAAGTTAGCCGGATAGATCTAGTGATGGATTCAGGATATCCAGCAGCATTACGGGTACACGTCCCACACAGAAACCTTCGATCAGCAAACAAAGCACTCTTAACCATTCCTTCAGTAAAGACAGCGAGACTAACCCAAGTGAGAGAAAGGGCCTTATCTTTAGCAGGCCCCACACTTTGGAATACAATGCCTGAAGATCAGATTACAAAGAGCTCTCAAAACCTTTAAGAAAAGCTTAAAAACATGGCTTTTTAAACCAGCATTTTCTAAAAAGAGACCAGAGAATAGAAAATATACAGGAATAGGCAGAAGAGCACCGGTACAGCACTATTCTCGAAAAGTGCATGATAATACTAATAAAACAATCAAATAAAATAACTATTTCACAACTAACGTCCTAGTAAACCACAGACTGAATTTTACCTATGAGTAGTACCTTACAGGTGCACATGGTCAGGACAAGCGATTGTCTTCTGATATATTGTAACCGAACCTGTTAGAATGTTCTACTGTAGGCATTCACCTTCTTTAATTTATGAGCAGACATGTAAACCTTTGCAACGGTATAGAAAAGATTTTAAATAAAAATAGATTGCCATGCTGCCAGATATAGCTGGTAAGTTAACCAAATAAATCCTACCCAGCTAATTTAAACGTTTACCTTTAATATCCACCCCAGAGATTTGTAAAAGTGAGAAAGTTGAGAGCAGCCTTAGATATTACTGTATTTTAACCTGCTCAAACTAAACTGCCTTCCCTAGCATAATAAAGTGACTGGTGGAGACCAAAATGGCCCATTAGATACTCGTGCACCTCGTCCCAGCCCTCACTTTATATCCTCCCAAACCTGCCCGGGGTGGCTTCCATCTCCACTTGTAGGACCCTTCCTGGTTAAGGACATTCAGCCTCCCCATGCTCATTAAAGTCTGGATTTATCCACTGTCCCCGTCCCCAGACTTCCCGGATGCCCAGAGCATTTACTGAATCCTACAGCAGCAGCGCAAGCGAGATACCCGAGCAGCAGCCTCCATGGGGTGCAGGTTTCTCTCGTGCTTCGGCCCCATCACCCTGACGTGCCGCTTTGAATTCCATCTACAAGTTCCTCCTGGTGCAAGATTCTATTTATATGAAGCTATACAGAGTCCAACAACTAAAGCAGGCCGATGAGCTAGCAGGATCTCAATAGGAGGACGAGTGAGGAAGAAGAGATGGGAAATTCGATTGTTGCCAATTCTAATCCCTCAGGGATAGGAACGTTCTGGCTCCTATAGCATTTTTTAGTTCAAGGTATGGGATGTATGCAGATAGCAGATCGATGGTCTATAAACTGTAATAAGATGTGCAGCATGCTCGCTATCTGATCTGTTGTAACGCTGAGGGCACCATTGAAGGCTTCACAGGGCAACGTTAACCTAAATACCCAGAGGAAGACCATATCCAGGCTCCAGCATCATGCAAGACAGTCGACAAGAATACCAGCGTTCACCACCACAGCAAGAATGAAGCAGAACAGAGACTGGGACTCTGATACTCCACAAGCCCGCACGCTGCCTGGGCTAAGGATGGGAATTTTAGAGAGCAGAAACAAAATGAACCCCCTCCAGTTACTGGAAGAGGAATGGACGGTGGTAAGAATGCGCTGTACACTGCCAGGGAAGGCTGCAAGCCCTGTGCTCCCTCACACAAAAGAGGCAGGCGAGAGCTGCTAGAGGATGCATTTTAGAGCAGGATGCGACCTGAAGATTCCAGCTCCAAAGCCAGAAATCGCTTGTGTGTGTCAGTTCAGCATGAGCCTCCCTCCCTCCCTCTCATGTAGTGGCAAAGTGCCTTGCCACATCTGGACCTTACGGCCAAGATAAGAAAATTATTATTTACCTAATTTTCGTTCCTGTAGTACCATGGATCAGTCCAGACAGTGGGTTATGTCCCCAATCCAGCAGATGGAGTCAGCACAAGCTTTGAGGGGGCGTCACCCTATATACCACTACCCCCTCTGCAGGAGTTCAGTATCGAGTATATCAAAGCCCGAGTAGAAAACCCGAACCCCGTAATGGATCAAGTTGAAAAAGAACCGGCAACAACAACCGGGTACCTATAAGAACTAGAACTGTAAAGATCCTACCAACGGGTAGGAAAGGCGAAAAACACAGCAAGACAACCTGTGGGGAACTGCGAAAGCAGTAAGAGCGGAAGCCGTAAGAAAACACAGCCACAGAAAAGAACCGAGCAGGCAGAGCACCCAGACGCGGTGGGCGTCTGGACTGATCCATGGTACTACAGGAACGAAAATTAGCAGGTAAATAATAATTTTCTTTTCCCTGTACGTACCTGGATCAGTCCAGACAGTGGGATGTACCCAAGCTTCCCTACATCGGGTGGGGTCCTGCGAGGCCTGCTCGTAGAACCTGTTCGCCAAGATGTCCAGAGACAGTAGAGGCGAGATGGAGGCGATAGTGCCTTGAGAACGTATGCAACGATTTCCAGGTGGCTGCTCCACCGATTGCTGGAGAAGAGAGCGAGCGGACCTCCGCCCAAGAGGCCGCCAGAGCACGTGTAGAATGCGCGACAATGCCGGGTGGGGGAGTCCGCCCCACCCCAATGTAGGAAGCTGCAATGCCAGCCTTCAGCCATCTGGCAATCGTCGTCTTCGAGGCCTGGGCCCCGTTCTTGGGACCCGACCCAAGGACGAAGAGATGGTCCGACGGCCGGAACACACTCGTAGCCTCCCGATAGATACACAGAGTGCGCTTGACTTCCAAGAGTCGTAGAGATTTCGGCTCAAAACACGAGAAGGACGGCAGTTCCACCGTCGGATTCACATGGAATGCAGACACCAGCTTCGGGAGAAAAGATGGAACGGTGCGGATGGAAACTCCAGAGTCGGAGAAAACGCAGAGAAGGCTCTCTACACGACAGAGCCTGCAGTTCCGATATGCGACGAGCGGAACAGATTGCCACCAGGAACACTGCCTTAAGGGTGAGATCCTTAAGCGTTGTACTACGCAGTGGCTCGACTCTAGGAGGGACAAGGATCCCGCAATGGAGACCGCAGATGTTTAATACCCTTGAGGAATCGAACAATACCCGGGTGCTGCAGTAGAGAATCCCCATCACACAATAGCGAACCAGGGCGGCCACCTGGACCCGCAGGGAATTATAGGCGAGCCCCTTGTCCACTCCCGCTTGCAGAAGTTGGAGGATCTGAGGAACAGAAGCCTCAGTTGGTCCCGTGTCCTGACCGGCAAACCACAACTCGAACACCTTCCAGCCCCTAACATAGGCTATCGACGTCGTCGTCTTTCGTGAACTCAACAGCGTGGACAGTACCGCCTTCTGGTAGCCCCGGCGCCGGAGGCGGCGCCTCTCAAAAGCCAGGCCGCAAGACAGAAGAGTTCCATGACAGATGCCCGAGTCGGATGGGTCTGTCGATCACCAGCTGTAGAAGGACCGCGAAGATCAGTCCCCTGATGATACTCTATTCTGCGGGGTGTTCTGAAGGAGATGGGACGGCCATGGGAGCACTAGAGCATCAACTCCCTCCGCACCTCGCTCCCTCCGGCGACTGAAGAGACGGGGAGCCTTGGCGTTGTGCGCGGACGCCATCAGATCCAGGTGAGGGGTCCCCCACCGATGGACAAGCAGTTGCATCGCCCCGTCGGATAGTGACCATTCCCCGGGATCCAGTAGTTGACGACTGAGGAAATCTGCCCGGACGTTGTCCAACCCTGCGATGTGCGAGGCCGCCCGGCGGACCAGAAAACCGCTCCGCCCACTGCATCAACATCGCTGCCTCGAGCGCGACCCGCGGGCTGCGAGTGCCGTCTTGTCGGTTGATCTAGGCCACGGTGGTCGCGTTGTCCGATAATATTGTCTGGTCTCCAGACGATTGATGGACCATTTCGACTCTTCCTCGGACCACGTCCCCTGCGTGGAGCTGCGGTCGCAGGCTGCCCCCCAGCCGACGAGACTGGCGTTGTTGGACACGCCGCGAGCCAGATTCGCCGGATCCAACCACCAGCGCAGACTGTTCCTGGCCACTTGCGGCAGAGGGAGGGTCACCCGGTAGTCCTGCGAGGGCGGTTTCCAACGGGAAAGGAGAGCTCGCTGTAGCGGCGGGAGGCGCGCAAACGCCCAAGGGACCATGTCGATGGTGGAGACCATCACCCCCAGGAGCTGCAGGTAGTCCCAGGAGGTGGGATCTGGTAACGCAGAGAACCGCCGTATGTGATCCCGCAAGGAGTGCGCCTTGTCCTGTCGCAGAAAAACCTTGCCCAGACGGGCGTCAAGCGCTACGAGGGCACGAGGAAGCTCTTGGAAAAATTCACCCCCCATTCGAGGGACTGCCGGAACTGTACTTCACCACCCATTCCAGGGACCGCCGGAACTGTACTACCCTGGTCACCGCCTTCTGGCCGTGGCAGAAAGACTTCGCTCGAACGAGCCAATCGTCCAGATATGGATGGCCTAGAGTGCCCTCCTTCCGAAGGGCAGCCGCCACCACTACCATGATCTTGGGAAAAGTGCGCGGGGCCGTCGCCAACCCGAATGGGAGGGCTATAAATTGGAAATGCTGGTCCAGAATCTTGAACCTGAGAAGGCAATGATGTTCCCGGTGGATGGGAATGTGCAGGTATGCCTCCGTCAGATCCCAGGGGGCGAGGAACTCCCCCCCGATGCACCGCCGCAATCACCGACCGCAGCGTTTCCATGCGGAACCGGACCACCCGGAGGGACTTGTTGACTTCCTTGATATCCAGGAGGGGCCTGTAGGAACCGTCCTTCTTTGGCACCACGAAGTAAATCGAATAATGGCCCAAGTCCACCTCGCGGGCGCAATAGTGCCTATCTCCCGGAGCCTGTCCAGTGTTAACTGCACAGCCCTTCGCTCGGGACCCTATCCGCAGGTGGAGAAGATGAACCGGCCCTGCGGAACGCGGACAAAACTCCAAAGCGTAGCTGTGTTCTATGGTGTCCAGGACCCACTGGTCCGAGGTGATGTGCACCCACTCCTTGTAGAATAACGCCCGCCGACCCCCAAGCCTGGGGACGACGGAGTGGGCGAGCCTGGCATCCTTGCGAGGATTTGGGAGAGGGGAGTCCCGTCCCGGGGGTGGAGCGTGCGGGCCGGCGCCCGCGAAAGGAACGCGACCAGGGCTGAGACCTGGGAGCGGAGAAGACCGGTATCTGTCCTCCGGCAGACGATGAACCGCATTTTACCCCAGGGGCTTGATGATTTGATCCAAATCCTCTCCGAAGAGGAACTTACCCCTGAAAGGCAGGGAGCCTAGACTCGACTTGGAGGACGTATCCGCCGCCCAGTTGCGAAGCCACAGCAAACGTCTGGCCGACACCACCGAAACCATGGAACGCGCCAGCACCCGAAACAGATCGTACGAGGCATCCGCCCCGTACGCCACCGTGGCTTCCATCCTATCCGACTGGGCGGCCTCCTCGGGAGGGAGGGCCTGGGACGTGAGAAGTTGCTGCACCCAGAGGAGGCTTGCCCGCTCGAAGACCTTTTTGAGGAAAACCTCCAACTTGCGATCCTGTGCATCCCGCAGGGCCGCGCCTCCCGTCACTGGGATCGTCGTCCTCGTCGTGACCGTCGACACCGCGGAGTCCACTTTTGGTACCCTAAAGAGGTCCAGAAAATCTTCCGGCAAGGGATACAACTTTTCCATGGCCCTTTCGACCTTCAGGGAAGCCGCTAGGACCGGATCCCCCGTCTTCGACGAGGTGACGACCGCAGGCGCTACAGGCGCGGGCGGATCCGGCGGCGGGTTGAGATCCAGCTCCTGGAGAATCAGCAGGATAAGGTCGTCCAGCTCTTCCCTCTGGCAGAGGCGAAGCGTGCGCGGATCATTCCCCTCCGGCGTGGAATCCGCCTGGTCCCAGTCCGTATCATCAGGGTCAGGAGCCCCCGGGTCTGGTGCCGCTCCCACCGGCCCCGGGAGGGGTCGGGCCCGGACCGGGGGGGGGGGGGGGGTGTTTGGGGGCCCCCACGCCCGTCAGGACGGGGGGGGGGGGGGGGGGGCCTGAGAAGCAGTCGCCGTCCGAGGGACCTTAGCCGGGGGAGGCCCTGCCGGTGCGTCCAACCCCTGCAAATGTGCCTTGTGCAGAAGCAAAATAAATTCCGGGGAAAAAACCCCGGCCTGCCCGAGGAGGCCCCGGCCGAAGGAGAGGCCGTGGCACCCTGTCCCTGCGGACCCGGTTCCGGTACCAGGGTTGGGAGAGAAGCCGCTACCGCTTCCCCATCCTCCAGCGCTCCCTGAGACCCCTCAGGGCGCTGTGGATGCAAAATGGCCGCCGTTCCCGCCACGAATGGGGGAGGGGCCTGCCGACGCTGCCCGGGCAAACTGGAAAGGAAGGTAAAAATTGTCGAGGGACTGCGAGGTGCCCTCCCCCCCGGGGGGCACCGAGCGCAAATGTCGTCCCGAGAAATGCGGGGCCCCGGCTCCCCGCAGGCTGAGCAGCGCGACGGCCGCGGCATGGAGATCGCGTGTGAAGAACCGCCTCAATCAAATCCTTCAGCCTCGGGGGGGGCCGCGAGAGAGCGCAAAACGGCGCCGCGGGGGGGCCCGATCGGCCTGCACTGCCCGCCGGAGGGAGCTCCAAGTGCCGCGGGGGGGCCTCCTGGCCGCACAACCCGCCGAAAACGGCCTGCCTGCCTGCCACAGCTGAGCAGCGCGACGGCCGCGGCATGGAGATCGCGTGTGAAGAACAGCCTCAATCAAATCCTTTAGCCTCGGGGGGGGGCCGCGAGAGCGCAAAACGGCGCCGCGGGGGGAAAAACAAATAGGCAGAGGCCAAAGTCGAAAATCAGTAAGAAAAGCACAGGGAAAATCCTATCTCAATGGGAGAAACCCAGGATACCCTACTCGCATCTGCTGGAGTCAGAAGATACTGAACTCCTGCAGAGGGGGTAGTGGTATATAGGGTGACGCCCCCTCAAAGCTTGTGCTGACTCCATCTGCTGGATTGGGGACATAACCCACTGTCTGGACTGATCCAGGTACGTACAGGGAAGGGCAGCCTAGCCCAGCCCAGGGAATCTGTCCCAGGAGATAAGATTTGCAGCATTAAAGACAGCAAGCACGACACAGCCGACAACCTGGAAGATCAAGAAGGAAAGGCAGCCAAAATGCAAATGGAGGTTTATAATCTCCAGATGACGACACCAGTGGTTTACTCAGGTAGGAGAGAGAGTGGATGCACTGATAGAAGGGAGGTGTGGTTAACCTCCCACCCCCACCACGTCCCCATACAAAGTTTCACCAGAAAAAGCAAGTAAGAGAATGACTAGAAGTTATACCCAATGGGTGCTCCTTACCGTCTCTGAGGAATGTGTCAGCAAAGTAGAGACAGCGCACCACCCCAGAAAGGCAGTCGTCAGCCGAGCGGGGCTCGATTCGCCTCTGTACCGGGGTCATCTCCAAATCATGGGGTCCAGCCTGCTCTGCCAACTGCGCATTGGCTTCCTGTAACTAAACCAGCAGCAGTGAGTCTCACCCTTGAGCTGGGAGGGGAGACTGCAAACATCACAGAGGGAGGGAAGTTTACGGGGTCGAGAGTCAAAACTGCCCTGGCAGCAGCTTAAAGCCAGCTGCGTCGTTCCTCCCAGCCAATAAAGGAGAAACCCAAGTCTGGGACCTAGCCCCCTGGAGAGCATGCAGTGCGGAAGCCACACGCTCTACTGCTGCCCACCTTCTCCAACCCTCCTGCCCTGCGCCGTTACCTTGCTGGATGGGCTGCCGGCGGTCACGCGCTTCTTCCCGGACACCCTGCTCTTGCGGATCCTGCGGAAGGACTGCCTCAGGGACTTCTTTAGGGACTTCACCCGGGAGAGAGGACCTTCCATGGCCAGGGAGTCGTTGGGATGTAGCGTACACCTGCCACATAAAGTGAGGCTCGTTTCTAAGCCATCCCCGAAAGTGAAAGCACCACCACCCCTTCCCCCACTCCCCGGAGACCAGCTCCCAGAACAAGCTGCAGTCTGGGGGAACACACCAGGTTTAAAAAAGTTGGAGGTCTCCAATTTGGGCTTTCCCATATGCCATAAGTCTGGGTCAGAGCACACACTATGATGTTGCCCCCCCAGATAAGGCTGGGACGTGCTCAGAACTGCCGTTTCCTATCTGGCTCCATCTTTAGGGAACATATTACTGCTATATGCTCCAAGAAAACTGAAGTTTTGTAAGTTGCCGAAGATCTGGCTGTTTGAATAAGCTTTTGAAAGAAAGTTTTAGGATGAATTTTGTTATTGTAGGTTTTGATTTTATTTATTTATTTTTAATGTTATGCATTGTTACAAGTTTGCCCTGATGGTTCAGACAATGGAAGCGCAGGATATTTAATGTACTCTTGTTAACCTATAGCAGGATAGTATGAACACCCTGAAATGGCATCACTAGCCACAGGAAAATTGGTTCTTACCTGCTAATTTTTGTTCCTGTAGTACCAGATATTCATAGGTCACCAATTCACAGTTTTGTTTAAAAACGTTTTACTTTTTTTTCTATTATATTTTCCTAAATATATTGTATATAGTCTCTACCATATTATGTATCAAATTTCACCTTTAGGTGTAGTACCTTGCACAACTGCTAATGAAAGGGAAAACCTCAGACCGCACCAAAATCTTTGCCCTACAGCAACCAGAGGGACTGAATTTGGAAGGAGAATGGTCACGATTTTTTTTTATCACCACTAGAGGACCTCAGTAAGAAGGAGCCGGTTTGGTGGAAGAATTACATAAGAGTCATGGGTCTAGACTCGAGGTGCACCGAGATCATACAGATCCATACAGATCACCGTGAATGAAGGCGGATGCTTCTGCCTGGATTGGTAAGAGAACCTGAAGCTCAGTTAAAGATGGGGATCGGTTGAGTTTACATCCATTGAGATGGTTCACACTGGACACTTCCTTTTTAGAAAAGATATGGCTGTTTAAGCGTGGGGAAATGCTAGTCACTAAGATGCGGTGTGAATATTAGTGTGCTCGTATGCCCCGAAGCAGCAAAATTTAAGAGAAACATGGCCATGTTGGCGTTTCACAGGTAAGTACATCTTGAATTTGTCTGCTGAAAGCTAGAGGCTCTTCGGGACAGTAGATGGACAGAGGTAGACATTCAGAGCGTGTTCAGTGCTATTTAGCCGGATTAATGGGACTTATGCAGCTAAGTAGCGGACGCTGAATATGCACATTTGTTCAGTTGCCATCACTTAGCCATACAAGTCCCTTGTACAGCTAAAAAGGTAATCGCATAAAAGATAGGTGTGTAGGAGGAGGACTGGGGCGGAGCGACTTAGCTGTATAACTTGCGCAGCTAACTGCCACTATTCGGACTTAGCCACACGGCACGTCTAAACTCACACGGGTAAGTGCTCAGTTACATGCATAGCCGTGCCGCTGATTATACATCATAACTTGGCGGCTAAATTACTTGACCAGCCAGCTTTGAGAGCTGACCCCAGAACAAGTGGTACCCACACTGCTGCAGTGTTAAGAAAACAGAAGTTAGAATAAAGGATGAAAGTTTTTGTTTTATTGTTAAATACACCAGCGATGGCAGAAAAATAAAGGCACCAGAAGCCCTGAAAAGACAAAACAGATTTTAGTGCTAGTGCTGCCTGAGGTTTTCCCTTTCATTAGCAGTTATGAGGGTGAGCACTGTCCTGATAGAGGATACCTTTGCAGTTTCTCTGTCTCCCTCTGCTGGACAGGAGGCTCAGCTCAACCCACTGTCTGGACTGATCCGGGAATGTACAGGGAACTGGAATTTGAATACTGGGTTTACTGCGTTGGAGAGTAGCACTTTATCACTAGTCACCTTGCCAGCACAGGATTCCGCCGGTGGTAGTCAAACAGTCCAAAGCCATGGCTAGTACCGAAGGCCACGAGGTTCCATTCCGAGTGCAGCGTGACCGCAGTGACTGCTGCAGGGGGCATGCACTGCACCAGAATACCTGCTTGGAAGCCCGGGGGGAAATGGAGGGGGCCATTCCTGGGGGTCAGCCGGTCATGCCCTTTCCAAGTGAAGCCCTCCCGGTCCTGCAGGAGATCCATGGTGGCAATGCTGATTACGTGATCCGACTTCTCATCGCTCAGTTCCATGAGCAACACCTGACGCGGGGGAACAGGCCATGAGCAAAAAAAAAAAAAAAAACCATTACCAGTTGTGAAGCAGTCAAAGATTCTTTAAAGCTACTGGAGAAAGGAGATGCTGAAAACAAGATCTTAAAAGTTGCAGGATTTGTCTTAGCGGGAGAAGTGGTTTACTGCATTTGAAGTTTCACTACCTGAACCTTTAGCGCCATGGTCGGTCATTAACCCAAGGGCGGGGCAGCCTGTGGAACACCCCAGGCAGAAGTCCATGCGTCTTGCACACCTCGAGAGGCCGGGACCACATGAGGGGCGCATCGGGTCCCATCGAAACGCCAACGTACCCAAAGCAAGACTAAACCGTGGCAGAACATGCAGACTATAAGAAACCACTACTGCACTCTGCGCGCCACTGGGAGGCGCATCCTGCGAGATTACCTGCCCGGCCGTCCCCGCAACAGCCATCCTGCCGCTGTATTTACAGAGGGCAATCTTCTGAATTCCCAGCCTCGGGTCATCACTGTAGGGATCAAAACATCCAACCTATTCAATGACAAAAATCTCACTTAAGTCAAGAGGCTTAAAAAAAACCAAAAACACCCAAAACCCCCAATTGACTGTCAGCTGCAGCAAGTTTAGGAATATGAGGGGTGGGCAATTCTTGCTCCGAGGGCACTGCTCCTGCTGAGTGACCGACACAAGCCTTAGGATGCCATTCAGCCAAGCAAACACGCGCTTCACTGGGTTGACGTAGTTTCTTTAAGTTGAGTCCAGGGGCAACATCTGGAACAGGCTGTCAAGTTTAACCACTGCACCCTCTCCAGTTTTAAAGTTTATGCACCAATCGATTCCATCACCGTCTTGCCCTTACCGGCTGGGTGGGGGGAGAGAAGTGCTTTAGTGACCTCGTGAGGAGAGTCAATCCTTCACACATCTGGAATAACTCCCCCCCCATAGCAAGCCATCCAGTATTCCTCCCTCTCCTGCAGACCCAGCATCTGAAGCATTCGTTTCCCAGCCATGTTCCAGAGTTTTACCCCATGTTACAGCAAACCTGCCGACAGAAGGGCACCGGCGCCTCAGCCACAGCAAAATCGCTACGGTCTGGGCAAACGTGAAGCAGCTGTGCGTCTCGCCTTTGTACCTTGTGGAAGGGGGGCCACTCCTCCTCACTGCCCTGGGTCAAGCTATCGTGCTCACAGTCCGTCTGGAATATGCCGGCCGTCCCCAGCTTGTACAGTGGCTTCAGAGAAACTCCTGAGGCATCCCAGAAGCGCACGGTGCCGTCCTCGTGCCTGGGAAAAGACCCCACGATTAGTTACCTTGCTGAAGGCCAGAGGCAGGGAGAGGGAAACTGATGGTGAACGAGTTCTGCTGGAACAATCCCGCCTGGTGTGAGCAGGCATCGTCCGGCACATTCACCCCAGCCTCCTTTGGGAGAGACTTGGAAAGCCTAATGCAGATATCTGCTGGGCAGAAAGATGTGCAGTGGGCAGATATTACAAGGAGGAATCCTTCACACGGGGCGGGCAGGAGAGAGAGAGAGAACCAGAATCCTGCGCTCCATTCCTCCTCAGGCATTCTGGGTCCATGGCAAGCTGACTGCACAGGAGGCAGGAAGTCCTCGGCAGGAAGCTCCCGGGGCTTCCAGTTCTAGGCCGATCCTGACCCTTGATCATGTGACTAGGGGAATACAAGGCCCTCATACAGACTTCCAGCCCCAGCACCACAGCTATTAAGGAGCGTGCAGATAGGTAGTGACTACTACACTTGGCTCCCATGGGCTAGGAATCCTGAACTGCCCCATCCTTTCCCCAGCTTCAACCCCTAATGGACAGCAGGAAGTGCATGAGCTGCTATTTAAAAGCCGAATGACTGCAGATGTGCCAAACTAGGCACACAATCTGCCCACCCAGCAATTTCAATTAAATGTTTTATATCTGGAGCTATGAGAAACCTGTGGGGGGATTTATGCAGTCCATGTTAACTAGGATTTCTATGCCTTCTGTATTTCATATGCTACATCTGCACATGATAGCCTGATGGGATGCCCTGCATTAGAAAAAGCAGCAAGAGGGGAATCCCTGCCACAGGCGGTCCCCAATGCCCCAGCCATTCGTAGACTAGTGGGAGTCACAAAATATTTCCCATTAGAGCCAAAGCGAACGCCTAAGCCTCCTATAAGAGGAACAGAAGGTAAGGTTGCCCTCCTCGAGGAGGCTGGACAGCCATCGTGATGGAGGGTGGGCGAGGGGGCTGGACAGCTGTCGTAATGGAGGGTGGGTGAGGAGGCTGGACAGCCGTCGTGATGGAGGGTGGGCGAGGGGGCTGGACAGCTGTCATGATGGAGGGTGGGCGAGGAGGCTGGCCAGCTGTCATGATGGAGGGTGGGCGAGGGGGCTGGCCAGCTGTCGTGATGGAGGGTGGGCGAGGAGGCTGGACAGCTGTCGTGATGGAGGGTGGGCGAGGGGGCTGGACAGCTGTTGTGATGGAGGGTGGGCGAGGGGGCTGGACAGCTGTCGTGATGGAGGGTGGGCGAGGGGGCTGGCCAGCTGTCGTGATGGAGGGTGGGTGAGGGGGCTGGCCAGTTGTTGTGATGAGGGTGGGTGAGGAGGATGTGTTTTCCTGCATCCACATCTGGGACACTGGAAGGTCTTCCAAAAAGAAATCCATTAATCAGGAGAGCCCTGCAGACACTCCCGGGAGTCACTCACCCCGTTAGAAGCAGCCCTCGCTGCGTGGGCTCCTGGGCAATGCTTCCTCCTCCGTTGATTGGCCACTTCTGAAACGAGACCTCACCCCACATAGCGGACAGATTTTAGAATAAAGCAGCAGCTAAGCATGAAAAAAAAAAAATTTAAAGTTCAGCTACTAACGTATATGGACTAGAGCGCGGCAGATGACAGCCCCCGCCCCAAGCACAGGTGCTCCCCTTCCCACTCCGGCCACATCCATGATAAACTCACTGAAGCCAGCCCAGCGACTTCCCTCCTGCAGCCCCTGGACAGAAGGAAGGGTCACGGTCGCACGGCCCAGTCCTTCCATAACCTAGCAGAGCGGGCAACGCGACGTGAAAAACCCCTTACCACAGAGCACGGCTGCGGCGTCTGCTGCTCTCCAGCGCCGATGATTCGCTCCCACAGCTTCAGGGGCACATTGGAGATGTGATAGGCACAGGTGATGGCAGAGGAATGCAGCGGGGCCAGATAGGGGGCAGGGACCGTCGGCCACCCAGGGGTCTGCAGGTCGATTACCACCAGTTCTTCCTCCACCAGCACCACAAGGGCACTCGGGTTATCAAACTCTGCAGGGGGGGCGGAGGGGAAGGAAAAAAAAAAAAAAAAAAAGAGCCAAACCATGATGCATCAGCGTGGAATTGAGAATAAAAGCAGCTTTATGTAAAGATACTGACGAGAACTGGAAGGACGACCGGTGATTCTCAAGAAAAGAAGAAAGGCTGCTTACCCTCCTGTGCCTCAGTGTTGTATACGGTAAAGAAGTCAATAACGCGAGAGGTGAAGTCCAGGGTCACGAGCGTTTTCCCCTGCAGCACAGTCACGCAGTGCCGGTCACCATAGCTGGCCCGGGGCATGCCCCCGCTGAACACAATGAAGTGGTTCCTGGGCAGAGGAGAGAGAGAGAGAGAGAGAGGGAAAAGGCAACATTTGTTTCACGGAGCGGGCACCTCTGACCCTACCTCCACTTCTGGCCATTTACCCTCCAGCAATTCAGGAGACGACCGTGCCACTCACCCAACACCAGGTCATCAATTCAGACCTGCAGGCAAAAGTTAAGATGCGGGAGTGAAGTCGAGGCACCGATAATGCACCAAGGTGGGAAGAGCCCAGAAAGAAAGAAGACGTTCCAGCGCATAAGAGAGTAGTGAGAAACTCCCAGTGTGGCAGGTACGCACGGGCCCTGGATCTAACCACAGTGCCAACCCGCTCAGCTGCACATGTGCTTTATTATACAGATAAAGAGAGGCACGTGTGTCTGATGCATTTAGCTGTCCTGCTCAGATTGTGCAGTCAGGCTCTTTTGGGGTAACACAGCATCAAAGACAGCAGGGGAAAAGCCAACGGCACACGTGCTGTGCGCCCGACCGCCCAATCACAGAGTTTAATGGAGGGACGTACCCAGAGCTGCAGGTTCTCCACTGGATTTTATTGATGGCTTTGCAAGGGAATGGACCTGAAAGACATTTTAAAGAGTAGACCAAAAGCTTAATATGGGGACAGTACCAATGGGCTTTCAACGTCTGAACAGTCCCTGCCTCCTACTTGTATAAGAACAGCGGCTAAGCAAGGCAGCGTTCTGTACACAAGGTAGACATCTTGTTAATGTACCGTTCTCTGTGGGACCAGATCTCTACGAAGCTTAGGTGTGGAGTAATATTTCATTCTGCTTTCCTCTTTAGTTTGTTAAAATCACCACCCATCCCTCACAAGATCATGACCAATGTTACAGTTTTACCTACATCCCATGTCAAACACAGACAAGTGCCAATACTTAACTAGGGTTGGCAGATGAATATGTTAAGTCAAATCCAGTTTTCTCCTGCCAGACAAGCTGATGCACGCAGTGGGATAATGCATGTAATTCTGCTTTTCTTAGAGAAGACCTAGAGTGCACAACAGGGAGCACCCAGGACTGGTTTGTCTTGAGCTATAGTGGATGGCTTTGTTGGTGCTGGTTTGGGCCTGGTTTCAGGTGGGCCTGGTTTCAGGTGATTTGTGGTGTTTTTGTTGAGAGTTACTGGGTCCTCCAAGGAAGCCCTTTTTCAGGTCTCTGTTGGAGCTCAAGGCTTCGGGCTCGGTGAAGATTGAATCAAGTGCCATGGGGAGGGCATATAGCTTTTAATTTTAATGTCTTTCTTAGCTTATAAGTTCTGTAATAAGTTACAAGTTATATGTAATAATTTAAGTTTCTTATCCTATCTACAAGTTCTTCGAAGTTAGCCCTATAAATTGTTCCTTCCTGTTCTACGTAAACTGACGTGATATGTACCAGTACATGAACATCGCTATATAAAAGCCTTTAAATAAATAAATATAGCTACTGGAGTGGGAAGAGGTTGCTACCCTACAAAGCCTGGTGATTTTTTCAGCCCTTTGCCTCTAGGCCAGAGGGGACCATGTGTCTGCAGTCCCTCAGGAAGCCTGGTCGTGCGCCGGACCAAGGCAGAGAGAAACGTAATTGTGTCCATCCGGGGTGGGCATGATGTGCCCACAGAAGCAATATTTGAAGCCCAGGGCCTTTTGTCGACATAGTGAGAAGAAAAATGTGTGTCTGTGTGCAACATGGAAAAAGAAAAATACCAACTAGCTTGAATAGTTGACAACTGAACTCCTGTGCGTGAAAAGGCTCTACTACTGGAGAAAGTTTCAATCTGCGCTGCTGGAGGACATTGCACCCAGTCAGCATGGCTCATTCACTCGCTTATGGATGAAAGAAAGGATCGCTTCCCTGCTTCTGGACACCAGGAGAGAGCAGACACTGGCAGCAAGGACTCAGAGCTGGTGAGGGAACCAGGAGCACTGGCTTTCAACCCCCCCCTGACTGATAAGGGCTGAGCCAGCTCAGGGATCTTCAACCCTCCCCGCTTGCCCTGCTCCACCCAAGGGATGGCCCATGAGGGAACCTAACACTTTGGGGAGCCTTCCAGGAATCTTTTTTTTTTTTAACTATCAAAACTCTAGACTGCAGGTTTGTACCTCTAACATCTGCTGGAGTCAGAGAAATACTGAGGGAGTGCAGGTGGTGCTCTCTTATGTAGCAGTGCCTCAAAGGTTTGCTCTCTGCCTCCATCTGCTGGCAGGGATGCATAACCCACTGGTCTGGACTGATCTGGGACATGAACAGGAACAGCTCTGCCAAGTTCCTCCATATGCATGCTCTGATTGGGGTTCCCTGTCATTACCAATTCCCTGCTGTACCCAGAAAAAAACAAAACACACACATCTCTGCAAAAAAGCTGCTTCTCCACTTCAGGATCATAGAAGGAAGTAAAGCAGAAAACCCCTGACCCACCTCATGACCTTCAGAACACACAGCCATCTTAACTATCCTGTTACGCTAAACTGAAACCTGAGCAATTTTACTGAAGACATCTCCTGCCAACTCTAAATTATCCTTGTAGTACTTGGCAGATCCAGGGGATCCACAATTCTACAGATTAATCCCACAGGACTCAAAACGTGCCGAGATGGAGGGAGCAGGATGCAAGAGACAACTTCGCAGCATACATTCCGGCCTAGAATTGCAAGCTTAAGGCCCCGAGCACAAACAAGGAAGAAGAAGGAGCCAAGCTCAGCACCTGATGTGTCAGCATGAGGTCAACAAGATTTCTGCGCAGTTAATCAAAGTTCAGTACACTGCCTCCTCACAATAGGAAGTGAAGAATCTGGACGCATGCACACACAGTTCATGCGACCAGTTGTTTCATCAGTCACGTTTGGAAACGCCCAGTTCCTCCTTCCAAAGGCTGTGTCACATTATAATGAATGAGAACTTCACGGAGGGCAAGAAGGAGTGGGCCCCTATTGCATACTGGCTGCCTTCAGACAGGATGCTGGGCTTTGACCTTTAGTCTTATCCCGTATGGCATTTATCTATAGAAAAAGGAAAAGGGTTACATGGAATAAGAAAAAAAAAAAAAAAGTAATAATCCTTCCCCCTTCTTTTTAAGGGATCTCTGCAAAATGGTCATGTCCCTTTAATTCCTCAACCAACTTCTCATTACTGTTACACTAAGTCAACACTGATGCAATATCGCCTTAGAGGCAAGCACACAAACAGGTGTTTGGGAACGGCGACGTCCTCCATGCTGCACATGGACTCACCGTAGGGTATGGTTGACATGACCGGCTGAGAAGATGTACGACAGCCATTGTTGGAAGACCACACCATGTACCCGCCATCGCTGTGTGAGCTCACAATGCTCTGGCCACTCCGTTCCCAGCTGAGGCTTTCCAGTTGCTGTAAGACACAAAAGACTTGGACTTAAAAGTCATGGAGGACCCACAATTGGTATGGTTTCCTAAGCCAAGGGCTCTGACAATGCCCCGGAATCAACACAAGACTTCTCTGCTGGTTCTTCATAACGTGCAGACATGCCAGAGATGTAATTCCAGTCTACGGTTAGCTTCCCACCAAAAATGTTTACTTTTAAGAACTGCCTTATGTTGAGGGACTTGGCACAAGGCCTACACTATTTAAACTCCCCAAGCTACAGACACCAGCGAGACCTGCGTAACCTTGGAAGAAATCCAGCTTACTTGATTGCCCAGGAAAAGGTGTTCCACATGCCTTGTGCTTTGCTCCCATACGACCAAGAGACCCCGACTGTAACCAATAAGGATCTTGGATGCATCTTGTGGATGTTCCTGCAAAGACTCCACTGGACCAAGAGCCTTCCCACATCTGTAATTATCTGGAACGCTGTCCAAAGAGGCAAGGGATTGGAGAGTTAGAGGGTAGGAAGTGGACTGGGCATAGGAGCCAAAAATCCTAAAGATATACACCATTAAGTTTAACCTCACAGTGGCTCGGAGAATAAGTCACTTGAAGCAGGCTCTCTCCATAACCAAACATCAATTGTAGAAGTGCAGCAGGTTGAAGACACCACTTGTGACCAGCAAGTCACTGACCTTGCCAGCACTAGACAGCAGGTGGCCAGGATTGCACTTCTCGCCTGTGCTGCAGCCCCTGTGGCTTCCCATGGCTGCTTAACAGCAGGAATCCTGATAACCAGACACAGGAGGCAGCAGCAGCACATCCTATCCACCTCTTGCTCTCCCATGCTATAGCATGGGTGTGGTACCACACTTCCTGCAGCACAAAAGGGAAGGGGGAAAAAAAAAAAAAAAATCGATAGGCCAGGACCCAGACAAGAGGCAGGCAGGAAGCTTAGGCAACAAAGCAGGTAAGTCGTTACACCAGACCTTTTCCTTCATCGCACCTTGCTAGTGGCACATTGGTGTGGACATGAGGATGGGGCACTCACGTAGGAGAAAGTAACAGTTTTCTTCCCATCCCCAAACACTATACCATTAATCTTATGGTAAGCACGACTTGCTAAGCCGTTTTCAGCTAGTGCAGGCTTGAAGTTTCATAGTCTGTAATGCACCCAGCCCTTGAGGTAATGCTTTTAACAAGCAGGACCCACACATTTCCACCAAAACTCTATATTTTATGTGCACTTCTATGTCAGCCTCTAAACATCCTTCACACGTCAGGAGGGCAGACAGGTCATTGTCCTACTGGGCTATTTTAAATTTAAGCAGGTCAGAAGTTTAAAAAGTTTTATGCTGTCATATAGAAACATAGAAATGATGGCAGAAGACCAAACGGCCCATCCAGTCTGCCCAGCAAGCATAAAATAAATGCTTACCTCCTAAATTGTTTAGAAACATCTTTGATCCTACATACAAGTTCCCTTGCTCCAGTGAAACCCCTGATGTAATAAGATGCAACTAAAAATGTTATTTCAGTGCACATTTTACTCACATGCTTAAAAAAAATAAGATCTAAATGCGGTATGCAATGCTTCACTAAACACAAGTGTGCACATTCTTAGCATGCAAAGGGTTGTGTACCTGGAAGTTAGCAGAACCTCTGCACAGAACCCATTTGTGCACGAAACGTGGCTTGAGCAGAGGCTGAGAGCCAGGGTTCAAGTTCCACAGACACTGCTTGTGGCCCTTGTGCAAATCTCTCTACTCTGCATTGTCCGAGGGCCTCACTTTCTAAAGCTTTTTCCTATTCTATGTTTGGGGAGGGGGGAGTTTTTGAAAACAAGGCCACTGCAAGCCCTCTGGGGACAGGGAAAAATCCCAATTCACTCTGAGCTACTAATGAAAAGGCAAGTCCTTAATTAAAAAAAAAAAAAAAAAAAAAAAAAGTTACCTGTGAGGATTTGCCCGTTGTACACAAACCCTTAGAACTCTGTATAGACTGGTTTTGGGTGGGAAGCGGAATAGGATAAGGCAGATGGGTTTAATTGTCACCATCTATTTCCTGTATTTTTGTGACACTTCAAAGCATATTACACTAAAAAAGAGCACCGGCTTCAGCAGCATAGAGGTCTCCATGCCGTGAAGGATCATTAACAAGTTAACTCTGGTGGCAAACAAAAGTTTGAAAACAACTCCTACCCAGCCATGGTTTCAGAGCCAGCATCAGATTGTAACCCCTGAGCTTGTTCATCTTCCATCACCACGGCTGGCCTGGCCTCTCCCCTCCCCCATCCCGCCGGACCAGCTCACCTCTGCATGATCTCATCCTGCAGCAGCGTTCTGGCCTCCAGCAGCTTTAGGCCAGGAAGTTCCAAGCAGTGCACGCTTCCTCCTTCGGTGCCCAGGCAGGCCACGTCGCAGGACGACAGCACTACTATCACGGTCACACGCATCACGCTAGGAGGGGAGCTGCAAGAGAGACGGAGCCTCAGGTCAGTGATCAGGGCCCCCCCGAGGATGCTTCACAAGAATTGCTGCATGCACCCCACCTGCTCCCTTTCAATCTGAGTCCAATTAAAGAGGCATCACCTTTGTCCATTTTAATGCACAGAGATCAGACATTAGTGTATTCCAGGTCATCCTGTGTCAGACAGCATCAAGCCCTCAAGAATCCCAAATAATTTTAGCAAACTTGTGTGCTCTGCACCACCCCTCCCCACTCGCTGTATTTTGAACAGGAGTGGCATCGTGCTCTCCTTCCACACCAAGATAAGGACCCACCAGAGGCTTGATATGCACATCTGTAAGAGACCCACTACACCCAGAAGTGCAAGCATGAGCCAGTGTGACACACAGATTGCCATAGGCAAGGCTCTTGAGAAAGAGCGAGATTTAGCTTTGGGCGTGCGCCGGTACAATTAACAGGGCAAAGGATGTTGTAAGTGCAGACTGCGCATGTTACTGTGTAATTAGAGGTGACCAACCACACATGGCCGAGAGAGAGAAATTGCTACATTCCAAGTCTGTCATTTTTCTGAAAGGGATATTTTTAGGGGAAATGCTTTTCTGTTCTCTGGACCTTGCACACAAAAAATGGTCACATCGGCAGTCTGGAGAAGAAGTCACATGTTTGTTTATTGTATGTGCATCTGTTACCAGACCCTACCATTTTCACAGAAATCTTAAAGTCTCGCAATATGAAGTTCAGGTGAAAAGCTGCTGGACAGGGGACATAACCCACCGTCTGGACTGATCCTTGTATGTACAGGGAACTTAAGTTTAAAGCATGGACAGAAGCCAAGCCAAGCTTCTTTCAGAGTCAGACATGAACCTGTGGTCTGGCCTAGTTTGGCAGAGCTTGAGTTTCTATGTTTGGAGTATGTTTATACGAAACCAATCCACCTCTGGTCAGACAGGTGACCTTTGCCTTTGAGAAAGGTAGAAAGTCACAGGAACAAGGTGCAAAAGCACACTTTGGAATTGTTTGCTGGCTTCCTTTCAGGGCCTTAGACTAACCTGTACAGTATTACACTGCAGTGAAATATCTCATACAAGACCATGGAAGCCACCAATGATTAGACAGATATATGCCCTGGACTCAGACAGCTGATGCTACACCCAGTGAGCGCACCTACATTTTCAGTCATGCTTGTAACTTTAAAAAAAAAACCGCTTGTCCGGCTTAAGAGCAGAGGATGTCACATTTAAGTCTAGAGAGGAGACCATTTCAACTGCTCTGGAAAGCAGATGTTTGGCTCTGTTTAGCTGTTACTTAAGATGGAAAGCGTCAGAGCACTGCAGTAGTTATCTTCTGTGGGTTTCTGCTTAGAGCCTTAAACAGGCTGAGGCTCCAGCTTGCAGGCGACAGATGGGACATGGAGGTTTATCGCGTCATTTACCCTTACAAATGCAAGACTCCGTGAAGCTGAGAGATCTAAGTTCAGTCCACACACAATTAAGCTGTGGAATTTGTTGCAAGAGGATGTGGTCATGCTTAATAGTTAAGCCTGAGGATAGGATACAATTACCCTACACAGGCAGCCATGGAGCTTGCCACAAGGATGGGATCTTCCCATTAAGATTTGGAAGTACCTGGCAGGTGACCCTGCTTGACCACTGTTGGACAGTATGTTGAGCTTGATGGATCATTTCATCTACGATGGAATTTATCTTAGAGAAAAAAAAAAACTTAGACCCATCAGTGGATCTCCAGTCCCAAGGAAATGCATGCACAGAGTAATCCACTGGGTTGCGTTTACCCAAATTGAATAAGATACCATGCACCAGTGAATATCCCGGCTAAGATGGAGAGAAGCCTAAGCAAGACACTGCGTATGATCTCAAATCAGGGCTGGCCAACTCCAGTCCTCAGGAGCCACAAGCCAACCAGGTTTTCAGGATATCCACAATGAATATGCATGAGACTCATGCATATTCACTGCGGATATCCTGAAAACCTGGTTAGCTTGTGGCTCCTGAGGACTGGCCAGCCCTGTCTTATATGGTTGTGATTTTTACATAAGCTTAAAGACTTCTAACCCCTGAGCAGGAAACTTGCAGCCATACCATTAAAGATGTTCTCTGAATCTCAAGTCAACATTAATGTTTAGATGTGGCCAGGATTTCCTCCATCAATACCTATTAGCATTTCCTTGATACCAGAGGTGCCTTTCCCTTGCACCTCTGGTATCATACTAAAAGCAAGGTTGCTGCCTTAAACTGCATTTTCCAAACAGATAAGTAGAGAACTCTTGTGGTGCTGAATTCAAGCTTAACTATAGAAAAAAAAAAAGCCACCCTTAGAACCACACACCTGGTAATGACTGTATGGTCTGGTCTTCAGGACATCCACAGAGGATATACATGAGAGATTTTCATACCATGAAGACTGGGCATGCCAATTCTATGCATATTTGTAACAGATATTCTTAAAACCAGGCCTGTTTGTGGCTCGAGGCCAGCCCCAATATGGTTGACCAGTGACCGGGAATGGCAACTTCTGCCCATGAGATGAATTTGTATGCACTGCCTCTATTAAATACCAAAACTTTTCATGCATATTTGTTGTGGATATCCTGAAAACCCAACTGGCTTGCAGTAGTCTAGGACTGGAGATGCCTACTGGGGTAGAGTATGGAGGATGGATGTGAACCAGGCTCAAGCAGATCAGATATCTCCAGCTTGCAGCTATCACATGTTCATGCTGGATTTGGTGACCATTTATAAACTGGATAAAGCAAGGGGGACAGTACAAAACCAGAAATTCTCTTAAATATCAGTGGAGTGTCAAAAAGCCAGATCCATGCCCTGCAAGCCCTACCCTCAGACAAGCATGAGAGAAGAGAAACAGCTTTAAGTACTTAGCACTATCGAACCCTGGCCGGCCTGGGAGAGTTAAGCTGCGAATTCCTTCCAGGTGGGAGCAGCCGTTCTTCTGGTAGATCTCCCACAAGTGAAGGGTATTGTCATCAAGCAAAGACAGAAGTCGACCCTGGTGGAGGGGGGAGAGGAAAAAAAAAAGGCCACGGGGGCTATAAAAGTAAGCTAAGGTCTCCATGCAGTCAGACAGATAGATCAGGTGCTGCATGGCTGCAACCTACCTGTCCAGGTAAGAAGTGCATCTGTGTGACTGTGGCAGTCTCCTTATGAAGGCCTGTGAATTCCACTCCTGGGGCGCCGTAGCTGTAAAGTGTGGATGTCAAGGGGAAGCCGGTACATGTGACATTAAGACACGGGTTAAACACTACTACGCATACCATTTGCTTCAACCTGGAGGTTTCACTCTTCAATCCCACACCCCCCAAAAAGATAAAAAACCCAACCAATCGCTTAAAATGATAAGTTTGGCTTTGATTAAGTTAATACTAACTTTCAAAAGCTCCGATTCAAACATGGAATTTTATGATTCAGAGTTGCCTAAGCCACATCCTACTTCACCCAGCTGTGGGTCATGCACTGCGGCATCGCAGCTGCCCTTCCCAATATGAGGCAGCAAGTAGCTTACCCAGCAGTGCAGGGTAAGCTACTTGGAATTGCATGGATAAGGCCCCCAGTCAGATTTAGGGAAGAGGTTTCTTGGCCTTGTCTTGAGATGTCACGCAAGACTTCGACAGGAGCAACACATGATGTCTTCTCCAAGGATGCACACAGGGGACGCTTAGAACTGGTGAATGGATGGTCTAAGAACTCAAACGGGACGCTATCCATAAGAAATCTCTTAAACAACCAGGGTTATGTCGAAGGCTTCAGAACAAAGTTATTTGGCATTAAGCAGGTGATCGGGGGCAGTCAAATGTTTCCACAGCAGGTTTCCACACCTGCTACAGCTTAGTAACTATGAAGTGGCAATTTTCTACACTGTAAATCATTCAGTAAAGAGCATTCGTACAGCAGACATTGGGGGTTTTTTTGGGGGGCATGGCCCTTCTTATACCAGAGACAGACCCTCCAAACATCCTTTCATGCAGGTGCTCACTCATTCTGCCTCCATCCAGAGCCATTCAAAAGCCCTCCCAGTGAGCCACAATGCATCTACGTAGCTATAGAAACCATTTCCCTGTGCTGACCCACTCCAGTACCAGGTTTCTGATCCAACCCATTCACTGATGGCATGAGATTCTGGCTGAGCCAGTCCTGATTTTGCTCCATTATGTGTATGGACGTGAGATTTTGTTTTTGGTTTGTTTGTTTTTTTTTTAAAGGGAAGTCTCAGCTAAGAGTCCCTGCATGCAATGATGCAGCAACTAGGACTAGCCTGGCGCCATCTGGTAACTAAACCAAAATCAAGTCTACCCAACACAGAGGGAACATGTTACAAACATCCAGGATTAGACAGCAATACAATTCTCAGCACAAATTCCAACACACAGTGTGTGAAAGTGACAGTGATGGCTTTCCAAGATCTTAAAGGCCCTGGATTGCCAGGTTGGGAGTGGAACATGGCAGGGAAGAGATAAGATATTGAATTTTAGAGACTCACAGCCCAGTCAGTCAGTTAATTCAGAGGAATTAGTGCACACAACAGCATCTCGAGAGAGAGAGAGGAAGTGGACAGACTGTAGTGCCCAGCTCTCGTCTGCTTTGGATTTTCCCACGAGTTCTGCCGCTGGAAGCCTGACCCATCCCTTCACATAGCACTGGCATGAGAGGGTGGCCTGTGTGTGTTCCGCAGGCAAAAGTTAACCTTTAAAATCAATAGTCTCTGTGTTTTAAAGTCTAGAGCAGGGGTTATTCTTCCTATCATGGGAGCTTCAGACCCCTTCTGAGTACTGGAGGGCCATCACTGCAAGCTGTTCCCAGGCACAAACCAGGACAGCAGCCTGGAGGATCCTCAGAGGCAGCCACCACGGAGCTAGTTTTACTGCCAGAGTGTACATGAGATGCATTGCAACATAGCTTGAGGGCACTTCTAGCCCACAAAGCCATAACAAAGATTTAAAAAAAGCACAAGTGTGGAGGCTACTGAATAAGGGCAGTTTCACAGGCCATACCCTCTCGATGCAGGGCCTGCTACACTGCAGCTCTGCTGCCACTACAATATGGGAAAGGAAAGTATTGTGTACCATTCACATTAAACATGCCAATTAAGTGAAACCACACACATTTACCAAAAATTCTGCTTTCCATGGGAAATTCTAAGTTATAAAGAAGGGCATCCCATGGCTGTGACCTCTGCTCCAAACCTGGTGAATATATTTTGCTTGATTTGTAAGAGGAGTTCCCTTAATCCCTTCCAGGAGAAGGGATCACATAACCCCCATCCTAAAGAGCCTCCATTGGTTACCTATACACTTTAGAATTATTTACAAGGCCATCCTTACCACATACAAAAATATCCACCTACTGGCTCCCATCGACATACAGATCCCTCTCCAACTACATAATTCAACAAGACCAACAAGAGATGCATACAAAGGATCGCTACAGGTACCACCGTCCAAATCTACCAGACACATCACACTAAGAGATCGGGCATTCTCTACAGCCATTCCACCGTTATGGAACTCTATCCCTTCAAACCTCAGACTTGAAACATGCATCTCAACCTTCAAAAAAAGACTAAAGACATGGATATTCACACAAGCATTCCCGGACTCAAACTGATCTACCTTCCACGCCAATCCTTATCTTCACATACACCATGACTAACCTTCTTGTTTGAATTTTATATTATTTTACACTATCGTTACATGTTTGAATTAATAACCTGTCCTTTCTCTTCTCTCTCTGCCAAGTTCTAATCTCCCTGTTATTTGTAACTGCCTTTTTCCGCACCATTGTTTTAGTTTTGTTTACGATGCACACTTGTTTTAATGTGAACCAGCATGATGGGACTGCGTTCTCGAATGCCGGTATATAAAAACCCTAAATAAAATAAATATCTATACCATAAGAGGTATAAGTTTGGTTTGTTAGAGGCTCAGATTAATTACGTTCCTCTACAGAATGGGATACATTCAAGGGATGGAAAATTTAAAGCGTGAATGTTAGCGTTCAGGAGCTTCTTTTTGATAATCTTATTCACGTGATCTACTGCAGACAAAAACCTCCTTGCATTTTAATAGCTGCCATCCTAAACGCCTTAAAACAAAATACACTTTGCTAATAGTCTGTCTCTTTAGTATGGAAGACTGTTCTGATCAGATGTGACTGTTTCTAAATGGTGTGTACCCCAGTACTTATTCTGAATGCCTATACCAGAGGCATGCGTTAAAAAGAAAAGAAGCAGAATGAAGCCCTTCGTGTATACTGTGGCTCTGCCCTGTGGCAGAGGCATCTTTAGAAGAACACACAGTACATGTACAAACTATTCCAAAAATCTGAAAGACTAATGTGTGTTAGTTGCCATCCTTGGTGGATGTAGAGCTATGAAATTCAATTGGCAAAAAAAAAAAAAAAAAAAGGGGTAAGTGTAGCATCAGTTCCCAGATGAAGCTTCCATACACCCAGAGCATGTGACCCCCTATACATTCAGAAAGGATAACGTTTTGAACATAATTCTAGAGAAAAAAAAGGCTCCAGTAGTGTCACTCTGAGGGGCACGGCGCTTAGGCTATTATCTTCTGTATTCTGCAAGTGGAAAGGAAAATTAGTTTCTTACCTGATAATTTTCGTTCCTGTAGTACCAAGGATCAGTCCAGGACACCTGGGTTGTGACTCCGCACCAGTAGGTGGAGACAGAGCAAAACTTGTGGGCGGAGCCATATATAAGCCCCTGTGCCAGTCACAGCCCCTCAGTCATACGTAATGTCAAAGTAGCCATGCAACCAAGTAACAAAACTGGCTAGAAAATGCACTTCTAACTTTAAACTAACACCAAACTCCTACTTGAACCCGGATTCCCCAACCGGGAGAGCTAAACAAGCTAACAGCAAAACTAAGAAAACATGATGAGCGGACTCTCCGTTACTGTAGCGAAGCCCTGCGGGCGGGATCCTGGACTGATCCTTGGTACTACAGGAACGAAAATTATCAGGTAAGAAACTAATTTTCCTTTCCCTGTACGTACCAGGATCAGTCCAGGACACCTGGGATGTACCAGAGCCAACTTACCGAGGGTGGGAAGCAGAGAGTCCCGCTCGGAGAACCCTCTCTCCAAAACCCCCGGAATCGTGAGCCCGGACATCCAACCGGTAATGCCGGATAAAGGTATGCAACGACTTCCAGGTAGCCACCCTGCAAATCTCTTGAGGCTACACCTGAGAAGCTTCCGCTCAAGACGCAGCTGGAGAGCGAGTCGAGGGAGCCCGAAGACCCATGGGAAGTGATTTTCCCCCGCACCAAGTACGCCGAACCAATGGCCTCCTTGAGCCAAGTGGCAAGCGTCGTGCGGGACGCTGCAACTCCTTTCTTTGAACCAGATAACAAAACAAAGAGAAGAGCCGTGACCCGAAATGGATAATTGACCTCCAGACAGCGAAGGGGGGATCTCCGCACGTCAAGCTTCCGTAAATCCCTCGCTTCTGGATCAGAGGGCTCCCCGACCGCAAAAGCGGATAGCTCAATTGAAAAACATGGAAAGCCGACACCACTTTCGGCAGGAAGGAAGGAACCGTCCGCAAAAAAAAAACTCCGGAATCGGAAATACACAAGAAGGGTTCCCTACAGGACAAAGCCCGTAACTCCGAAACACGCCGTGCCGAAGCAATCGCCACCAAGAACACCGTCTTCAACGTGAGATCCTGAATAGTTAAGCGTTTCAAGGGTTCAAACAGCGCCGCGCATAAAGCGGAGAGAACGGAATGGAGGTTCCAAGCTGGACAGGGGAGACGCAATGGAGGACGAAGGTGCTTAGCTCCCCGAAGGAAACGGGAGATATCCGGGTGAAGATCCAGGAAAGTACCACGGACCTTACCTCGCAAACAACCAATCGCCGCCACTTGGACCAGTAGGGAACTACAAGCCAGACCTTACCTTGGCAAAAAACTGCTTGGAGGAACGCCAGAAGCCGCAGTAGGGACCACCCCACGCTGCACGCACCATTCCTCCAATCCACCCAGACACGGACATAAGCCAGGGACGTCGCCTGTGTCCTGGAACGTAGCAACGTGGCTACCACCGCAGCTGAGTAACCTTTTCTCTTCAGCCGATTCCTCTCAAAACCATGCCGCGAGGCAGAAGTGATCCGCAGTCTCCAAACAGACGGAGCCCTGATGGAGTAGACCCGCCATCCCCTGGAGCTAAAGGGGTGCCGCCACTGTGAGCTGGATGAGGTCTGCGAACCACTGCCGGCGCGGCAACTCCGGTGCCACCGGGAGCACGATGGCCGAGTGCAACTCTATGCGCCGCAGAATCTTGCCGTTCATCGGCCACGGGAGAAAACACGTACAGCAGAACATCCATCGGCCCGGGAAGCGCCAACGCATCGACGCCTTCCGCCCCCTTTTCTCGACTTCGACCGAAACATCGCGGAGCCTTCGCGTTGTGCCACGTGTCCATCAGATCCATGTGGGGCACTCCCCACTTCTCGCAAATGAGAGGCAACGCTTCGTCCGCCAGTTCCCACTCACCGGGATCCAGGCGATGCCGGCTGAGAAAATCCGCCTGAACGTTGCCGACTCCTGCACTGTGAGAGGCTGCCATGTGGCCGAGATGGAGTCCTGACAGACCATTAAGCGCTGAGCCTCCTCCGCCACCTGTGGGCTCCTTGTCCCGCCTTGGCGGTTGATGTAGGTCACGGTGGTCGCGTTGTCCGACAACATTCGGACCGCCTTTCCCCGCACTACCGGTAGGAAGGCTTGCAGAGCCCAACGGACCGCTCTGGTCTCTAGTCTGTTGATAGACCACTGGGCTAGCGACACTGACCATAGGCCTTGGATCGAGCTCCCTAGGCAGACCGCTCCCCGACCGGAGAGGCTGGCATCCGCGGTCACCACCGTCCAATTGGGCACCAGAAGAGACACTCCAGAGGACAGATGACTGGAATCCAGCCACGAGAGCAGGCTGGACCTCGCGAGTCCCCCTAGTGGAAGCGGTAAGTGGAACTCCTCGGAAACCGGCGCCCAGCAAGATAGTAAGGACGATGGTAAAAGGCCGCAGATGAGCGAACGCCCAGGAAACCAGCGCAGGCGTGAATCTTGCCGTTCAGAAGCCATATAACCCCGGACCGCAAGGCAGTCGCAGACAAGAAGCGCCGTACTTGAGCTGGCAGCTCGTATCTCCAATCGTGTGACAGGAACACCTAGCCCTGCATCGTGTCGACAACGGCTCCCAGAAATTTCAAGGTCCGCGAGGGTGCCCGATGACTCTTGTTGAAGTTGACCACCCATCCTAGGGACTGCCAAGGTATAAGACCCTGGCCCACTGACAACAGACATTGATCCTCGGGCTTCGCCCGAATCCACCAATCGTCCAGGGACGGATAGACCAGATCATACTGGCGCAGCCACGCCACCACCGCGACCATCACCTTCGTGAACGTGCGGGGGCCGTCGCGAGACCAACCAGGAGCGCTTGTAACTGGCAGTGCCATCCTAAAAACGCAGAACCTGATGAGGAACAGGAACGACGGCTGAATGCCTATGTGATGATACGCCTTCGCGAAATCCAGGGAGGCCAGAAAACTCGCCGGGCCGCCCCGCAGCAATTACAGACCGAACCGACTCCATTTTGAAGTGAGAAACACGAAGGCATCAGTTCACTCTACCAAGATCCAGAATAGATCTGCCGTACCGCCTCTCTTGGGGACGACGAAGTAAATGGAGTAACGGCCCCTGCCGTGCGGTTGACCGGAACGGAGGAGGCAGCCGAGTCTGATCACGCGGAGGACCCACTGGTCTGACGATACACCGGCCCATCTCTCTACAACTGAAATCAACCGCGCTTGCCGGGGCTCCCTTGTTTCCCCCGAAAGGACTGCTGCTGCCATGGCGGGGTCCGGGAGGAAGAAGACCTATACGACTGACCAGGAGACTTTGGAGAACGCGACGTCCTGGGATCACGAAAGCGGGACCTGGTCGAAAATGAAAACCGCACCCTGAATTTATCCTCGAGCCTCGGGAATCAGTCGATCTCCGGCAAGAGAGAGAGCTTACCCATAGCGTTCGTGACCTGGAGGTGCAAAGCCGGAGTATCCTATTCTCGATAGAGCAGGGATGACACAGACAGGTGAAAAGGAATGAAGCCCAGCCGAGACTACCCCCAGCGGGGTGGGATGACCAACCCCTCCAGGATGGTGGGAATCAAGGGCCAGCTCCTTCCTGATGAAGAGGTGGATAGAGCTCGAGTAATCCCCTTCTGAAGGCTGTGCCTGCCCAGCCGTCCACTGCGGCGGCGTGCCATCCCCCTCAGCCCCCCTCGGAGGCGGGGAGGGCGCCTTGGAAATCTCCGGACCAGAAGATTCAAACGTCGACATCTCCCTCAGCCCCCTTCGGAGGAGGGGAGGACACCTAGGAAATTACCGGATCCGACGAGGCAGAGGTAGGGACCGTGCCCAAACCAGGCGGTATGGCCCGCAACGGGCGTTTGGCTATGTATCGCCCCACCGCGAACTGCGGCCGAGTACGCGTCCGGTCCTAACTTGATTGGCCTCTCAGGCTCTCCGCCTGGCCAGAAGGTCGCTTGTGGGCACTGCAGCCTTAAAGGGCCTATGCCTGGCCAAAAGAAAAACCAGGGACAAAGAGTCCCTCAGAGATCGTGGCGTGTCTCCCCCGGTCCTCCCCCCCCACCGCCTCCAATGGCAAAACAGACCGCGGAGCCGGCGACTGGGGGGGGGGGGGGGGGGAACGGAAATGAGGGAACAAACCCCTGGGGCCTGCCGCGCTTGGTGTCGCGCTCGACGCCGCACCAAGATGGCCGACTTTCCCGCCAAATTTCGCGTGAAAAGTCTGTGTAGAATTTTTTTTTTTTTTTTTTTTTTTTTTAAATCTTTGCCCGCGGCAGGCAGAAAACTGCTTGGGGAAGGCCACCGGACGGTCCCCGCGACCAAGTACGCCGCAAGAGCGAAATGCCGCCGCCGAACAAGCACCCCCCGAAGCAAGGCCAACGATACTGCGCCCCTCGTTGCGCAGCCTGAGGAGAGCCGAGCTCGCTAGAGGCGCGTGGGCGCGAAAACGTCCGAAAAATGAGGACCCCGAAACGAGGAGTTCCCATCCACGCTAGCCTCATCCGAGGACTCAGCCCCCCCGGGGGACTCCCCCCGAAGGCCTCCGCTAAGGAGACAACGCGGGAGGCATGCCGGGATTCCCTACCGGTTCGCGCACAAGTTCGCGAGCTGACCCCAAGATGGCCGCCGCTCCCGCGCTGAGCAGGAAGGGGTCAGCCGGCATGACTGGAGCGGCGAAAACGCGCGACTGTGAACGTGCCGACCGGGATCGGCTCCCCCTGTCTGTCCCGGACGGTCCCTCCCGCCCGGGATGCAAACGGAGCAAATCCCCTCACGCGGGAGCTGCGCGCGCGCCGAGCCGCAAGCACGGCCAACCGTTCCCCTCGGCCTCCATGCGGTCGCGGCGGAACGGACGGCGCACTAACAAGACAGAAACTAAAATAATCAATTCCTACCGCCGAAAACACTCCCCGTGCCTCGCCGAACCGAGAAAACTCCCCCACCGGCGAAGAAACGGAGAGCCGCACAAGAAAAATAAAAGTACAATTTTTTTTTTTTTTTTTTTTTATACGCAAACCTGACGCTGTCCAGGGTCCTGGGTCTCCTGCTTCTGTTGGGGGTGAGTGAACCGGGCTCCCCGGTGTCACCCCCACGCTGCTGCCAGTGGTAGGCCGGGTCCTCGACCCTCAGCAGCGGCCTCAACCAGGGGGGGATGGTCCCCTCAGAACCTTCCCACCCCCCTGGGAGGCAGGACGGACAGCTTCTTCATGTCTCTTCTCACCTTCAAATCCTTTTCTTTCTTTGTTTGTTTTTTTTGTTTTTGTTTTTTTTTTTTAAATAACCAAAACCGATAAACTGAAACCAATAAAACCACCATGACCCTGACTAACCAACTATCAGTCCTCAGGCCACTCAGAGGCTGTGACTAGACCTGCACCACCTACTGGAGACAGAGTAAGACTGAGGGGCTGTGACTGGCACAGGGGCTTATATATGGCTCCGCCCACAAGTTTTGCTCTGTCTCCACCTACTGGTGCGGAGTCACAACCCAGGTGTCCTGGACTGATCCTGGTACGTACAGGGAACTTCAGTTTTATTTTGTGTTTGACTTCATGCATTAAATCAAATACTGAAGATATATTGTTTATTGCTAGAGTGGTTACATCGTTTTTATATTGCTATATCTTTATATTTTATACTGCTTCTATCCCTCGGTCCCAAGTAGCCCTTTCCAGACATCTCCCCCACCCTAGGTTTTGTTCATAATTGTTATTCTCTAAATGGTTTTGCAAACATGTTAATACTCCGTTAGTGACCAAGTTTTAACCCCCATTTCGATGTAAACCGATGTGATAGGACAGGTCATGAATGTCTGTATAGAAAAAGAATAAGTAAATATTATTAAATGGTTATTTGATTTTGTCACATAAGTTAATAAGCTGGACTATTAGTTTTCTAACATCTGGTCTTTCCCTCCTAATAAGAGTTGATGGGTGGGACGTAGGCAGTGTATTTTAGGGAGATTCATTTTGTATTTGTTGGGACTCTGCTGCACTGTTTTCTTCACAGGAAGGTGCTATAGAAGTATAACAATAAGTGCTATCCAGATTCCCACCACTTTCCTGTTTTGGTTTCTTTTGCATGGATGTGCCTCTCCACAGCAAGGCTGACCAGTGATGCACCCAACTTGTGTAAGATTCCAGCCAATTTAATTATTCATGCAGTATCAGACAGGCATGCCTACCTGCAACAGGTACACCACTGGACCCACAAGCTGTAAGCAAAAGAGTAATTAAGAGCTTTAAAGAGCTCATTGGAAGCCAAGCAAAATTCGAGGCTTAACGTCAGTGGGAAACCCCAGCCCAGTTGGGGGGAGCTACTGGCCTCACATTTACAGAGCAAGCAGGAAGCCACCGAAACAAGACTCTCTCTCCCCGCTCCGCTCACATCCAACGTGTTTCTGATGCTATAGAGGGGTGACGTATTGAGGTAATTAACTGTGCCGAGACTCCTTGTAAGCCTTCTGTTCAGTGACTATTCTACATCCAAGCATGAAAGCGTCTGATTCAGGATATGGGGAGCAACAAGGTGCGCGTCTGGGCAGGGAATCCAGGGTCAGATTTTAGTAATAAGCTGCACTGGCCGCTTTACAGGACCAGCCACGGCCCCCCAAGGACTATATTACAGCCATTAAGTACACACACACACACCAGTTAAAGGTGATGCAAGACCATGAGCATGTTGTATTCAAAGCATTGTGGGGGGTGCTGCTTACCCCCTCCCTGAGAACAAACTGCCAGAGTGTGGCACAGTCAGTAGTCATTCTGTGACCAAAGGCTTCCCAAGCATAGGTGAGAAGAGTTTAAAAAAACAAAACCAAACCTGAAAAGAAATTCCTTAAAACCCAGAGATGTAACTGTGTGTTCCAACATGCCAGAGTGAATGAAGAGAAAGGTGCTCTGTGCCATCCCAGCCCACAAACCTTCACGGCGAGCTGGTTCAGCACAGCCACCTTCCGGAAGACCCATTCCTGCAGCTAGCTGGGTTTTAATCCTGATCTTTTAGTGACTTAGGTTCAGCTCTTGCCAAGAAGGATCAAGTATTTAAAATTATTAGACTATGGGTACATTCTTTATGCCTTTTAGCATCACAGAATCCAGGAAAGAGACCTCAAAAAAAGCCTACCCTGCTTAGAGAGTTTAAAAAAAAAATGCATAAGTTTCATAAAAATGAATCCCGGGACTAACACTAGCTTCAGATTTGACACTTTTTTTTTTAAGATCCTTTTCAAGAGGTAGGACGTTGACCTATAAAAGCTACGGTTCCTACAAGTGTTAAGCATACAGCCATAGCTAGGCTCGGTATCCGTGATTTCTGCACGCAAGGGAAGGCTGTGGCAGTTGTGTTTAATAGACAGATTTTCTGACACAATCAAGAAACGGTGCAGCTGGTTTTCATAGAGACATCCTACCACACAGCAATTCACTTTTGGTTGCCTGATGGGCTCCAAAACCACTGCTCTGTTTTTCTTAGCAACCACAAGAGGCCCCTGATGAGAGATGCTGGGCCTAAGCAGCAAGTCACCCTGCCAGCTCCCCTTCCCCAAAAGCATCCCCGGCCTGCAACACTTGACAATACTAACCATGTTTGTCTCCAGTTACAGAACGGGCTCAAGACTTTGCATGTTCTTTCTGGGATCCTGGTTAGGTCTCGGGACACTGTACAAGCATCAGGGTCACCTACTGCCGCAGACTAGGGCTTGCTAGACAGCCAGAAGCTCAGTCCCATTCTGAACACACCCGATAAAGCATCTCCCTAAATCGGAGATCACATGCTGGTATCCAACTGATTAACTTTGTGCCTTTGTGAATGACCAAGGACCTAGAGGAAGCTTCTTAAGGGTAACATTTTCCTGACAGGACAGACATTCCAGCTTTAGTACAGCTGAATTTTTGTGCATCAAGATTTGTTAAAATACAAAATAAAGCAGGGTCATGAATTTGTGCTGCAAAACAATGCAAGGGAATAGTGCAGTAGAGGGAAATTCTGTGCACAAAACAAGAGCAGGATCTGATCTTAAAAAGTGGCCAAACAGGTAGATAAAGGTGATGGCAAAGCCAGAATGATATTTGGGCATATAAGGAATGGCCAGCAGGATAGGGGAAGTGATATTACCTCGGTACAAGTCGCTGAAGCTTCATCTGGTGTACCGTGTAAAACTTGAGGTCGCACCTTCAAAAAAGGTTAAACTGAACAGCTGGCTCAGAGGGCAGTTACTAAGACGTGGTGGTCAACGGTCTTCACACAGGGATAGACAGATTATGCAGTCACTAGTAGTAAAAGCCCACCCAAGGATGGGGGAATACTGTGACGTGTAGGAAGTGTGCGGAAGTAGCGTGCACGCCGAGCTCAGGTGTACTGTGATCGTAGGGAGTGGATTGGGTGCTTTAGAGAAGGTGGAGCTAAGAGAGTACAGCAAGAAAGGGGTGGAGCTCAGTTTCCATATGTGGTACTGGAGAGTGGATTGGTCAATACGGGAGAAGGGGCGGAACTCTATGTGCATATCGGCAATGAAGGCTCGGGGGCAACTTTGTTAGTTAGATATTCCCTGGAGGAATGGGGGAGGAGCTATACAAACGCTGAAAGCCCAAGGAATATGTGCACCGGAGAAGCTAGAACAAGGGGATAGACTCGAGTAGTCAAAAAAAAAAGTGTCTAAACAGAGCAGGTAGTGGATGCACAAGGGCCTTAGTGTTCAGTTTTATTTTTCCCAGGCATTTCAATGTAAAAAAACAACAACCCACAACTTAAAGGAGAGAGTCAGGTGAGTAACATTTTTCCACCAACTTATAACACAAACGACAAAAAAAAACCCCACACACAAAGCTTCCTATTAAGGAATGAACAGCCTCCTTATGGATGTGGTGGTGATCAGGACAGTATCAATTCTGGAGAGCACGGGACACGCAGAGGAAGGGACTATAAAGCTGAGCAAGAGATGTAGAAAGGCCGTATGGTCTGCTATTATGCTCACGTTCTACCTGAGTTTACATGTTTCAGCATTTTCCTGCCTTAAAAAAAAAAAAAAAAAGGAGACCTAGCAGCCAAGAATGTGCTGAGCACAAGATTAAGAGAAGCATGGCTTAAAAAGAGATAAAACTGAAATAATGCATGAGCCTTGGCAGTACAGCCAGCAAAATCCTCTCTGCAAGGTCTTAATGCACTGCCTGGCAGTCAGATGGCAGTTTAAAATGCCCCAAAGGAAAGACAGGAGCTAAAAGCTAGTGTCCTAGGACTAAGAGGCAAGCACAATACATAAGAATATAAGAAGTTGCCACACTGGGTCAGATGGCGGATACCAAGCACAGCACCCAATTTCCAACCGTGACCAATTCAGGATACATCAGATCCCATGCTAATGCTAGAATATATCCAAACCTTTTTTAAACCCAGCTAACTGCCTTAACCACATCCTCTGGCATCAAATTCTAGAGCTTAAATTGTGCATCAAGTGAAAGATTCTCCGGTTGTAAATGTGCTACTTGCTAACTTCCTGGACTGCCTCCTAGGCCTATTATCTGAAAAAGAGTAAACAGATTCACGCTTAACAGTTCTAGTCCTCTCAGTCATCTTCTCCAAGCTGAACAGTCCCTAACCTCTTTAGCCTTTCCTCATAGGGGAGCTGTTCCATCCCCTTTATTGTTTTGGTCGCCCTTCTCTGTACCTTCTCCAGTGCAGCTATATCTAAGATGCGGCGACCAGAATTGTACACAGTATTTAAGGCATGGTCTCACCATGGAGCGATACATCCTGGTTTTGTTCACCATTCTCTTCCTAACATTGTTTGCTTTTTTTTTTTTTTTTGACTGCCACAGCACACACTGAGCTGATGATTTCAATTTATTAATCACTATGATGCCCACATCATCTTTTTCCTGGGTGGTAAGTCCCCACATGAAAGCTAACATTGTGTAAAGTACAGCAAGGGTTATTTTTCCCTATATGCATCACCTTGTACTTGTCCACATTAAATTTCATCTGCCATTTGGATGCTCAATTTAGCAAGGTCCTCCTACAATTTATCACTATCTGCTTGTGATTTAAGTACTCTGAATAATCGTGTCATCTGGAAATCTGATCACCTCACTTGTTCCTCTTTCAAAATCATTTATAAATATATTACAAAGCAGTGGTCCAAGTACAGATCCCTGAGGCACTCCACTGTTTACCTCTCTATTGATAAAACTATTTAATCCTACTGATTCCTGTTTTAACCAGTTTGCAATCCAAAAGTACACTGCCTCCTATTCCATGACTACTTTTCTTCAAAGCCTTTCGTGGGGGAACTTTGTCACAGGCCTCCTGAAAATCCAAATACATTAAGTCTCCCGGCTTCCTTTGTCCACATTTAAGCCCTTAAAAAAAAAAAGTAGCAGATTGGTGAAGCGAGGGAAGACTTTCCTTGGGAGAATCCCATGCCGGCTGGGTCCCATTAAGCCACGTCTGCCTTTGTTCCTTGCTGGGGAGATTCTACACTTTACAAGAAACCTAAACAGTCACAAAAGGTTTAATCCTGATCAAGTTTGCACTTCATGTAAGTTGCTCAGTTTCACATCCTCTTTACAATTAGAGGGGAAGAATTAAAAGGTGTGGATTTTATTTTGTCAGTGGTTGATGCTTTTCCAAGAGAGGAAACACGTTCTCTACTTTAGAGTGAGAAGTGTGATTCAAAATCTAAGATAGCGGCGTGGAGGAAACACCCCACACACACACACACAATGTATTTTTGGGAATCCTATGCTTTGTCTGCACCTCTCCAGCTTCTGAAGCTATGCCCTCCCCTCTCAAGTTCCCCCAGCTGCTATATCACAGGCGACCAGAGAGGTAGGTCTTGAGATAAAGACTGCTGGGTTTGGGGGCATTGCAGATGTGCTTCCTCAAGGCAGGAAGGTTGTGACTACAAGACATTAAAGCTTCCACCCATAAACCCAATCACACCCTTATTAAAGCTGTTCATGCATCCATGCAGACTGACTTGTCTGTGTGCAGAGCACAGACAGCTGTTAAGCAGTCTCATATCCCAAATCCCAATGGCTGCCAATACCAGAGAGAGGACCGAGGCAGCACATCACAACCACATATTTGCTCTATTATAGAGTCAGAAAGGTGAAAGCTCGTTAATGTATGCTGTACTTAACCACTTGTTTGCTTCAGTCTATGGCAACATGGGCACCCAAGATAATGCCTTGGTTCAATACCAAAAAAATATATATATATCTGCTTCCAAACCTATGAGGAATAAAGTATGAATATTAACTTCTGCTGGCTCCATGTTCAGGATTAGACTGTACAGCTAGCCCCTCGAGGATACAAGCACAATTTAGTGATGTTACACTAGTAACAAGGATTCTGCTGACCTAATCCCATCTTCTGTGCACTGTCTGATCACCCAGAATCTCTCAGAGCCGAGAAACCCTGAGGAGATAGAATTCTTACGCAGAAAAAGAAAAGGGTACATCCATTCAGCAGACCAGGCAGCTCTTACTGTAACTAGCAGGATGAAGTACCCATTAGATGTGGGAGATGCCATCCGGTGGCACTGAACAGACTTCTTGCAGGGCCCACACAGACATTACCTCGTGAGCAGTCTGTGTTGGAGCCAGATTTAGCTATGTAGACGACGCTCCAGGGAAATGGGAAGCTGTTGAATGCCTGGTTCTTCCTGCTATCTACAGAAAACAAGCAAACTGAATCCCAAGCAGAGGGCTGCAGTGGGGCCTGGACTCCCCCTCCCTCATGCAGCATGCACTACAGTGAGGACAGATTATGCAAAATTGCTGGTCTTTGAGAGATCATCAAGAGGTATGAACTGAAGACCAAGGTGCAGCTTTGCAGATAGGTAGCATTGAAATGTGCTGTTGTGGGGCTGCTGGAGCAGTGAGGTAACTTTAGAAAATTTAGAAGCAAAAAAAGTGAGGAGAGAATATGCATCCTGTGTTGAAGCATAGACAAAAGGTTTGAAAAAGCTCAGAGGCAATGCTTGTGTGGAAAATCCTGCACATGCTCAGTAGAGCTCAAAGCTCTGCTAACTAGGAGAGATGAATCCACTTGGTGCTGCTGGACAACGTCCCCCACATGTAATGGTTAACTGAGCCCTGCTTATTGATGGAAGACACACTAAGTGCGCTGTGCACCAAAATAGCGCAGACTTCCAGCAGCCTGGTGCTAATGGAGGGGAGGGGTAGGAGGAAGAAAGCTTTGTACTTTCATGCAATTTGTAGTTTAATATCAGTACAATATTTTCAGCTAAACAAATCAAGCCAGTTAACCTTTCTACCTCCGCTGTTGCTCTCATGGTACAAAGGGGCAGTATTTTTTTTTTTAATTGGGTGACAACTGATGTCTTTGTAGAGCACTTCTTATATAAAAAAAATAATGAGTGACTTAACTGGACTCCATCTCAGTAATCAACACTCATCATGCCCCCCCCCCCCTGGGAACAGAGTAAAAAATATCTAGTCCAAGGGATTTAACATTCCCCAACTGTAGCAGGTACAGCTAATGAGCTAGAGAATCCTCCTGGACAGGATGCTGCATACTTCAGCTTTTTGTGAGGTGGGGGCTCTCAGAGGGCCTCTCTGTCCATTTGGCAGCGTAGCCCTGCTCCCATAATGGCAGTCTGTCACAGCCAGATACTAGAGCCACAATCTCCCTTTTGTGCCAGGGGCTGTGCAGGCCACAAATGCATGTTAACCCCTTCCCTTACCGGGAACCATTTTTCTTCTTATAACAATGCAGAAAGCAGATGTCACATTTTGGAAGGGACCATCAAGGAAGCCAGAGAGAAAGAGAGACACACACACAGAGGTTAAACCTGCCGGGGGGGTATAAGGCAGGCCAGCACCTCTGCAGAGGTCCCAAAAGCTGAAATTATTGCAATCTCACATTAGACTGATCTTTCAGTCAAGTCAGACAGGGACACCGATTGCAGCCAGCGTGTCGATCTGGCTCCTTCCTGCTCCAACGTTTCAGCGTGCAGAGGTGGAATACGAGATAGTTCTACTAGGCTTGAAAGTGAAATATTAAACTTCAGTTAGAAAAAAAAAAAATTTTAAGTGTAGGGGACTTGAGGGAAAATGTGTGGAGCCCACATCTGAGAAGGCAGCACAGCCTCCAAGCAGCAGCAGCAGCCTATACTGAGGAACTGCAAGCTAAGCAGCCCGGTGTGTACACACTGCTCTCAGACCTCCTCTCCTGGTGAACAGGGGGCCCCCCCCCCCCCTCTCGTGTTCAGCACCGATCTTCAGCTGCTAAGGTCCTGAGCCCTCAGGATCTAGCCACTTCTTGCTTTTCTATGCAAGCTTTTTTTTTCTAAAGCCTCCCCCCCTGCAATTCCCCCCTCATGGAGAGCATTCAATGAACAATGCGAGTTCCTGATGGCTACTGAAGACATGAGTTAGGGGCCCGAGGTAGAAAACAAAAAGAAAAAAAAAAAAAGAAGTCTTTACATGGAAACTGCAAAGTATGTCATTCCCTCTTCTGCTACAGGGAGGCGGGATTCCCGTCCCCCCCACCACGATTCTGCTACAGGGATACAAGAATCAGCTTGTGCACAGAAGGAGCACCAGATTAAGCCTTTGAGACCTTAACTGCTCAAAACAGGGGAAATCTTGTGCACAGATTTAAACATTCATCTTAATGAAGCGATTGCCAGAAAGAGGATTCGCTGTTCTTAGTTTGTTCTCTGTCCGCATATTTTGTGTCTGAGAAGGAAGTTTTTACCCTTGTAGGGATGATGTGAAGAGGAAAAAAAAAAAAAAAACCTAGGATGAGTTACCGTGCAGCTAGAAGCATTTATATTAAAAAAAAGTTTTCAAAATGTTTTCTCCTTTTGAGGATAGAGACCGTGCTACATTTTTATGCTGCGCCTTCCAAGTGAGCCCATCCTCATTCCCACTGCAGTCTGCAATGCACTTTTACAGACTATTATCAGTACTGAGCACGTTCTACCTCTCCCTTCATATATGAAGATGACACTGTCGCCAGTTATCCCTGTCTGAGCCTCGCCTGCTCAGCACATGGGGGGACGGGAGAGGAGAGGAGAGGGCTTCACCAGCACTTCCTAGAGCTTAAAGAGAGCCAACGGCAGACTCCACTGCTAAAACAGCCCAAGTCGTGGGCTCCCTTCAATCATCCCCACTGTAGGAATGGAGGTCGTGCAGGCCTGGATGTCTCAATAGGCAGACTAGGCCTGTAGGCTGAAGAGTTGCTGCCTTCCAATAAAAATATTATAAGTTTCAGAACGTAATATAAAACATGGAAATTACTAATTTGCTTTAGAATTTTTAAATGTTTGCCACGAGATCTACTCCCCTGAGCTGCTACAGGAAACTTGGGGGGGCTGTGCCTTAGGACTTTCCTTCTCCAGTTGTCCAACCTTGGGGGAGGGGGAGACACCTGCAGAGATGGATTTAGGATTTTGGGGCTATAGCCTAGTGCTTATTGCAGCTGAGCCAGGGTTCAATTCCTGCAGACTATTGTGACCTGGGGCAAGTTGCTTCACCCTCCAGTTGTCACCTCTGGTACAAAACAGGATTGTGCACTCTGGGGACAGAGTTAAACCATTAAAAAAAACCTATCCCCCACCCCAGCATGCAGCAATGTAGGGATTACCAGGCCATAAGGAGCACAGCAGTCTTGTGCATAATCTATTAATGGACCATTCAAGGGTTACATTTTATTTTCACTCCCCTACCCCATATACTCCAGTGGTCCCTCTTTGCCTACAATTTTTCAATGTTTAGTTTTTAAATCGTTCTTGTACAATAAAAGAGCATGCACCTGCCCCTCACCCCACTTTGCCTGAGGCATCCTAGCCGAGCTGTGCCGACGCTGCTCCCCAGACTCCCATCTCCAGTGTTTTTGGCTCCAGTTACTCTGACTTCCCAAAGCAGGGTTGGTGACAAGTTACAGAGCAGCTACAGAAGGTATTTTCCATCTAAGAGGGCCTAAGCTTAAGCAAAAGTCACAAGTATCTGAATCCCTTTGTGGGGGCTACAGCTGCTAGGCCAGAGGTTTCCAGCTAACCACAGGTGAGCTGCAAAGTGTTGGCCCCCTGCAGAGAAGACAAAGTCACAGCTGGCAAGTCTTCCTCTAATACTGTGATCTCCGGCCAACAAGAGCCAGCAAGCAGCACCCCTGACCTGCTGTTCTGATCCCCTTCCTGCTGCAGGGGGAACTTTGTGGAGCTGGCAAGTCTTGCAAGATTATGGGGCCACGTACTCTGTTCAGCCTTCAGTGGGAAGGTGGCAGAAGGAGCACTGCCACCTCGATTCCTCTTGCTGGATGGAGAGGAGCCTGAATGGGTGGTAATACCAGAGGGAAAGCAATGACGCACCGTGACCCCAGCGCTGGGTGTGCCATGGCATAAAAAGGTTTGGGACCCACTGCAAAATACACTGTTTGCCAGCAAAGTCCCTTTGCAATGCTGTTTACTTAGAAACCAAGATGGGCAATTGCACAGCCCCATCCAGGTTACAACCAAAGGATGCAGGGCACGAAATAAACTTTCCAGAACAGCTGTTTGCATGTGCATCCTCCCAGTAGAGCACCGATCCGAAAGCCATAGCCATTTCACAATGGTAACTGAACATCCAGGGACAGATGGAAAGGATGAAGTCTTACCTTCCATGAAGGAGCAAGTGATTCCAAAAACGAAACAGAAAAAGGATACATTTTGACTGCTCCCGATTTTGTGCCGACTGCCATGATTCTGAGCTTAGGGTCAAAGGCGAGAGAGCTTGGCTGATTGGGAAATCCATGTTCTAGCGTCTGGAAAGAGAGAAAGAGAAGTTACACCGGCTTTATCACAGAGCACGTTATGTAAAGGCTGGACAGGCAGACACGCGTCTGGTGTCCCGTAAACAGATTACAGGCGCGTGGAAGACCCAGGTTCCGGTACCAAACTGTTCGTACACCTCAGGCCCCGGAGTCCCAGTCACCGCTCAGCAACACCCAGCTGGGCCAGCAAATGCACTCTGGCCAGGCTCTGACAGAACTAAAATCTGTCCCGCCTCAGCTGAAGGAAGACGGGGGAAACCCCCAGGTGGCTGTGGGAGGATTAGGGATGGTTAGAGTTGGGAGCAGGTCCCTACTGAGCTGGGGGAAAAAAAAAAAAAAAAGTTTCCATGCAACAGAACACTGATCTTTATAAAGATTTATATATAAATCCTGGTACACTTCTAACAGGCCTTTTAGATATTTAGGTCAACTGGAAGCTTTGTCCCCTGTAGCAACCGTTGCAGCTGATGCAAGCTTTTCACGGCTCTACAGACCCTGCCACCACTGCTCTCTTTCCCAAAGCACAGACTAGAGAGGGATAAATCTTGCTAGTAAGCCCCCACTCAGGCGCAGTGCAGGTCAGATCACAAGTAAGACTGCTTCAGAGCCACCCTCACTGTAATGTAACTACAAGGCACTCAGCACACCCCAATTTCTGTTTCTACAAAATCAACCCCAAAACTGAGGGCAAGAATGCTACATTAAGAGCTCTAACGTGAACCACAGGTCATCCTGTGGTCGTCCCAGACTGTTAGACGTTATGGCATCAAGGGAAAAGTTAAGTTTGCTTACACGTAAAGAGAGCTCTCCAGACAGGATTAATCATAACGCACGGTCAATGTCATTTGACCCAGCTCTCGGTGGAGGCTTTACCGAGCACGGGTGGTAAATCCTAACCTACACACCCTGCCCTCGCGAGCCCCTCACGGCCAGACCCTAAGCTTTAGTGAGGCAGAGAGGTGGGGAGGTCAGTATGGCCAGTCATCCAGTTGTAAGAGAAGTTCTCTGCGTGCAAGCAAGTTTGCTCTCTCCCGCTCTCCACAAGTGAGCACAAAATTAGTCCCAACATAGGGCGTCCCAAGGCAAGGGCTGCAGAGCTGAGCAGTTGAGGGACTGCTGGGTGAACAGGCCACGCAGGATGTTACTGTCTCCCAATGGTAGTGAGATATTAAGGCAAACCACCTCCACCCAGTAGCAGCTTTACAAAATGTCTCCCACGGAGCGGCCCTGAGAAGAGCCACTGAAGTCACCATGGCTTCTGCACAGTTGATGAGCCTGAACAATTTAAGCCTGGCAGGATACATACAGCAGCATGCTGCGTACTATTCTGGCTAACTGGAGCATTTGGCATCTGCCTCTCTCAATCTATTGTGAAAAATAAAACGGATAGGAAGGTTGCGTCTTCCAGGCAATGCACCAGGGCTCTTACAATTCGAGAAGAGAAGAGACCATGCTCTTTTGCACAATAGCTTTGTTAAATACGAAATGCAGATAACATTTTCTATAGCAACATGGGGTGGAAACACCACATTATGGAGTGAGAGACAGAGCCTAGTGTTCACTTACTCTTCAGGCTGAAGGATTGGCCAAAAGAAAAAAAACAAACTTTCCAGGTGACACAAGAGGTTTAAGAGGCTAGGCCTACACAGAGGTTCCACGGTGCTGGAGTTTGGAACTCCACAGCCCTTTCATGAACTTCAATCTCAAGATCTGAGCCCCTTCCACAATGGCACAAGGTGACTTGACTAAAGAGACGCTAATGCCAGAGGAAACAGGAGGTCCTTGGGGCCAAAAGAGAAAGGATCCAGCTGGCAGGCCCTACACCAGCTCCAGAACCTCTTCTGTTTGAAGCAGAAGGATCTTCAGATTGAAGATTGGACAGAAAATCCTTCACCTCTTTGGACAGGAGTAAGACGGCTACTGCACATTCAACATCCATGCTATCAGGCCAGCAGGACTGGATACAGCGCCTGCCTTCCTTCCGTAGGATAAGATACTCCCAATGGAGCTGGAGACAACTGACAGGTGGCTGCTATACAGGTGCACTTGCTATAGCCAGGCTGGTGCTACGAGGATTATCCTCAAGAACCTGAATGGTCCTGATTAGAGGAGATGGCAAGTACATAGCACAGACCCTTCAGTCTAGCACAAAAGGCATCAGAAGCCAATTGGATGCAGGGAGCACAACTTCTACTTTCCTGTTGTCCTTAGGCAAGCAGGTTGATTGTCTGCCTCCAACAACTAAGTTATTCACAATTCTTTCATCCAAGGACCACTCACACAGTTGTAACATTGCTGAAATGGCCCACCAATGTATTCTGGATGCCCAGACCCTGGCAGAGGTTGTAAGAGCCTGTACGCCTCCCTGCTTGGCCAGCACTGTCCACCTAAAGCAAGGTTCTTCCCTGGAGGATGGGGGAAGTCAGAACACGAGTGATAGCAAATGGCTTGCAGCTCCAGCTGGGCGGTTTATAGGAAGACAACGTGGGGACCACATCTTAACAGATGTTTGCAGACCATTACATATGGTGGCACACGCTACGAGTGCCGCTTTTAGACTTATCTACCACTGCAGGTGTGCTCTCATCCTGGGGGGGGGGGGGGGGGGGGGTGGAAATACTTCCTTGTACTCGTGGGAAGATTCTCATCTTCGTTTCTAGTGTTCAGAGTCCAATAGTGGATCAGCCTTATGCAGAGGCTTCAGGCTCTTGCCCACAAGTGCTGTTCTCACAGCAAACCCTTCCAGGTGTGAATGTTACTGCACCCTAGGGGACATCCAATCACAGCTATAGCAGTCAGAGTCATGGTCCAGACTCGGGCAGTGACCGACCGTCTGAATCTGGGGAGGATATCCAGTGTCCGATGCAAGCCTCGAAGCTGCCAACCAGAGGCTTCTCAATGTTTTTTAAACTTAAGAGTTCTGTTTGAGGGGCTGCTGCAGTAGTGACAGAAAAACAGAACTGCAATGAGGCAGTAAAAAAAAGCACCAAAGCCAAAAACAACAAAAAAAAAAAAAGACTGGACATTGTGTGGGCTGAAAGCAATGCATGCGAACGCCAACTCCTGCAAGTGCTCTGAAGCCGGGTCCCTGTCAATGCTGTTAAGACCACCACCACCACATGTTATGGCAAACTCATGCCTGCTCGTTGATTGAGAAGGGTTGGGATTCTGAAGCACTAGAAGAACAATTCCGCTCGAGGAAAAAAAAAAAAAAAAAAAAAAACGACTCCGGTCTGGAAATTTAGTTCCCAGGTTTTCCTGCAGGCTCTCGGCGCCTGTATTGTATTCCCAAAGACAGCGGCAAGCTGGGCTCGTCAGATCACGGCTGTGGCCAGAGCTCCCTGTTTATTCTGGAGTAAACACAGCAGCCGTGTCCGGGAAATTCCAACGCTGCATCTCAAGTGTCAGCAGGGAGCAGAGGAAACGGAACAAAGAAGATGAGGATCTTAGAAGTGAACAAATCTGAAACCACTTTACGCCCCAAGACCTTTCATCTCTCTGGGCAATTTCATAGACTAATATGCAATCGGGTCAGACCCTCCTCCCCGATTCAGCCCCAGGCCAGTAACCAAATCTGTTCTTTAAAAAAGAAGGACCAGACAACTGCTTCTCTGGGCCTCCACTGTGCCAGCAACGGATCACACAAACTAGAATTGCTAAGTAATACAAACCTGGGGAAACCAGCCCTGCCACCAGCCTTCGCAGGCAGGATGAACGGGATTTCAGCACAAGGCAAATCTTTACGCTTGTAGTGAAGAGGAATAATTTGGAGAAAGTCTCCAGACCAGTGTTATGGACTCAAACATATCCTGATCCCGTCCAACATAAAAAAAAAGCACACACTACACAATCTGTTCACAAGTGCATTTTCTACAGAAGTGGTGGTAAGCCTGGAAGCGTCCTCCTGTACGGGACCAGGACCTTGCATTAGGGCCAGCTGAGCCCGGGGAATGCTGGGACGACCACCGCACTTTGCCGCCCCTGAATGGAGGAGCCCGGCATCACACAAGAGCTGGCTCAGTGTCTACGAGACTGTAGGGATCCACGGCCCACCCGCTGAGGGCTCACTGCAGTGGCTGGACTGGGACCCTGAAGGCAACGTAACCGACGCTGGTTCTGATTTAGCCAGAAGCCTAGAGGATGGGCAAACAGTGCACACAAAAGCAGCGTAAAGACTTTACAGCATTAGCCAAACTCTGGATCACAGACTGCGCACACAGATTGCTTTTTTTGTTAGAGCAGTATGGGACCGGCTGAACATTCTGTTAAAACAGAACAGACTCATGAGATCATAAAGCCATACAGATTATATTTCAGGGCTGTTGTGTTTTTATAGCTAGGTGACAGCATATTTCAGATTAACGGGTCTCAGAAGACCCTGCATGAAGCCAAGCGAGGCTATGGAATGCAGTGTTCCCCCTGCTGGTCCGGTTCCAGGAGAGTCGTTCTGGGCTCCCCATGTTAGTGGGGGCTGGGCTGTTCACAGTAGAGAGTTTTATAGTCTAGAGCGCCCAAGCAACACTGCTACCTGCCCCCATGCACGGCCATCTGTTAACAGCTCTCAGGAGATTAAATGACACCTTAATCAAAAAAAAGGATCACTTGTCAAGACCTAGCAAAAAAACACCCCCACAGACCACACAAAGGAAAATCTGTTCTTACCTGGAATACCACAGATCAGTCCAGACTCCTGGGTTTTGCCTCCCTGCCAGCAGATGGAGACAAAACTTTTCACCCACACTGCCATATAATCTAGCGTGCCACCTGCAGTGCCTCAGTATTGATCTGTACCCAAGCCAAGATGAATTGAACCAACACTAAGAATCATGAGCAAACTCAGTACGAACGGAGGATTCTCACCCCACCTCCCATACTGGTCAGGTCTCTGGTATTCTAGGAACAAAAGTTAGCAGCTAAGAACCAGTTTTCCTTTCCTGTTCATACCCCAGATCAGTCCAGACTCCCGGGATGTACCTAAGCTCCCCTGGACAGGGAGAGTCCTGCTCATAGAACACTCTCAAAGCAAATGGAGTCTGGAGCCCGGACATGCAACTGATAAAGTCTGCCAAGAATGTGCAATGACTTCCAAGTTGCCGCCCTGAAAATCTCTTGCAGAGATATCTGTTGGGATGTGGCCCAAGAGATCACCTGAGAACAAGTCCAGTGAGCCCTTACAAACATAAGCTGAGCCATTGCACAATCGTAGCTTCCAATGCTTTATATCCCTTCTTCAGGCCACTCCACAGCACAAAGAAGTGATCCGATCTGTGGAAATTAGTAATTTTTAGGTACCTCAATAATGCTCGCCTTACATCCAATACCCTAAGCTCCTTGAGACGTGGACACATCCAAACCCGGAAAGCCAGAAGTTCCACTGTAAGATGAAATGCCAAAACAACCTTAGACAGAAAGGACGGCCACCGAACGTAATGATGCCCCAGACTCAAGTGATCCCTTCTTGGATACCTCTCATTGACGCTCTTTAAGAGTCTCTGCATTGACAAACAAGCTTAAGATAAGTTTAGCTTTTGTTTCATCTCATTTTTATATGAGAAGAAATAACTTAGAAAAATTTTGGTTGGCTTACAATTTGAACATTGACTCACTATGACCGATTACACGATTGCACCTTCATACTGCTCTGACCCTGAGCAGTAGGAAGGTCATTTAAATCTTTGAGAAGAAAGTCCTTTTCATCTATTCCACCGTGCACAAAGTGAGATTTTCTCAGATTCTCTCACTTTTGTTTGACCATCAGTAGCAAAATCTGCAGAAAATTCCTGGGACTCAGAATCCTGGTCCAGAGGACCCTCGTCTGTGCTAGAGCTTCTCCGACCCTCCTCAGGATCAGGTACTGCAGGTTACAGTTTAGGTGCAGCTCCCCCCCCCATCACCCGATTGTCTACATCTGAAGGGAATTCAAAATGGCCACCATTCCCACTCAGAGCGGTACAACCTGACATCTGCAGAACTCGTTTAGGTTCCTCCCCAATCACTTAGCTGACCTGACGTACCTTCACCAGCCAAGATGCAGCAAATGCATTATCTGGCCCGAGATAAGACGCGACCAGCAGGCCGAGCTGCGCGCTGCTGAAGTTATCTGAGCCCGCAGAGAATCAGGGAACAGAAGTAGAGCAACTCTGCACACTGTGACAGTCCCCACCAGAGATCCAATGGCTCGATCAGCAAACCAAGTGTCTTCTTTTGTTTATTTTAATGCTACCACAAGCACTGGTAACCGAAAAGAAAGTATTTCCCTGCTCAACCAGGGCCAACCCAACACTGCTTTGGGAAGGGTGAGAGATCTGGACCCCACAGGAGCCAGGTCACAGCTTCAAACAAGGTCACCAGATACCCTGCTAGTCCACCTCAAACCAGGGGGGGAATGGCCCCACCAGGACCTACCAACTCCCTGGGAGGAACTGGCAACTTGCTTTCCCACTCCAGACTGCAGGTGGCACACCAGGTTATAAGGCAGTGAAACTCTCTCTCCATCTGTTGGCAAGGACCGACTTGGGCTATGAAGAGGAAGGGTGGTGCAATCTGCCAAGCAACAAGGACTTAAAATGCCAAGACTTCCTTCCCCCAGCTGCAGGGGCACATGAGCTCCTGCACCCTCCCTGCCATTGACCTCTGCCTAGGGAGATAACTACCATAGCCTGCATCTGCCATAATACAAATAGGTGAACGCTCTTTAGTTATGAACTTAGTAAACTGCTTTTCCATAAGATAGCACCAGAGTGGTGTGGGAGGTTGATGCTAGCTAGACCCAGTCAGAGGTCCATCGCGGGCACGTGGCAGCGAGAGCCATTCCAGCTTTTCCCCAGAACACTGGACGAGGGCTCTCCAGGTATCCCTGATCAGCACCAATCCACTCCCCAATAATCTTTCCAGACTATCTGCAGAGTCAACAAGGGAAGCTAAACAGATTCCTCAGGTCTTATAGTTAAAAAAAAGGGGGAGGTTTTAACAGCTGTTAAGGGGCTGTCACACCTGCACAGACCTATGAAGAGATTTAATGACGGAGAGGAAATCCCACTGTCACAATCCTGCCGTTTCTCCCCTCCCCCATTTGCATTCTGCCTGTAGCATGCAGGATGGCAGTGAGTGAAGCCTACCATGCGGCACTAAGTGGCCCTCCCGCCCCACACAGATCTCACCTCCCCCAGAAGGGTTACGTGAACGCATCAGCAGGGGTCCTCCCTCCCAAGGCCACCTCAGAAGCACGCGTGTTAGATTTACGTAAGCATTTCCCTAAGCATGCAAGGAGATGCCCAACAAGGCAGAGCGGAGCTTGCTAAAGCTGTAGTCCCATCACCTGTGCACATCTGACCTGAAGTCAGAGGTGAGGGGGAGAACCCACACTCACTAAACCCTCTGCTTATAATGCACGAGAGCCCATCCCCCCGCCCCAAACTACACCAGAAATCCTACCGACAGCAGGTAAGTCCTGGCAGTACGCCCCCCGAGAAGCCTGCTTACCAGGTGGTGCTACATGACCCGTGGGCAAAGCACATCCTACTACAGGATGCAGCACCCAGAGCTCAAGCTCAGCAATAGTTTGTATGCAGAAGCGCCATGCTACAGGCATCAAAGGGTTAAAGCAAAGCTGCCGAGATCCCAGGGTGTTGGGAGAAGGACGGGCGCCTGACATCACCGGCCAGCTGCATCCTGTACGCGTCACCCAACAAGAGCTCCAAAGAAGATTAAAAGCAGACTGCGAGCCACTTATCCCCAAGCGCTGGAGAGAGAAGAGCCCGGTGCGCGGCAGCAGCCGGAGCCTTGCAAGCTGGGCAGTAGCAGCACGATGCAGGATGTGGCCAGTCCAGCACTATCCCCTGGCAGAGGGTCAGCGCTTCAGGGCTGCTTGCCAAATGTAACCATTCTGTTTCCTTACTCAGGGGTACCCCCCATGTGGAAGCAGAACCACCAGAAGCTTGGATTGCAGACCTCTCCTCTCCACAGAGATGAAAGATATTAACACATCCTCCCCATTTTGGGTCAGAGGTCTCATTCTCAGGATTCTTCAGTCAGAATCCTGAGCGCACTGTTACCCCGTGATTGGACGCACGTTTTGGATGCGCTAGCTTTACACCCCTTATTCAGTAAGAGGTAATAGGGCGTCCAAGACGCACGTCCAACCCCCCCCTCCCCCCGAAACTAATAGCACCCGCAACATGCAAATGCATGTTGCGGGTGCTATTAGTTATTCCCGCGCGATACAGAAAGTAAAATGTGCAGCCAAGCCCAAAGGTAGGCGCTAATTTCTCCGGGCACCGGGAAAGTGCACAGAAGAGCAGTAAAAACTGCTTTTCTGTGCACCCTCCGACTTAATATCATGGCGATATTAAATCGGAGGTCCTGAAAGTTAAAAAAGTAAAAAGAAAAAAAATAATTTTGAAATCTGTTTTCGAGCTGCGGGCCTGACGCTCAATTTTGCCGGCGTCCGTTTTCCGAACTGTCAGCGGGCTCGACAACCAACGCCGGCAAAATTGAGCGTCTGCTGTCAAACCCGCTGATAGCCACCACTCCTGTCAAAAAAGAGGCGCTAGGAACGCGCTAGCGCCTCTTTTTACCGCCGGCCCTAATTAAAATAAAATACTGAATTGCGCGCACAGGCCACTCTCCTGTGCGCGCGCTGGGAGAACGGGCGCTCGCCCGCTCTCCGGCATGGTTTACTGTATCTGCCCGTTTGTTTTTATGTACCCTACGTGGTACAGTGCTGTGTATGCTGTCGGCAATAGAAAGCCATGCAAGAACATTCCTTTTGGTTGTTTGTCAGCCTCTCCTTTGAATGTGTTTTAATTTTAAAACCTTCAGCAGAAATGGAGTGAAGAACACAAGCAAGAGATTAAGGGAGGGAGCAGCCAAGGACCCACATCTGTTACAGAGATCAGCAGCAGCCCTTGCTGCTTCGATAAAGCCCGCCCAGCTGAAGCTTGCACATAAAAAACAGCACTGGAGCCTAATACGAGGCACTATCCAGAACCAGCTGCAGGCAGTTTCACATCCGTAGTGCAGGCCGTGATTTACAAGACGGGCTTCGGTGTTCTCTGCGGCAAACCGTGGCATGCAAGAAAGCGGTCGTTTACCTCATCTTAAAACCAGCAAAAAAAAACAAAAAAACCAAACAACTTATTGCTCTCTCTGAAAGAGCCCAACTGAGATGCTACAGCACCAGCTAGCACCGCTTGGAGGCCTCCGAGCATGGACTACCCGCTCTTGCTGAGGTCCTCACAGGAAAAAAGTTAATCAGACGCCATTAACCCTGGCCAACTCCTGCGGTGGTGGCTGCATGTGATAAGATGCCAATACAGACCCACAGAGGACTCCTGCAACACACGAGACAGGCCTTGGTGTGGCCTTCTGACATGTCTCTGCCTAGAGGGAAAAGCAGTCACATACAAGCCTCCCCCCCACAAGAAATGGATACGTTTAATCCATATACAAATACCCCCCAGGCCATGCTAGAGTATTCTGCATCATTTACAGAGTCGCAGGCATGGGGTCATGAAAGATATGCTCACCCAAACTTCAATCCCATCCAATACTAACTGATGCCAGGAAATCAAATATTCAGAGGTTTCCTCCTCCTTTGGAGCAGGAGTCTGGGATCTGGTGGCACCCAATCCCTATCAGCCTTCACGCAACATCCATCCATTCTCTATCCCCACCAAACTCATTTACCCCAGTCACACAGACTAGAGGCCCAAGCACCAGGGCTCCTGACAGAACCCTGCAAACAAGGGCCTGGAATCCAGCCACTAGGTGTCACCCTTGCACAATGACTGGGAACTCCTCCATTCTCCCCAGGCCAGGCCACCCCCCGCCACCACTGGAAAGGAAGGCCTGACCCAGAAATCAAAGCCAGGCTCCCCCCTTCAGAGCTCTGCCACCGGCTTATCCCCGTTTCCATCTTCCTTCAGAAGGCTGGCAATGCACCGAGCAGCCTCCCAGGGACACGGCAAGGAAGACGGTGCTATCAATTCACAATGCAGCACAGGACACTGACCCGAGAGCAAGGACAGAGATCAGGCAGCAGGTAGAGGGGGCGACTGGGCATACAAGACTGGCCTTGAAGTCATCTGTTTTTAGATCAGCACCAATTCACAATGCCAAACAAATGGTGCCTGCACACAGATCGTCCAGAGCGGAAGAATTTGGGCATCGTGCCATTCTGAACCCAACAGATGCTGGTCTGGGGTCAGCAAAAGGTGAGTAGCGTGATAGAGAATGAAGGCAAAATAAAACAGAACAGACTGGGACAAAAGTGTGTTACCCTGGCTTCTTAAAAAAAAAAAATAAAGTTTGCCGGCACCCTGGTTATCACCTCACTATCTCCTCCAAACATACATTAACATTTCTACACTAACCTAAACCCAGCCGGCAGCACCAGGCCCCTGCTCACATCAGCACCAAGCTGGCACGTTCATCTACCTGACCTACTAACCTCTGATACAGGACCAGAGACTCTCCCTAAAGTGTGAACCAAGGACCTGGCCATCTATGTGGCAGATGAGACGCTTCATTGTGTGCATCTTTTCAACTACAGGTAGGCAAGCCTGGACTATTAGGTGTCATCACCCAAGAAGAGAATCTCAGGAGCAACCCAGCAACGCATTCAAATCTTTAGCTCAACATAAACAGAGGCGGTCAAAAAAAAAAAAAAAGCAAACAAACAATCTTAGGAATTATTCCTATAGGACTGGTGAATAAAGAGTATTAACAGGCCTCCATATGCACCTTGAGAACCAGATACAGTTCTGGTCATACCAGATGTAGCGGAGCTAGAAAAAAGGCAACAAGAATGACAATAGGGGATGATACCGCTCCCTCATTATAAAGGAAGGCGAATAAGTTAGGGCTCTTCAGCTTAGGAGATGAGAGGAGACAAATGTATGATTTTATAAAAACTGAGTGGGGTGGAGGTGGAACAGTTAAAGGCAAGGGTTCACTCATCCTCACGAATAGTACCAAGACTAGCAGGCAGCGCACACCATTAAACAAACAGCAGATGCAAAATAATAAATCTGAGCATTTCAACACCACACAGTCAAGCGGTGACATTTTGCCAGGGATGTGGGCAGGGCATCTAGCACAGCCGACTTTAAACAAGTTATTTGAGCAATTAACCAGCTTATCCCTGGATGTCAAGAAGTTATCTACTACCTGGCATCTGCCAGATACCTGTGACCCAGGATGCTGGGCTTGATAACCTTGGTCTGACCTGATATGTAGTTTGAGCTTCACCTACTCGTTACCTCTCCCCTCAGAGGTCCCTACATAACCCTCCTCTCCCCGAACACCCGTCACTCCTATATACCCTTCTCCTCCACTCCCAACTCCTTTTCCCACTTTGCTGGGCCATATGCTGGGAATAGACTTCCTGAGGTGGTATCATGCTCCCTCTGGCCTTATTCAAATTATTTCTGAAGAAAATCTTTCCCGGCCATAGCTCTGCTGCTTTTAACCATTTTCTGTATGAAAATGAAGTTGCACATCTCTAATGTTTGTCTTGACTACACTGTAAGCTCTAGAGAGCAGGGACCGTCTCTTCCATGTGCCTGTAGAGTGCTTTAGAAGTAGTCCGTCATAGTCCTTGCTTTCCAGTTAGACCTCTTTCCCTAGTCTTCCCTCTGCCTCTCCTGCTTGTCCCCTTCCTTCTGTGCAGGCAACTTTGGGAGAGATGTTCGCATTTTCAGGCCGATACAGTGCACTCTGGCGGCGCGCACTGTTAACCCGCGATTGGATGTGCATTTGACGCGCTAGCGTTACCCCTTATTCAGTAAGGGATGATAGCGCGTCGAAAACGCGCTGCCAAACCCCCCCCCCCCCCGAACCTAATAGCGCCCGCAACATGCAAATGCATGTAGATGGCCTTATTAGGTATTCCTGCGCAATTCAGAAAGCAAAATGTGCATCCAAGCCGCACATTTTGCTTTCAGAAGTGAGCGCCTATCCAAAGGTAGGCGCTAATTTCTCCGGGCACCGGGAAAGTGCACAGAAAAGCAGTGCGATATTAAGTCGGAGGTTCCGAAAGTTACAAAAAGTAAAAAAAAAAAAGTTTTGGAGTCTGCCCGTGGCTCAAAAACCGGACGCTCAGTTTTGCCGGTGTCCGGTTTCCGAACCCGTGGCTGTCAGCAGGCTCGAGAACCAACACCGGCAAAATTGAGCGTAGGCTGTCAAACCCGCTGACAGCCGCCACTCCTGTCCAAAAGGAGGCGCTAGGGATGCGCTAGCGTCCCTAGCGCCTCTTTTTACTGCCGGCCCTAATTTGAATACTGAATCGTGTGCGCACAGGAGAGTGGCCTGTGCGCACGCCGGGAGAGCCGCTCTCCCGCAACTTTTACTGTATCGGCCCGTTTGTTGGGGGAGACATTCCAGTTTAGTCTGCTTCCATCTACTAGCACTCGCATCTAACTTAAACACCTGCCAAGGTAGGAGCTGAACTTATAGCATCCTGGCTCCTCCAACACAACCATCATCCCCAGAACCTCCAAAACCCTCCTTACAGCAGCTCTCCAGCCATGAATTAAAATCGGCATTGCATGTCACCTTTAAGGAGGGAGGATATTTCTGAAAATACTGCAGTCGTGTGTAAAAAATCGTTTATGAACATAAAAATGTATTTCATACATCCAAGAAGGGAAACAAAACAGTTTTCCCCATACAAACCCCTACTGTTTGTAGCCTAGCCAACCAAGGATTTGGGCATATATTCAATAGTCATCTCTCTCCAAACCTCGTCCCCAAGTCAGGACCTCACATGATGCTCCCCATCTTCCTCTAGAGAACAAGCCATCTCTCAACACAAGTTCCATCTTACACGTCTAGAACTGTTTTTTCGTGTTGGGGGGAGGGGGGAGAAAATCTTTTTCCTCTCCCTAGTCAACCCCGCCCCTTTTTAATTCAATGTATGCAGAGGTTCCCAACCCACAGTCACATCCTAGAAAGCATGACAAGTCACGAAGAAATGAGTAATATGCATCAAGCAGTCAGCTTGCTATCCATCAATCGGCTGCAAATTAATCGCATCGTAGAACAAGCCCATCTATCATCTTAAAAAAAAAGAAAAGAAATTGAAGTTTTAGGGTAGAACAGTCACAAGACTGAGCCCTGGAGGAAGAGAAGGGAAGAAAACTATTACACTGAGAGCGAGTAAGAGGTGCGCACAGAGGACCGAATGACGATCAGCACTGCAGCACCCCCATGTACTTAGATGCACGCTGCTAGAACTCTTAAGTTGCGCAAGTCAAAAAGCACTTAATGCTGATACATCCCTTAAGGGAAAATAAAAAGCTGAAGACAGTCGGGGGAGAGGCGGAGAAGGGAAGGATTTTAACTGCAACATACCAAGTGGGGGGGGGGGGGGGGGACGGGACGACATTAAGTTGGAAAATGCCATAGCTTATTCTTCAATGCAGAAGTTTACATAACCGCATACAATGGCAAAACTACCAACAAGAGGGAGGGGAGGGTGGAGCCGTCCCCGGGACTTCAAAAGAAGCGTCCGGGGAGGGGGGGGTCCCCTTGAATCCTGTCCAGCATAGCCAAGCTCAGGAATCGGGGACGGCGTTTCTGCGAGCACAGCTGAGGGCTGCAAGGATCACAACAGAGAGGAGGAGGGGGCTGAATGCAACTCGGCAGCTCCGACCCCAGCACAATGCGCTCTCCGCGGTGCGGGAGGATGCAGGGATGAAGAGGAGCAGCACTAGTCAGAAGGGGGGGGGGGCGCTTCTAACGCTCCGCTTGCACCCAGCCCTGCCTCTTCACGCACCAGAAACCGTTAGCTAGGGCGGGGAGGGGGCTGCTGAAAGATAGAACAAAAACCACGGGGGGGGGGGGGGGGATCTGGCCCAACGCCTCCCCTGCCCCCAGGCGCTCACATGCAGTAGCAGGGACGGGGGGGCCTCACCTTATTGAAGGCGAACAGTTCCTGCTTCACCTTCTCCCGCTGAGGGTCGTTGCCCTGCCGCCTGAAGCGAAACTTCATCATGATGCCGCCGGACAGGGCGAGTCCGAGCGCGAGCACAACAATGTAACAGCGCCCCGGGGCGCTCGCGGGCCCCCTTCACACACTCGCGCGCTGACTGACGGGCGGCCCGGCCAATCGCCGGCCGCCGCCAGCTTACTCAGACAATGGAGAGGAAGGGCCGGGGCTCGAGGGAAGCGAGCATCTGCGCAGGCGCTGGCCTGCAGGGGGCTTGGGGAGGCGGCTGGGAGTTGTAGTTAGTTTTTTTGCGGGGCGGGGTATTTTTTTTTTTAAACTACTGCCTGCATTTCGGCTGCGCACCGTTAGATGGAACAACGAGGAGATCTGTACTGAAGCTAGCGGGAATTGCACGTGCGTTGTACTTCCACACAAAACAATAAAGAGAAGACTATGAAAATGGCGCAAGGTTGCTAGCCATTGTGGGATTCGTGGACTTTCTGCTCAGGTTCTTATGGCCTGGATTGGCCACTGTTGGAAACAGGATGCTGGGCTTGATGGACCCTTGGTCTGACCCAGTATGGCATTTTCTTATGTTCTTATGACTGCCAGCAGTGGTGCCAGACAGCGTCATATGGATCCCTGCCCTCGGAATACTGGACTGGGACCGCCGCCTTATTTCCCCTTTGCATGGACCCCACCGACCTGAGACACATCTGAACCGGGGTTCTGGACCACTGTCACACCTCCCACATGTCACATTAAACCCTTTGGTTGATGAACATTTTTACCACCGGCCCTCTGTACAAATCAAATAATAACTATCAGCACTGATTGTCAAGATGGCATGCCAAAATATTTAGGGCTCTGTTTATCAATTATTTTTCCTTGAGCAAAAATACAATGGTAAAAAAAATCTTAAACATTTCTGGAGGTGTTAATGCGTCAGAGAGGAATCAAACTACCCTCATATACAGGATTACACGTTGCTCATTGCTCTGTAATGCAGCAAAAAAAAAAAAAAAATCAGCTGAAAGTTTCAAATATACGTCTAAACAAAGCATACATAAGGACCTTAGCTAGGAGGCGGATGGTCATAGTGGTTGGTGACTTGATTCTGATAGGCACGGAGGCCTCCATCTGCCAACCAGACATGTCCCAGTAAGCATACCAGCTGTCAGGTGCCAAAAATCTGAGACACTAAGGAGAGAGTGCCAAAAATCCTCAAACCTACTGATTAGTATCCAATGCTGCTCATCCACCTTGGCACAAATACTGCTAGGCATTACAGCGATCGTATCAAAAGTGACTTCATGGCTTTGCAAGAGAGAGTAGAGCAGATAGGTGCACAGATGGTATTCTTCTGCACTCTCCCCATCATGGATAAAGGCTAAGGCAGGGAAGGTTGTGTTCTGAAGGCGAATGGGTGTTTGTGAAGATGGTGTTTGATGAGAGTGTTTCAGCTTTCTGGACCATGGGATGAGCAGAGGTGGTGTTCATTTATTGAAGAAGGGGGTGCAGCATCTTCCAGTACAGACTGACAAACCTACTGAGGAGGCCTTTAAACTAGAATTGTCAGGGCTGAGTGAACAAAGCAAAAGTACTCAGGTAAGTGAATCTTTAAACACTTTATTTATTTATTTACGATTTTTATATACCGGCATTAGTTTGCAAACATCATACCGGTTTACATTACAACTGAAAGATTTGGAAATGGGAAAAAAATGGGCACTATCTGGAAAGCCAGTGTACACTAATACTCATAGTATAGGAAATAGAAGTCCCGGATCTAGAGGTAGCCATGGCTTGGATATAGTGGCATGTCATGGAGACATGGTGCACAGAAACCTATGAATGGGATACACAAATTATTCAGGAAGGACAGGGCAGCGGCACTATACATATAAAAAAATAACATTAAAGCATCAGGGAAGAGGCACCGTGGGTTAATCTGGAAATAAGGAATGGGAGAGACCTCCATCATAGGCAGAAGAAATGGAGGAGATTCACAGAATTGCTATGAAAGGGGGATGTGCTGAATGTTGATTGGGCCATCCTGCCTGCAGTAAGATGCGGGATTCTCTAAAGGATTGGGAGCTGGGCATGGGAGGGCAGTGTCCCCCAAACACTGCAGGTGCCAGTGCTGAATCGGGCCCCCTCCACCTATATGACCTTACCCCACCTCCCCCTCCCCCCCAGACTAGGCAGGCAAACTACCCATTTGAGGGGGGGGGGAGATCCTGGACCTGGTACTTTCAAATGGGGAGAGTATTTCTGATGTAGGGGACGATCATCTGGGATCCAGTGACCCCCAGATGGTGTGGGGTTCAGTATTAGAGTGAAGGAGGTGAAGGTTCATTCCAAGGCGAGGGGTCCTGGACTTCAGGAAAAAAAATAACTTTGTTAAAGTGGGGGAATTACCTGAAGGAGTCGTTAGCTGGATGGGAAAATCTAGGGGAAGCAGAAAAGGAGTGGACAAAACAAAGGCGGCATTGTAAGGTAACAAATGTTTTTTAAGAAAGTAAATAAAGATAAAAGCTGAAAAGTAAATAAATAAAAATAAAAGTAAATAAAGATAAAAGCAGAAAAGGAGTGGACAAAACAAAGGCGGCATTGTAAGGTAACAAACGTTTTTTAAAAAAGTAAATAAAGATAAAAGCTGAAAAGTAAATAAATAAAAATAAAAGTAAATAAAGATAAAAGCAGAAAAGGAGTGGACAAAACAAAGGCGGCATTGTAAGGTAACAAACGTTTTTTAAAAAAGTAAATAAAGATAAAAGCTGAAAAGTAAATAAATAAAAATAAAAGTAAATAAAGATAAAAGCAGAAAAGGAGTGGACAAAACAAAGGAGGCATTGTAAGGTAACAAACGTTTTTTAAGAAAGTAAATAAAGATAAAAGCTGAAAAGTAAATAAATAAAAATAAAAGTAAATAAAGATAAAAGCAGAAAAGGAGTGGACAAAACAAAGGAGGCATTGTAAGGTAACAAACGTTTTTTAAGAAAGTAAATAAAGATAAAAGCTGAAAAGTAAATAAATAAAAATAAAAGTAAATAAAGATAAAAGCAGAAAAGGAGTGGACAAAACAAAGGCGGCATTGTAAGGTAACAAACGTTTTTTAAGAAAGTAAATAAAGATAAAAGCTGAAAAGTAAATAAATAAAATAAAAGTAAATAAAGATAAAAGCAGAAAAGGAGTGGACAAAACAAAGGCGGCATTGTAAGGTAACAAACGTTTTTTAAGAAAGTAAATAAAGATAAAAGCTGAAAAGTAAATAAATAAAAATAAAAGTAAATAAAGATAAAAGCAGAAAAGGAGTGGACAAAACAAAGGCGGCATTGTAAGGTAACAAACGTTTTTTAAGAAAGTAAATAAAGATAAAAGCTGAGAAAGTTAGGGAAAGGTTCGCATTCATAAACTGCAAGAGATCACAGAAAGTGCTAAAGGCAACGATATCTGGGAAAGCTACGAGAAGCTGAGAAAGCAGCCAGGAGAGCAAAGATGGACTGGAAGACAAAATAGCAAATATGATTAGACAGGGCTAGGACTATTTGTAGATATGTTAGTAATAGAAATGAAGGGGAGAAATATGTAGATGATGAGGAAAAAGCTGACATGCTTAACAACCATTTCTGTTCGGTGTTCACTGAGCAGGACCACGAAAAATGGACAGAAATAGGATTGGAAGCAAACAAAGGAGGAGCTAAGCTAAACAAATGGTAGATGAAGCGATGGGGGCCGGATGGGATACATCCAAGGGTGTCCCACCCGAGGGAGTTCTGGCAGCTCCGCTGGCTGGGCCTCATCATTGCTTCTTTAGAGTTTGGAGTAATTCCGGAAGACTGGAGAGGGCTGGACATGGCTCCTCTTCACAAAAAATGGAAATAAAGAGGAAGCAGAGAACTGCAGGCCGCTCTGTCTGACCACCGCGGTGAGCAAAAGAATGGAATCGCTGCAGTTTCTGGATGGCGGTGGATGTACGGGGGCAGCCTCCCAAGGACGGGAGCTGGATCCAAGAAAGCTTGGGATCAGCACCGGAGATCTCGGAGGGAGGGATAGGGATTGGAGGGACGGGCAAACTGATATTCTGTGCATCAGGAGGCTTCAGAGAAATCAATGCACGGCAGCCAGGCAGTCATCCCAGAGTCTGCTGGAACCTAAGAAAGATTATTGACTTTATTTTCTGTATTTAAATTTGAAAAAACATTTCCATCGTCCACCAACCTGTGGCTTGCACAGCACTGGTGCTCCTGTTAAAGTTCTCGCAGGTTCTCTCTTTTTGTGTTTTCCATTTGCGCTGTGTGCTCCGGGTCACTGATACAGGGAGATAAATTATAGTGCGGCATTGTCCTGCTTAACAAGACGGGGGACTAAGAATTCATGCAGGAAGGAGACCTGACTGCTGAGGTTCGGTCACTGCCCCTAGGCAGCCCGTCCAGGGTTTAGTTTCAGTTTCCTCCTGCTCCTCTGCACCTTCAGCTCATTCGCGCTAAACTCTGGCACCAGGGGCCACCATTCACAACAACCCAGGAATTACTCCCCCCCCAACTCATTTTAGTGCAAAGGTTGCTCGGTCGGGGGCCACACAGCAGGGCCACTTCCAGAACCCTGCAGTGATGGGCCCTAAATGCAGCCACTAGGTGTCGCCATTGTGCGATGACTATGAATCCCTCTGCAGCATCCCCAGCCCTGGAGGATGGGGCAGCAGAAAACCATGGCAGGCCATCTACAGATTGTGACTTGCACTTCCAGCATTTTCTGTAAGGACAAGACTTGGGCAGAACCGGGACTGGAGCCATCTAGTTACCTGACCAGGGGCCTAATTCTCAAAGCCTTTACACATCTAAAACCGAGTAAGTGGACTGTGGAAAATTAATATGGCAACCGCCACTGAATTGTCCATCGGTTTTATCTGCACTGTGGGTAAATGGCTTTTGAAAATTGCCAGGACAGGATGTGACGTTGGAGACCTCACCTGTGAAATGCTAGCATCGTCCGCATGTTTCACCATGACACACTGTAGAAAAGCAGACTTTAATGCACCAGCATCGGACTGGGTGTGGGCAGAGAGAGAGAGTGCGAGATGCATGGGGAGAGGAAGAGAAGAGAGCCTCGGAGAGAAAGAGAGGTGCCGGAAGGGAGAAAACGTGAGGGAAAACAACTTAGCTGTGCAGAGAAGGGGCACATGCTTCTGATTTAGATTAAAGTGCTCAGATTGTTGTTGTTAGTGCAGTTTACGGCTCTGCCCTCTCTATCAGATGTAAGATTTGAACATGCTGTAACATTTTCTGGCTCAGCTTGCTGCTGAGGGAATTCCAAAGCTCTGGGTAGAAAATTTGCAGAGATATTTTTCTTTTCCCTGGAAAAAATTGTGACAAGTCTCAGAGTTAATGATCCATCGACAGCTGTTCGACCTCCACATCTGTACAGAGCCGCATTTCCCTACAGGATGGAATGCATGGACTTAGAAGGAAAAAAAAAAAAAGCGATTTACTACGATGTCTGGGATCCTGCCCATCCCACTGGTCTCAAAGTCGCACAGGAAACCCCCAAGAAAGGGGGGTTCTGGATCAACACAGGGGAAAGGGGATTAAGGCAAGAAATTATTTCTGGTGCATGACAGAGGTTACGGAAGAAACTACTTTTATCGTTTTCAAGATTTGGGGATTTTGGGAATATATATATATTTTTTTAAATACTAACAAGCACCATCTCTACAGCGGAACATGGCAGTCTGCGTGCAGCTGTAAGGAAAGGCTGCTTTATGTTTAGTCAGAAAGATACCAGCAGAACCAGGGAACTGATCACCATTAAATATCACCTGTCTGCTTGGTAGCTGAGTCCACGCCAGCACTGGGCTTTTTCTAGGGGCAGGGAAGCAGGATGGAAGGCGTTCCCGGGAGCTGTCTCTATTATTATGGCAAGTTGCAGACTGGATTTCTCAGCTGGCTCAGTGAGAGACTGAGAGGGCCCTGCTTTTACTCCCAGAACCAGTTCTTCCATTCCGAATCTCCTAGAGCACCAGGGGCTTCACTATGAGTGCCCCTGCCCCAATCTCAGACTGCAGCCACCAGCCCTCTGCTTCCTGCTTTGCTCTCTCCCCTCCCAGACAATGCACAGGGAGCAGGAGGGGAGGCGCTGAGTAACTGTCTGCAGATTTTGTAGTCACTTTCTGAATTCTGTTTGTGCGACCAGCACCCAGAGTCACTGTGGTCCAGCTTGCTCTGTTTTCCTTGCTGATAGTGCATTTGCATTTTTAGCCCTCCTTTATAGATAATGCTTAAGGTGGTTTAGTCTTAGAGCATTTTTAGAATGCAAGCACAATAAGTTACTTCCAAAAAAAGCTTAAAATTTAAGTGGATCCCTGAGGCAGTGGGAAATAAATGGACTTGCCCGACGAGGAGCCAGTGGGGGAGGTGGAATTTGAATCTTGGTTCCTCTGGGTTTCAGCCCATTGTTGTAACTACTAGGCCACTCCTTTTCTCTCATAGGAAGAATACGAAATCTCTTCGAGGGCCGGCTGTAATATTTGCTGTCTATGGCTTTTTCATAAGAGGGGCTGTTGCTGTTAAGAGTGCAGTTTTGGTAGGTTTGCTAAATTTTACAGGGTGTCTGGTAATGGAGGGACTTTGTGTCACTGTTACAGAGGTGCTCAAATACGTAGATTTTTTTTTTTGTATGATGAGGAGTTCAGCTCAGTCATCCAGGCCAGCCAATCGTATCAGAGCCAACCTTCAGCCAAAGCGGTATGCATTTCTTGATATTTTTTTTTTTTTGCAGTCTACCCCCCAAAATCAGAGATGACCAATTCATCAAACACTGGGATATGCATCAGCATTTTGTACATGTACACAGAGTAAAGTTTAATATAGAAAAATGTACATTTTGGTGCAAAGTCTCGGGTATTTTTACTGCAGGCTTTGCAAGCAGGTGCAGATTTTCTCTTTGGAAATTGCCCAGGGATAAAAGAGCCGCAGCGTTTTAGACCTGCATTGTTCTGCAGGTACTTTTCCCTTCAAAATAACATGCATAGTTTTGAAAATGCAAAACTCTCTGGCTGACCCCGCACCGGAGAGCCTGTTGTCTATGCACCTGACAGGGCCTGGTTGTGAACAAAGCAACTACTTGTAGGAGCTCATAGGTTGGGGGGCAGTAGGTCACAGTGTTTACCTGCATAAATTGTCTTCTCTTTGTGCAATTATGTGTGGTACAGGATTGTTCTGGGGGGAGAAACTGTGGGGTATTCGTGATTATTGAGTTTAATCAGAGAAAGATGGGGGCCACAAGGTTGAAGGTTTGCCCAGGGCACTTAACACCCTTGCACCGGCCCTGTCTGTCTCACTGGGTCCATGGACTTGTTTTTTCTTCTGGATTTAAATGTTGTGTTTTTCTGTAAATAAAGCATTGCATCACCGAGTACCTTTGCAGATGCAGTATATTGACAAAATCCCAACCAGGCAGCCTGTACCTCTGCCGTTTAAGGAAAGGATCCCCTGACTAGTTTTCCTGCTTTTCTTTGAAGTACAAAGCCACAGCTGAAAGCTGAAACAATCTGAGGACCCATCCTGTTCACATTAAAATAGTCACACGAATTACACCTTATTTCAGAACACTGGTGTCAATCCATTTTCCCAAATAGCAGCAAACAGAACATTTAAAAAAAAAAATTGACAATGATGGTTAACCCAAAAGACGTACATTCATGATGGCAAGCAAAGCTCTTAAAATCAGCGATGAGACAGCACCATGAGCAGTTCTCTCTATTTTATTCTAATAATGCTCACATTTCTCCTGCCTTTTATGTAAGAACATAAGAAGTTGCCGTACTGGGTCAGACCAAGGGTCCATCAAGCCCAGCATCCTGTTTCCAACAGTGGTCAGTCCATATCACAAGTACCTGACAAGTACCCAAACATTAAAAAGACCCCAAGGTACTACTGCTGGTAACAAGCAGTGGCTAAGTGACTATTCCCTATTGATCAATAGCAGACTTTTGGACTTCTCCATGAACTTATCCAAACCTTTTTTAAACCCAGCTACACTAACTGCACTAACCACATCCTCTGGCAACAAATTCCAGAGCTTAATTTTGCATTGAGTGATAAAGAATTTTCTCTGATTCATTTTAAATGTGCTACTTTCTAACTTCATGGACTGACCCCTATTCTTTCTAATATCCAAAAGTGTAAATAACCGATTCACATCTACCCGTTCTAGAGCTCTCATGATCTTAAAGACCTCTATCATATCCCCCCTCAGCCGTCTCTTCTCCAAGATGAACAGCCCTAACCTCTTCAGCCTTTCCTCATAGGGGAGCCGTTCCATCCCCTTTATCATTTTGGTTGCCCTTCTCTGTACCTTCTCCATCGCAATTATATCTTTCTTGAGATGCGGCGACCAGAATTGTACACAGTATTCAAGGTGCGGTCTCACCATGGAGCGATACAGAGGCATTATGACATTTTCCGTTTTATTCATCATTCCTTTTCTAATAATTCCCAACATTCTGTTTGCTTTTTTGACTGCCGCAGCACACTGAGCCGACGATTTCAATGTGTTATCCACTATGACACCTAGATCTCTTTCCTGGGTGGTAGCTCCTAAGATAGAACCTAACATCGTGTAACTTCTGCATGGGTTATTTTTCCCTATATGCATCACTTTGCACTTGTCCACATTAAATTTCATCTGCCATATGGATACCCAATCTTCCAGTTTCATAAGGTTTTCCTGCAATTTAGCACAATCTGCTTGTGATTTAAATATTCTGAATAATTTTGTTATCTGCAAATTTGATAACTTCACTCGTCGTATTCCTTTCCAGATCATTTATATATATATTGAAAAGCACCGGTCCAAGTACAGATCCCTGAGGCACTCCACTGTTTATCCTTTTCCACTGAGAAAATTGACCATTTAATCCTACTTTCTGTTTCCTGTCCTTTAGCCAGTTTGTAATCCACGAAAGGACATCTCCTCCTATCCCATGACTTTTTAGTTTTCTTAGAAGCCTCGGAAAAGCAGAACTACAGATCTCAGAATGCAAGAGAGAAGACTGGAGTTAATTAAAATAAATTACAAAGGTGTCAGAGGTTGTGGGGGTCTCCATAATTCTGGGTGCAGGCTCACTCTCTCTCGGAATGGGAAGCATTAACCAGAGGAACTTTTCCCGAGGGGATGGGAGGACAGCTTGGGAGTTCTGATGAAGAATTCTGCTATATGGGGAGGTCAGCGCTGTGCACTGCGGACCTGAAGTCCAGATTCAGCTCCCAGCTGGGGCGCTGCAGAGGCAGCACTCACAACTCCTCATGATCACAATGAAACGGCAGGGGCCGGATTTAGGTTCACATGGTTGCAGGGTTCCAGAAGTAGTTTTGGCACGTGGCATGTGGCATGTGGCACGTGGCCTGTGGCCTGTGCTGCAGCTTCTGGACTAATGTAAGTTGGGAAAATCCCCAGGTAGTTGCAAATGGAGGCTCAGAGCAGCAGGAGGAAACCGATAGGTCAAAGAGGAAAACAAAACAAGAAGTTTCACACCTTGTACTATGGACGGATGAATCCGTGTCTCTTTCTACCAGCGCCAGGCAATTAAAGAAATGGCAAAAGCTGGCTCTGAACTCCAAGGGTCCAGCCAGGGCCCCAGTATCTTTCTATTCGTCACCTTGCAACTTGCGCGAGTGGCATTCATTCCTCATTTCATTGTCTTCGTGCATTTCCGTGGTACCGGTACTTACAAAAAACCAAACAAAATCTGACCTTACTCCGTGAAGCCTACACCAAGAGGCTACAGTGTGGGGCTTCTTGGCCAGCATTTGTGTCTCTTCAGGAGGCCTAACAAGGCTTATGCTAAAGAGCAAGCCCCAGTCGAAGCTGCAAGTTCTTGTCCTAGCGTCTTCCATGGGATTTTCTGTAAATGGATAGGGCCGTGTTAATGTGAACGCAAGTAGAGGCAGTGATGCAGCTGCAGAGACGGCACACCTGCAGGCCCTCTGGAGGGGTTACTAGACACACACGCAGCGAGGTGGACATGGCAACAACGAGGACCTTTGCAAGCAGAAGGAAATGGGGTTTTGGGTGTAGCCAATGAAATCTGAGGTCCCAGAGAGCCGAGCCTGGACTGTGCGTGTCCTAAGCCCGCAGGCAGATGCACCGCACACGCAGAATTCTTACTCTGTTCACATGTAGCCTGTTTGGCAAGAGCTCTTCCGCCTCTGGAATTATTTAATAACAAACAGAAAATGCATTTGGACTTTTCAGAGGATTCTCCTGGCAGCTAAGTCTATTATTATTGTGGGAGAGGAGCCAGCTAGTGATCTCACCCCGAACTCTTCCCTTGTGTGCTCCTCGGCAGCAATCCCTTTTGTGTGGGCTGGTACAGAACAAAGAGAGGAGTCTAGGAGTATCCAGTAATAAAGGACTTAGCATGGATGACTTTGAATTAGCAGTTCCCCCTATCATTATATCTAACTCTTATTATATCCCAGCTTCAGTGATGTATGTCATACTGTTTTCTGTTTTTGCACAGACTTCAGCTGCGTGAATACCTGTGTGGTCACATCACCGGAGGACATAAGCGAAGGAATAGGATCGGCTCCTAGTCCGTCCCTACCCTGCGTCGCTCTGCCAGCTGTCGGTGAGAACCTGCGGGGCCTTCCCCATAGGTTGCGCCAATCTCACCACAGCTGCAAGTGTCCACAGATCTTACAGACTGCTGAGGCCCTGCACCCGGCCGACCTGACCTCACTCCAGGCCTGGCCCGGTGCATCCAAGAATAGCAGGGGGGGGGGTTCTTAAGCAGGTGACCGACCTGCTCGAAAGACTCACGCACTGTATGGATGCCCAGACACCAGCAGCCCCGCCTTCTGCCCACCCTGTGTCTTCACCGCGACCGGTTCCTCAGCCACCGCCACCACCACCACCCTGCTATCATGGGGATCCCATAGAACGTCGTGGTTTTAAATCAGTGCCGCATGCACTTTGAGCTTCCCACCAGTCGGTCCAAAGTGACCTACAATCTGTCACTGCTAGGCCTCTCCCATATGGGGAAAATAACGATCCGCTGCTCCAGAGCGTCCCAGAATTCCTCCAACTGTTTTGGCTGCTGTTCCAAGATCCAGGTCGGACTTCCGCTTTGGCGGGGCTCAAAGCTTCTCAGAGAATCCTGCACACTGGCACGCGAACTGCACTGGGGGAGGACAGTCTCACTGCCATCTTCTGGAACATCTTTTGGGCTGAATCAAAGAAAAATTGGCAAGCAGAGACATTCCTAATTCGTTGGATGCCTTGATCTCATTGGCTGATCGGATGGATCGCTGCTTCCAAGAAAGGGTGCAGGAGAATAAGGCTACTTGGCCTCTGGTGATGTTTTATTTATTTATTTAACAACTTTTAATATACCGACATTCGTATGGCACATCACGCCGGTTTACAGGTAACTCAAATATAGGAGGAAATTACAATGAACAGGGAACAAGGGATTGGAGCAGGCCAGAAAGAGGAGAAGGGAAGGGGAGACAGGAGAAGAGAGGGAAGAGATAGGTAGCATGAGAAAGAAAAGGGCAACCGTTAACGTTGATAGAACTTAATTACAGAGGTATGTATTTACATTAGAACTATTTCTAATTGTCCCCTCGTTTCCAGTCTCGTTTCCAGTCTCCTCCCAGCCCGGTTTCATCTCCAGAACCTAAGGGCCCAGAAGAGCCCATGCAATTGGATCAAGCCAAGCTTTCTACAGAAAAGCCATTTCGCAGAAGGCAATTGGGCTTGTGTCTATACTGTGCTGGCCGTGGACATCTGGCATCACAGTGCCCTGAGAAATCAGAAAACTTCCGTGCCTAGGGTTGTTGATTGGAAAACCAATTCTAGGTCGGACATTCTCTCTTCCCCAACTGCTGGTCCCTGTCTCCATCTCCGACGAACAATGTCAGTTCAATACAGAAGCCTTCCTGGATTCTGGAGCTGGAGAGAACTTCATTCATCAAGCCCTGGTTCCTCAATATCAGATTCCTACCACCATTCTGGAACAAGCCTCACCATCTCCTCTGTATACGGAGACCCTCGCCCTGGCCACCTCACAGAGGTTTCAGCACCACTCAACCCTTCAGATCAATCTCCTTCACAAGGAAACTCTCTCTTTTCATGTGATTTCTCGAGCTATAAATTTGGTAATCTTGGGTTTGCCCTGTCTACAACAATACTAGCCAATTATCAACTGGCAATCCTTGAAATTGGCACTTTGGGGTCCTGCTTGCACTACTACCTATTTCACCCCTGTTCAGCCACTGGATCGCTTGAGTCTGGCGGTCACTATGCCTGGACTCCCACCACAATATGCTGATTCCACTGATGCGTTTTCACAAACAGCGGGCTGAAACCCTTCCACTGCACCACTCCTACGATTGTGGCATAGACCTTCTTCCTGATAAGCCATGAACCAATATAGCGAGGAAAACCTGGCAAGGGGTTTTATTTGGCCTTCTTCTTCCCCTGCTGGAGCGGCGGAAATTTGAGATCCCTGAGAGCAGGCAAGAAGGATGGGACGGTCAGGCCCTATATTAGAGGCCTCAATGCCATCACCAAAAAAAACCAAAACAGCACCCACATCCTCTCATCTCAGAACTGTTTTACTGTCTGCAAGGAGCCAAGGTCTTCACCAAGTTAGACCTACGGGGAGCAGACAACCTCATTCACAGCAAGGAGGGTGACGTCCGTCTCACAGCCCAAGAAATCCAGGATCTGTGGCTACAAACCAAACCAATCACCTGACCGCCAAGGCAGCAGCCTAGGTGAAGAAATACACTGATTAAACATATAGACCGGCTCCACAACTCCAAGCTGAGGATTTAGTGTGGTTGAGCACACAGAACCTACATCTCCAAGTGCCCTCCCTCCATTTGGCACCCAAATTCATTGGGCCATTGACAGTCTTACAGTGGATGGGATCAGTGACTTATCGGCTCAAGCTCCCGGCTACTTTAAGAATGCACAACGATTCCACATTTCCTTGCTGAAACCCCTGGTCCTCTCTTGGCCCTCCTGCCTGGTCCCGAAACCTGCAAAATAGCTACAGAAGAAGGTACACATTATGAAGTACGGGAAATCTTAGACTCCTGCAGGCGATGCAACAAATGGGAATACCTCATTGCTTGGAAAGGGTACGTTCCGGAGGAAAACTGGGAGCCAGCAACCAACCTCCAGGCTCCAGTACTGGTGAAGGAGTTTCATCATCGCTTCCCTCAGAAGCCTAAGCCCAGGACCTTGAGGAGGGGGCGTTAGGGCGGGGGGTACTGTTAGGAACGCAGCTTGCGGAAAAGCCCCACGCGCAGGACTCATCCCTTTAAAAGGCCCGCAGCAGGAAAGTCTCTGCAGTATCCATTGATGTACATCATTCAGCCCTTACGATGTAAGGGCTCCACAGCCTGTGCTCAGCGCCGGTGGTCTCCTACATCAGCTGTGTAGAGTGTGTGTGCCCAGCCTTGCCTCACCTTCCCAGCTCTGCTTGCCTCTCCTCAAACTGACTCCTGGATTGGACCTTGACCATTTTTACTTACTGCCTGCCTCTGACCCTAGCCTGGCCCTGGATCGACGCCTATGCAATAGCCACAGAGGCTCTTGCTTAAGACTCATCGGCCCCCAGAACCCAAGGGGAAAGTGGTTGGTAAAGGTGAAGCTCCTAGTCTGTCTCTTCCGTGCGTAGCTCTGCCAGCTGTTGGTGAGAGCTTATGGGGCCTTCCCCCGAGGTTGAGAGTCAAGGGTCCCCTAATCTTACATTAACTTTCCTTTCCACCTCTCTCGTTTTGTTTGGACACCTCCCTCTCCCCATCCACCCAAAAATTAGCCCCAGAATTTGCAGCCTTTATATAGATATAATCGATTTTCTGCTACAGTCCAGCCACGTGATCTCAGTTCAAGGCACAATCTAACCTTCCATCGCTGACAACCAATGTCTACACTTCTGTAGTGGTTTTCCTACATTCCAACATACAATAAGAGCATTAGCGCTGCAATTGTTTGGGGGGGTTTTTTTTCATTTTGGCTGGGCTTTGTAGTGTAGTGTTATTGCTTTCAGTATTAAGCAATGAAATAAAACATGCAATTAGTTATGGGGATATTTAGAAATTTTAAAGACAAACAAATACAAGAGGTATAGATTGAAAGAACAGAGATCCACCAAACCTACCCCTACATTAATTACCAACTAAATTCCTTCCAGAACCCACTCACGGCCTTCAGCATAAGTGCCCAGGTTGGCATCTGTGCTTGGATTCTATTTTCGTGATCGGTTCGCTTCCAAAAATCAGTACAGATCCTCCTTTAGAAACCACATTAGTTCAATAGTCAGGAAGTCCCATTCCATCTGAAATAGACCAGGCCTGACTGCCTATGGATGTGGGGTGTTGGATGGCTGAGAGATGGTCAAGCAGCATTTGGGCTCTGCAACCTGGTGCTGAGGTTCAGAATGTGAGTGAGCTAAGACAGGAAGAGCATGGCCCAGTTAACAGTGGGAAGAAAAGTCTTTCACGCTTTATTAGAGCCAGCTTGAAAATTTATTTGGGATTTTATGTTTCATTTACTGGAAAGAAAAGGCAATAAAACTTTGACTTGAGATACTGTATTAATGCTGCTGGCCTACCACAGGGCTTCAGTTTTCAACAAAGTAGGAGCTACTTCAAAAAACAAATTTTTACTTCAGTTAAAAAGCATTTGGCACCTAAAGGGTACTATGTACAGTGAGGGCGGGAATTCCTGCTTTAGTTCTGGCACCTGTGAGTAATGCTGTCAGTTCCAACCCACTGCAAAGAAGAATGACTTCATCTCATCTCAAGGGACCAGATGGCTCTGTGGCAGCGGGGACCGGCTGAGCAGGTCCGAGGTTTGTCACATTATTTCGCTGGAATCTGAATCCCAGTGTGTCCAAGAAAAGCAAATGCAGAGATGCAGTGGGTGCAAACTCAAGCCAGGTTCAGTCTGACCAGGACGACCTGGAACTTAAGCCCATCCTATTACCAACTCTTTTCAAGTGCAGAAGCCCCATGGGGATTTTCACTAGAATCTGCCCCTAGGCGAGGAGCTGTAGGGAAGAGGGAGCTTGGAGCTCACCCATACCTGGGAGCTTTTGTGTTACAGTCACCCTAGGACTGATATGGATTAGTAGGGGGGAGGAAAGAATAACAATAACGAACTTTCCCTGTTCCACCAGGCTGTGCAGGACTTTATTTGGCCTTAGCCCCAGGACTGAGTGTAAGCCGCCCGCCATCATAGTTCATCCTAGAAGAAGGATTGCATATGTATGTGCAGGCAGCTAAGCAGGTAGCCAAACAGAGGGGAGGAGTGGCGCTATAGATGCAGCTCACTGTATTACACAAGATACACAAATACCTTGTAATGTTATAAGGCAAAGCTGCGCAGCTCCAGCCCTTAGGAAAACTATTTATGGACTCCCGGTTACGGTTCTGAGCTGAGAAGTCACAAGGGAAAGGAGCTCCAGCAGGGACCACTTTTTTTTTTTTATTCATTGGTGTGTCTTCCTACAGTTTATTGGGCTGTGGAGACATTTGGAGCATAATTTTCAACTTCATAATTTGTGATGACAACAAAAACACCAAGAGTGACCAGAGAAAAAGGAAAATTAGGTGACCACAAAATGGCATCTGACAGCGAGCTGGCCATAGAAGATTTGAAAGCTGAACTCGTCAAAGAGATCTCAAGGAATGGATCGGCGGCACTGGAAGATAAAATTAATAAGTTGCAAGCGTCTATCAATGAGTTGAAAGATCGCCTGGAAACACATAACAACTGAGTGGATGGCTTGGAAATAGAGCCACTGTTACAGGAGTTAACTGATCGATTAGATGCTGAAATAATGGTGATAAAAAAGGAAAATGCACTGCTCTTAGATCAACTAGAAGATCAGGAGAATAGGAATCGACACACCCGAGTCTGTCAGAGATCTGGATCTGATGCATTTGGCCCAGGTTTGGCTTCCTGAAACCCTAGGCCTGTCGATGGAAATGGAAACAATAGTGTTTGAGCGTGTCCACAGAGTTGGGAGAGTGAGGCAAACAAACGACAGACCAAGGCCAATAGTGGCGAAGATTCTGAATTTTGCGGATAAGATGCGACTGTTTTCCCACGTACAAGAAACAACAAAATTCTAAGCCTCTCCACTATGAAGGCACGAAGCTGTTACTCTTTAACGACTGCTCTGCCAGGGTTTCGGAGAGAAGAGCATTCTCTCGGATTTGTTCGGACCTTTTCCGCAAGGGGATCAAATTTGCGTTACGATATCCTGCGACACAAAATCTTCCATGACGGTAAGACTTTCACAGCGCTGAAGGCTGAGCAGGCAACTAAGATCATGGAGGAACTTGTATCTCGCCAATGAGTGACGCAGCAATAATGTGTAAACTGCAGCCTAGTGTGGTGAACCTGCTGCTAGATCTATATGATCATGTCCCGGCTGCTCATCACGGTCGAGATGCCTGCAATCAGGGGAGTTTTTGCAAGTATCACATATTTCTTTGTTTTTGATGTTTGAGATCCCCATTTGGATGTGATCTATTTCATGTCTCAAAATGGCACCTGTGCCCTCCCAGTGTTTGTTCTGCTCAAGTCAGCGCACTTTCTTTTTCTTTTGCAAAACTTGACTCACATTACATAAGTGACTGCCAGTGAGCTTAAAGTAGTTATTATTATTATAACTCGACGGGATGGACTTTTTTTTCCATTATTCCTACTCTTTGCAAATGCGATGAGTGTTATTTTTGTCCTTCCTACGGTTTATATATTGTATCTTATGCGCATTTCAATGTACACATTTTTATTTTACTCTGCTTTCCTTGAATCTGCAAAGCCTGTAAGCATTCTGGCTAACCACCAGTTTTTTTTTTGTTCGCCAAAAGGGACATTCCTAACTGTAAGCATTGTTACCCTGCTTGCTATTTGAGCTTCTAACATTGTGTCTTAGTCTTTTCTTACTACAAGGCAGGGCATTGCCCTGTTGTAGACTAATCGAGAGATATTTTATTTAGACTTGATGGCAGAAACATATTAGTTCTCTTCACAACATGTTCTTTGGAATATATACTTATGTCTGCTTTTTGCTTTTATATATATGTGTGATATCTAACTGTAATCATAGGGTCACCCTCATTGATTGATATTTATGCAGGTGAAACTACTGAAGGCTGTTAGTACATCCACACCCATCTAGATCTTTTCTCAACTTTATTGACGATTAATGAGAAGTTGTTTTCTTACTAAATGTGTGCTGTGTGTTCAGCAGGCGTATCTTCAGGAGAAGAGCAGACCTGTTGAGGCTGAGCGACAGCTCAAGGTATGCTTTACTTCTGTATCCCAGTTATTTACATTTCCTTTGGTGGATCAATCATGGCTAATCTAAAGATTGTATCTTTAAATGTTGATGGTGTTCATTCTCCCATTAAACGTAAACACATTTCGTTTCTTCTCAAGAAAGAGAAAATGCATATTGCGTATCTTCAGAAAACTCCAGTAGGCAACGTGGAATGGCAGATCTCATTCATAAGCAATGTCCTTTTCTTTGGATAAATAAATTATTGATAAAGAGGGGCGTTACGTTGAGTGGCTCTATTGCCCACTCCAAAGTGGTTCTTTATAACGAATATGCCCCAAATGTATTTACCCAAGTTTTTTTTTTCTAGCTTAGTTTGCAATAGGTTTAGTATCCAAACAGGCTCATTAACCACAGGAAGGGGCATTTTTCTTCAGACAGAGCTCCAGCTAATAGATATTTGGCGCATTTTGCATTCCATTGAATTAGATTTCACATTTTACTCGAAAGTGCATAATTCTTTCTCTAGACATAGAAGGATTGGGTGGGGGAGAGCAGAGGAAGAATAGGACTCAGGAAGTGGAAAGAGAACAAAGAATGATCAGAGATCCAGGGACGGAGAGGGAGAATAGATGCAGAATGGGGACTCAAGGACTGTGCGAGAGTCTATGAGAGTGGGAGAATGGGCACTTGGAGATAGAGTGGGAGGGGCCAGGACTTTGGGAGGACAATGGGGACTCAGCAGTCGGAAAAGTGGGGGGTCTGTTAGATGGGTTGGGGGAGTGTGAGAGGGTGGTAAGAGAAGGCAACTGTGGTAGGTGTTGTGAATAATCTGGAGGAATGGATACAGGTTGAGAAGTAGTAAAAAGAAATGGGGGTGCTGAGGAGGAGCGAGAAGAGGAAAGGGATAGGTCTGGGAAGGGGTTGAGAAAGTGTAGGAGGCCATGGAGGGAATAAGTGGCAGGGAAGGAACTGGAGTTGGTGAGGGGATGAGAGCAGAAGTAGGTAGATAAGAACTGGGGAGTGGGTGCCTACAGAGGATGGAAATGAAGGACTAGGGAATAGGGAAAGGATGCAGGGGGAATAGGTGTCTGGAAAATAAGTGAGAGACATGGGGGCTGAGAGTGGGAGATGGAAAATTGATAGGTGAGAGATAAAAAGAGGGAGACCAAGGACTAGAGCAGGAATGGCCAACCTGCAGCTCTTTCACGTGCAAAATGTGGTCTTGCGCTCCTGGCCACATGACAACTGATAGGAGGGCGGGGGGGGGGGGGGGGGGGGGGAGAGACCACAATAGAACAGAGCAGAAAAGAGCCGTTCTGCCCCTTCCCTGACCAGACAGTGCTGCTGGCCTTTCTTCTGGGGAGCAGGTGTTCATGTTGAGGCCACAGAGGCCCTGTCGTTGTGCTGGCGCTGATAGAGAGAGTGATGAGGACAAGAGAGAGCAAGAGATAGAGACAGACAGTGGGCAGCGCATAGGGGGAGAGAAAGATGAAGATGCTGGTCAGAGTCAGCTGGGGACAGAGTGGGAGGACAAGATAGGATTGAGAGAGAGATGGGTGGAGTAATTGAGAGAGACTAGTGGGATGAGAGGATTGAAAGATTCAGGGTGACAGGGTGGAGAGATTGTGAAAAACTTGTGGGAGGAATAAGAGAGAAGAAATGGGACTAGAATGAAATTGAAACAGACTGGTGGAGACAGTGTTGAGGGATTGAGAGAAACTGCTGGGAGCAGCATGGAATTGAGAGAGAGAGAGAGAGACTGTGGAGTCGGATTGAGTGGATTGCAAGAGAGAGAGAGCAATACTCCCACCATCCGATCTACCCTTCATCCTTTGAAAGTGTGAAGCTCTTTGGTACTGCTCATCCCGATTTCTTGGCTCTTGGTGCATGAAAGGTTGGCCATCCTTGGGCTAGAGGTTTAAATGAGAAAGGAGGAGGGGTGAGGAGAGGCAGAGAAGAGTTAAATGGGGAAAGATGATGAAAGGGAAATATCAACATCAGACAGATGTAGGGAAGGACTAGAAGAAGAGAGCAAGAGAGAAGAAATGGAACATGGAAAGGAAACCCTGGGTAAGAAGATAGGAAGAGAAACCAGGCCCAACCCACCCAATTAAAAAAATAAAATGCCCAGCCAAAAGGTAGAAGACAAGTCATTTGCTATTTTTAAAGAATGTGTTAGCTTTGGAAATGCGCATTTTGTTCAGTGCAGGAAGAAATGCATTCGTTTCTTTTCTCTGGTGTTGCACTACGTATAGAAGCTGGCTTCTTTGGGTGTTTTCATTTCAGTTTTCAACTGTATGCTGCCTTTTCTAAATGTGTGCTCCTCTATTTTGTATTACGTAAGGGTAGATCCACATTTAGCATGTGTGACTGAGGTGAGAGATTCTGCTAGTGTGTAGTATTTATAGCAATTTGGCTGATGTACGAGTTCTAGGGTCTGTAATAATATTTGCAGTGCTGCTGTTTGAATCCTGAGAGTTAGTACTGTTTTGACATGGCAGGTTTGCTACATAGGGCTTTTTGTTGTTTTTGTTTTGCTTTTTTAAAGGATTTTGTTACTTCACAAAGTATCTGGTTGTGGAGGGTGTGTTGCTGTTACTGAGGTGACACTAGGACAGTTGGAGGAATTTCTCTGCACTGCAGAACTGGTGATGCAGGATGTTTGAGGAGATTCTGTCCCTTCCTATATGCTTCACTTGGTTGAATAATGCTATCAAATGGTGGCTGCGAATGGCTGAAAGAGGGTTTAATTGCACAGATTATTCTTATTGTGTCTTTTATGCCAATTTAAAGATAGGGGTCCATGCTGTGGGGGGTGGGTATGACATGTAGAAATGTCACTCGTGTGGCCCCATTGTTGCCTCTCCGCCAGTGCTGCTCCAGGATGGGGACATTTGGGACAGGAGTCCCAGTTTCTGGAGGGACTCAGTCCCTGGTTTTTCATTGGGTCCATGCTGGGTTAGGGCTTTCTTGACCAGGCTGCAAGTCATGCAAGAACCACAAGGGAAGAGACACCCTCAGTGCAAGAAGAGGCCTAGCAGATAGCAGCCCTAGGACGCGGATGAGGAGCAGGCTATGGTGCAAACGACTGGAGGCTGAGTGAAGCTCTATATCCCCCTTTTCAAACTGCAATGTCACAGAGCAGGTCAAGACAACCAGGTAGCTAAGCCTGTAGCCCAGTTACTCCTATGTTTTCAGTTTAATTATCAGGACCTATGGCCCAGTGCCCAAGATCTTTTAAGTACCTTGGGCTTTCAATGGTTGTACAGTACCAGTCCAGAGCAAGCTAGCCTGGAATTTGCCAGAAATCTCACTCATGGCTGGGAGTACAGACGAACCAGCTCTGTGCCAAGGCCCTGTGCCAGCTCTACATACTCGTGTGAGGATAGCCTCTCCTGAACTTCCCCAGGCATTGTCTAAGTACAGTGAGACTTGTCTAATTAACATTAACTGTATGAATCCTTATTTTACCTGTTGCAGTTTGCAAATTAATTTTTTTTCTGTTCACTCTTGCTACGTGTTAATAAACTCTTTAGTTTGTTAGTTCTGTATATTAGTCTCTAGGTGCATTTCTAGGAACTGTGTGCCCGTGGTGTGGTACGGGATCTCAGTGTCCCTGGAAACCACCAGAGAATAGCTTGCAGGCAGGGTACTTGCCCAGAGGAAAGCAGGCAGCCAACTGGTGGGTGGGAGTTTGCCAATGTAGGGGCCTGTGCTGCCAGTGTTAAGTCAGTCCCAAGTGGATGATAGCGGGCAGCACTAAGACATAACATGACACAGAACTACAGAGCAAATGCTAACACCCTCCAAAGACACAGAACTATTTATCATCCAGCAAAACACTAATGCAGTACAGATGTTACACATAGTTCTGCTCTGTTGTTTTGGCAGGGCCTGATGGGTATATAATGAAGCCACAGAAAGACATTTTAGACGTCATGCCGCTGCCATGCTGAGCGTCTGTATACAGAGTGTGGTTGGATGGAGGAACGAAAAGGACTGGGGCAAAGAAAAACCATTGACAGAACTGACCAAAGTGTTTGTAGGTCAATCGTACAGAGAGCAGCATGGGAAGGGAGAGGGCATCCCATCCAGTTTTAACCCTTTACAGAGCTGGAAGGACACAAAGAGCCTGAAGGGTTTGGAATGTGCATTCTTTTTTTTTTTTTTTTGAGGGAATCTTCTCGTGTGCCAGATGTGCTTGACCTGCCGCAGGCCATGTAATGCGATGTTGCATCAGCTTCCTGTATTATAACGGCTCCAAAACATGTGGCTGGAAGCAGGGGAAGCCTTGGAGTAGGGGGCATTTCAAGCTGCCTCCCCCAGGCCCCGGTGCTTCTGAAGACCTCATGCTGACACAGTTGCCCCAATCCCGATGTCAGACATCATGCCGGGGTGCTGGGGAAGAATAGTTCCTCAATATGTCATGGGGAGTGGGGACTCCCCCCACTCTGATTGTATTAGCCGAGGCCTCCCACCCCCACCTAATGTCAGTGCTGTCTGGCAGACCCATGTTCTGTAGCAAAATCCATTGGTGGGATTGGGGGAAAGAGCGTTTCAGGCACGATCCCTGTGAAATTTCCACGCGGCGTGTAAAGCCCCCACAAGATGCAGATCCCCCAGACCTTGTGGAAATAAACCAAGGATTTTCCTTTAGCAGTTCATAATTATTCCAGCTGCTTACTGTACCTGCCCTGTAACCTGCCTTGTAATTAGATGCAAACCCAGCCCTGAAAGGCAGATCAGCAGCAGAATAATACGCACATGTAATATGTGGAGGGTGGGAGGGCTAAGTACAAATTCTTGGCTACCATAAGATGGACCCTCCATTGGGTCGGACCATAGGATCCTGGCTCTGACAGTGGCCAGTTGGGGCACTAGGAAGTACGCGGATGATCCATTCCTTGTTCAAGCCCAGGGATCAGCAGGGGTTTTCCCCAAGTCTACCTGGCTAATAATTGTTATGGACTTTTTAAACCCCTTGTAAACCTGCCCATTGAGCTAGATGTCCAGGCCACATCCCCCTCCCATCAACAGATTCCACAGCTTGAGCGTGCGTGGAGGGAATCTGTTCTTGATCTGCAGGTTGTTAGGTCCATTCCCCATTTACCAGTTCTACAGCACGCAGGACTTTATAAACCTCTAGCGTGTCCTCTCTTCTCCACACTAAGGCGCTCTTCCTTGTTTGGCCTTTCTTCATAAGGGGGCTGCTCCTGCATCGCGGTTCTCTTGCCCTTTGTTGTACCTTTTTTAGTTCTGCTTTCTTTTCTTGGCCACTGAACTGCACCCAATAGCCAAGGGGCAGTCGCTCCACACTGAGACATTGTGATATTCTCCATTCCAAACCTAGTTATTTTGGTGACTGCCTCCACCCACTGGCTTGAGACCCTGTTCCTGGGTGCTGATGCCAAGACTAGGTTCCTATGGTTAGGATTGTTTTCTTTTATGTGCATCACTTTCCACTTTGAAATTTCATCTTCCATGTAGATGTCAGTTCCCCAACCCAGCAAGGTCCTTCAGCAGTTCCTCACATTTCACTCATAAGAACATGCCATACTGGGTCAGACCAAGCATCAATCAAGCCCAGCATCCTGTTTCCAACAGTGGCCAATCCAGGCTACAAGTACCCAAACATTAAGCAGAGCCCATGTTACTGATGCCAGTAATAGTGGTAGCAGTGGCTATTTTCTAAGTCAACTTGATTAATAGCAGTTAATGGACTTCTCCTCCAAGAACTTATCCAAACCTTTTTGAAACCCAGCTACACTAACCACATCCCCTGGCAACAAATTCCAGTTTAATTATGCATTGAGCGAAAAATAATTTTCTCCGATTAGTTTTAAATGTGCTACATGCTAACTTCATGGAGTGCAGCTCCTTTTCCCCAGCTCATTTTATGTAAAAGTTAAACAGCACTGAGCAGATCCCTTACTATTCACCTCTTTCCATTGGGGAAACTATGCAGTTAGTTGAACTGTTTCCTAACTTTTAAGCAGTTAGCAATCCTCCTATCCCATGACTTTTTAATTTCCTGAAGAGTCCGTCATGAGGGATTGTGCAATGCCTCCTGCAGACTAGACTAGCTTGTCTTTATCTACATGTTTTACACCTTCAAATAATCCAAACAGATTTTATTCTGATGTTATTCTTGCAGCGCGTCAGTGCAGTTGTAATAATGCAGAGGTGATGGAGCTCGTGGAGGTCCCCTTCCTTGCTATAGTGCTCAAAGCAGTTGTTTTCCTGAAGCCTCTGCCGCAAAGTATCTCTCTCTCCCCTCCCCCCCCCCCCTTAATTTCCATGAGATCTTCAGCCAATTTCCTTACAGACAAAATGCAAAGTGCCAGCCTGAGGATCCCTGGAGCAGATAATACCATAATAGTGCTTTTCCTTTGAAGATTTTATTCTGAATTTAAACAGGCAAGGCTCTGTGAAAGCTGCATGCTATTTTTAGCCTTCCTCCTCTTTTCTTACACTGGAGTTTCCAGTCCACTCCGAGCCTGCTCCTTCATTGTCGTTCATATCAGGGGTTGAAGTAGAGGCCCCTGCTTGGATTCTACCACCTCCTTCTAAAACCCAGACGGCACAACGAGGAAGAGCTGTGGGGTAGCTCTGCACTCTGGGGCACGGGGGTGTTGTGACTGTCACCTGAATGTGGCACTGCTTGCAGCACCTAGCACATGCTTACATGCTTAGAAATGACCCTCAGCAACACAGGCCTGGGAGAACCTGGTTAGGCTTCATGCTGCTGCTTTTCCTGGTTGTTGAGGGGGGGGGGGGGGGGGGGGGCTGATGCTTCACTCGTTCCCCACAAGGTAGGGGGGGGGGGGGGGGGAGTGTCACTGCTGCTCTTAATCCTCCTCTTTCTTCTTTGTATGGCCCCATGTGGCTCCAGCTACTCTTTATTCTGGGCCTTCTGCAAGCAGGGCACATAGAGAGCACGGAGAGCCAGCCATTCATTCAGAATTCCAGAGGCTCCGGGCCAAATCCAGCGAGGCAGGCAGGTCAGAATTCAAACAAACAAAAAAAAGAGGGCATTACCAGGAAATATCTTTTGCACATTTGAATTCCAAGCAGAAGAAGAGAGTATTTGCTCTTGCAACCCAGTCAAGAAATGGAGCTTTTTACTGGACCATCACCTTCTATATTTTTATTTTTGTGCGTTCAAGTGGACTAACAAATTATTTGAGCTTGTAAACTAATACAGAACAGGGAGAGTACCAGGGAAGAGCAGGTACAGAAGGCAATGGCAGAGCCTTGCAGTTTTCTACCAAGAGAAAGGTCACAGAAAGAAACCCCATAGCCAAGTTACCTTTGGTTTTGCCTCCATCTTGTGGCACATAGAGGTAACTGCAGCTGAGGGAGCCAGAGGAAAGGCCACAGACTTGGAATGCCTCCAGCATTTTGTTGGGCCTGTAATTGTATGCAAACAACAAACAAAAAAAACCCCTCACCACGAGTCTAAATTTCTACAGCCTTTCCACACCAAACCACATTGAGAAAATGAGAACTTGAGGAATGCAGACGTAGGCGGATATATCATTTCTCCATAACTCGGAGAGCAGCCTTTCCACACCAAGCCACATTGAGAAATGCAGATATATCCACCTACATCATTTCTCCATAATGCAGAGGAGCAGCTCCACTGACTAGAGCCCAGCATTCCTGGGCTCAGTTCCTAGCTTTGCTCTGTGACCCTGGCCAGGTGAGCTGACTTCCCTGCACCTCTGTTTACTAGGGTCCATCTACTAAAGGAGAAGCGATGCCCTAAAAAGATCAGATTCTAACAAATTTGGCTGCAAAATGTGCACAGAGATGCAGGCTGTTTAGAAAAACAGGGCTGGTGCTTGGTCTTGTAGGGCATTCAACATTAACCAGTCCTTGTTAATACTGTAAATCTAAAAAACATTTAAATATTAATTGCATTTCTCTGCATTACAAATAACATTTCCATTGGGCAAAAAAGCCACACTGTAGACCCTAAATAATAACATATACAGGGACCTTTCTTTCCAGTTTCTCTCCCCCTTCCCAAGAATGTAGCAGAGTTTATAAGAACAAAACCAGCAGAAAATCAGTGGAAAAAAAGTTGACTTTTTTCTTCACTGATTTTTCTCCTGTTTTGTTTTGATAAATTCCCATGGAAAAGAAAATAAAAGCTGAAAATGAAAGGTCCCTAAACACCTGAGCCTCAGCACAGAGACCTGTGATATCCAGCCAAGGCTACAAACTAGTGGGAGCTCTGGGATGTTAACTGGGGAAACCTGAGTCAGCAAAGCTCAAGATGCACAGAAGGCGCTCCCATACCTGGGATCATCTAGGCCAGGCCCAGAATAAGCAGCTCAACTGCCCATACATACAGAACCAAAAGGTTACTAAGGGCCAAGAGTAACAGATAAGTAAGAGAGAGGAGGGAGAAAAGAAAAAAAAAGAGTGAAGGCTTGCTGGGCAGACTGGATGGGCCTTTTGGTCTTCTTCTGCCATCATTTCTATGGAATAGTGGAGAGAGGGGAGATTAAACTTCATGGTGAGAGATCTAAAGACACTGAGGCTCCCATTCAGACTCTCACCCTTCACTTCACACCTGTGCAGGCAATTTTTATGAACCAAGCTTTTATGGGAAGTGGCAAACCCTGTAAAACTCTTGTCAGTTTTCTAGGGGAATAGCTATAGCATCTCTCCTCGAGGCTTGCTCTGGAGTCCAGCCTAGGGCACAGACGGATGAGGTAACCCCACGGCGGCAGCAGCACTGCCCCTCGACAGTGGTACTTCTGTAAAGTGGGTTTTTTTGGGGTTTTTTTTTTTAAATGGCCGCCCATAAAATGTGTCCAAGACCCCTTTAGCCAGGAGAGTAAGGCTCAGGCCAGGGAGGCAGAAGTTGGGGTTTTTATTTTTCCAAATTAAAGAGGTAGCTATAATATTGCTTTGATGGAAGTAATTTCTCCAGCCATTGCTCTAACCTGATCTCATCACTACCCTCCCCCTTCCAAACTATCAAGAAATAACAGGGCCCCTCCTGCTGCCTTCAGACGCAGGATGTTAGCTCAGGCTACATGGGCACAATCGTGTGGTAAGAAGCAGCAAAGTCAAAGGCTGGCATGGTGGAGCCAGCAATGCAATGGTGTCAAGCAGTAGCACTTCTCGCCATCACCTCTCTGAAGTGAAGCTATGAGATCCTCCCTCTTTACAAAGAGATGTTCCATTTCAGCCCTTATTGTGGAGAAGTTACAAAGTACTGCTGCACTGGTATCTAGTGCCTGTGCGTCTGCTTAAGCTATAGCGAGCAGGGGAGGGGACATGCTTACTGGAGCCAGTGTGCTATGAAAGATACCTTCATTCATAGATGGTGGGATTACCCACAGATAGTTTTGTATTGGGATAAAGATAACACAATTGATGAATAGAAAATCAAACATATCAACTTATGATTGGGAAGTCTGAACTGTTCCTTCTGCACCAAATCATTATTGCTATTACAGGCAAGTTGGTATTTTGTTGGAGGAAAGCTTCGGCACCCACAATGAAAAGTGTGCATCAAAGATTAGGAAAAAAGTTTATTATAGGAGTAGATTGACTGCAATAAGCAGTACTTGAATAATGGAAACCATATGAAAGCTGGAAAGCAAGATTTCAGGAGTCTATAATGGGTTAAACAGCACTCAGTTATTGGTTTATTATTAGTACTATTATTTTGAATTTATTGCTAAATTTGAGTTTATGGTATGTATTGTTTTTGGATACCAGAGAGATTATTTGAGGACAATAAGGGTGAGCAAAACAAGGGAAAAACAACATGGAGCAGATTTTTCTCTTGAATGCCCCTATTCTCTGATAGAGAAATGACAACCACCATTCTACAATTGCTATTTGCTCTGATATGATCGCTGAATAATGGTTACCTAAGGGCTTGCGCACTATTATGTTCATATTCTAGATGGATTTATGGATAATAAAATGAGAAATTATCAGGTAAGTAGTAATTTCCTTTTCCTGAGACCACACAGATGGATTCAGCACCAGTAGGTTATGCACCTCTACCAGCAAATGGAGATAGAGCAAAGCAGACAGTACAGTACATATACCACTCCTGCAGTGCCATCAGCCTGACACTATTCTCTACAAAACACCAACTATGAACAGACTAACCAAAACTAGATTAATAACAGACAACCATTCCAGTACTCAGTCAACAGGAGACCACCGAGCTCGGACAAAGAATGTATTAAGCACAAGTCTAGGAACTGGATTAACACCAGTAACCGCTGGAACACGTAGCCATACAAGAGGACCATAGCAAAACCATTCAGCAGTCAAGGGCGGGAAGCTGGATTCATGGCTGGTCTAGTGAAAAGGAAATCAACAGGTAAGCAGTAATTTCTCATTACTTAGCATCCAGAACCAGTGGGATATACCCAAGCTACTCCCGAATAGGGCGGAAGGCTGCCCGTGGTCCAGTCAAAACTCTATGGGCAAAGGCTGCGTGCTCCTGGGCCTGCACATCCAGACGATAATACCTGGAAAAGGCGTGTAAGGATCACGTCACCGCGAGACGACAATCTAACCTCCGCCCATGACCCTGCCTGAGCCCTAGTGGAATGAGCCCTAACCTAAGTAACAGCTGTGTCTACCTCCTTAATCCAGTGGGCTATTGTAGCCTGCAAAGCCGGTTCACAAGCAGGCGATCCGTCTTCCTGAGAGATTTAGAAGCCTTCAGATACCTCACGATATGTCGCTTAACATCCAAGGGTCGCAAGAGGTGATATTCTTCCATATCCAGAGATGGCAAGGAAATGGACTGATTAAACTGAAAATCCGAGACCACTTTTGCCAAAAAGGAAGGAACCCCTGGAGTCATTGGGAGGAACAGCTCCCTGCAAGACAAAGCCTGCAGCTTGGAAATTCTACGTGACGAACAAGACGCCACAAGAAACACCGTTTTCAAGGTCAGTAACCGCAAGGAGAGGTTATGCATCGGTCGAAACATAGGACCCACAAAGAAATACAAAACCAGATTAAGACTCCACAAGGGTACTGATAACAGCAAGGGAGGACAAAGATGTTTCACTCCCTTCAAAAACCGGGTCACATCTGGATGAGCTGACAAGGATCCACCATTCACCAGACCCCTGAAACAGATAAGAGCTGCTACTTGCACCTCTAAAGGAATTAAGGCCAACCCACCGCCTGCTCACCAATGGTCTAGGATCACCACAGTGGCAAATCCTCCGGAGGACGGCCTTGCTGTGAAATCCAGCATCAGACATCGGCTTCCTCCACCCACAGCAGCGCTGAGGACACTCCCCTTCACCCCCCTGGAGCGAGGAGGGAGCAAGGAAGAGGACCTTGGCGCTGCTAGGCCCGCCCACTGCCGATGGCCTAGGATCACTGCGGCACCGACGCCACAATCAAGGCAGACGGCCTGCTGTGAAATCCAGCACTGGCATCCAACATCAGTCTCCTCCACCTGAGGGCAGCACAGAGGACACTCCCTACTGATTGAATTATTAGCCATCACCAGAATCTACATTAACTGTAGAAGACTTTAATCTCCATGTAGACAAAACACCAAGAACGTTAGCCTGTGAAGTGTTTTTAGAAGCAATGGAAGCCCTGGGATGATCACAATTTGTCTCGAAAGCCACTCAAAGCAGATCACACCAATAATTGCCTAATCAACACTTCGCACACAATATTGCCCTGGTCTGATCACCAATTAATAAAGGCGGAAATAGCCATCACCAACCAAAACCACAATAGTATAGACAATAAGCTTACTTTTACCTTCAGGAAAAAGACAGATGGAAGTTCTTGCTGAAGCGATAGAAAATAAGCTCCATGAACTAAATCAAACCAATTCCACATCAGCATTTGATTCCTGGGATATCATCATCAATGAAATAGCTGAAAACCTTAGTCCTGTCCAGATGAAAACTATTAACAAAGAAAGGAATAACTCCAAACATAAGAAACCCTGGAACAATGATGAATTAAACACTAAACAGAACCTAAGAAAAATTAGAGAAACAAATTGTGGAAACGCCCATCTGCTGAATCCCTAGAAAAATATAAATCTTTCCTTACAAAATAATGTACACTAATCAATAAAGCAAAAAAGATAATGTGAAGCAGATTCATGGGGTTATATTTAATTCTAAACTGCTCTTTGAGGTTGTTAAACATTTAATCAAAGACCCATCTTCCATCTCAAGAAACTGTAACTTCACAAAGGCCGCTTGCAATGAATATGCCACTGCTTTCTTAGACAAATCAGTAAGTTGAAGATACAATTCCCTATCTGTTCCCTAACAAAAGCACCTGAAGATTCTAATGGCATGGTTAATGGTCCACATTCAACAGAATATCAAAAATGGAAATTAGTCAAATCATTACTAAAATTAAACCCGCCATTCACCCACGCAACCCAATGCCAGCCAGTTCCTTGAAACAAGCACACGGGGTTATTTACTTGTCGTGTTTTGTATACTGTCATTCGGTTTCACCATCAGAACGCTTTACAGAATTTAGGAAGTGTGTTAAACAACATTACAACGTACTGTCATCAAACCGGTTTACAGTTTCATGGTTTGTTGTGGGTTAGTTGGTATAGCACGTGCTAATACACGTATTGTTAACAGACAATCACAACATTAGTTAACCTGTCTCTTCCAGAAGGAACTGTTCCAAATGGGTTAAAAACAAGCAGTAATAAAGCCGATCCTAAAAATTAAGAATGGGAGACCAGATGATTGGGACAACTATTGTCCAATATCCAACTTGTTTTTTCTCACAAACGTTCTTGAGAAAGCAGAGTTATCCCAGCTTGTAAGTCACCTGGAACATCATAACATTCTCTCCCCATATCAATCTGGATTTAGAAAACACCACTCAACTGAGATTTTACACCTCTCATTAATGGACATGGTTTTACGAGGACTTGATGCAGATGAATCCTATTGTATTGTACTAATTGACTTAACAGCCGCCTTCGACACTGTGGACCATAACCTGTTATGCCATCTGATGAGAAACATTGGGATCAACGCTGGGGGTTCTGAGATGGTTCTCTTCATTTCTAACAGTATATTCCAAGTCAAACTGGGCAACCATATCTCTGATACTTTCCCGTGTGATACAGGTGTATCGCAAGGCTCAGCCCTCTCAGCAACACTGTTCAGTATTTATATGCTACCACTGTGTAAATTACTGACAAATCTAGGTGTAACTTTTCTTATATGCTGACATACAGCTTTATATCCCTCTCTCCAGATCATTTGGAAATACAGCTTTGATACTCTCTACCTATATGAAAGCAATACAACAAGAACTCAACTTAAATTAACATTAAACCCAAAAGAGACTGAAATCATTTGGCCGAGTAGAAACTCATAGTTAAACCACCTGCCCTAAACCTGGGTAAATTATCAAATTAGTCCCTCAAATCAAGTATGGGATTTAGGTGAGAACCTCACAATGAAAATGCACGTTGATTAATTTATCAAGACAGGTTACGCCAAGTTGTGTATATTTCATCCATTGAAAGATTAATGTTTGAGGACTTCCATACCATACTGCAAACTTTAATCTTCTCAAACCTAAACTACTAGGTATTCCAACATGTCACTTAAAACCACTACAACTATTACAAAATGCCACAGCAAGGCTCTTAATAGGATCTAGGAAATATGATCACATTGCACCCTCACTGATGTCACTATATTGGTTACCAGTACAATCCAGAATCTATTATAAAACAATAATATTCAACATCATTCACTCCAACAGCAGCAGCTTGTTAGGAGTGACAATACAACCATATAATCCACAGCGAACACTAAGATCGCAGAATAAAAGGCTTAACTATTCACACAATACGGAGCACACATCTGACACAAATCAGAGATCATGTGTTTTCCATAGCGGGTCCAAAACTCTGGAATTCGCTGCCTGAGACGCTGCATATTTAACCAGATAGAAAGATTTAAGAGGTGAGCTAAAAACATGGCTATTCAAAAACACATAAATTAACTTAAAAACTTCAGAATACAGAACCACAAAGGATGACAAAAGAATCGAATCATGAAGAATCAAATGTATATTCTTAATATGTACTAGAAAATTTCACGTGATAAAAATTCATGCCTATCTATGAATACCACCTCTGTAACAAATCATTGTTTGTGTGTTGAGTTATAACTATGAATGTCATTTTGTAAACCGTTGTGATCTATACATGGAACGATGGTATATAAAATGTCTAAAACAAACATCCTGCAAAAATTCTAAGATGAGCAGGATCTTAACCGGATGAGGAAGAACCCCCTTGATCTTCACACCAAGCCTCAAACACTCGCCAAACCCACACATAAGCTAAGGAGGTGGAGAACTTTCTTGCTCGTAACAAGCTGACAATCACCACAGTGGAATATCCAAACTTCAGCAAGCGAGCCCGCTCAAGGGCCATACCATAAGACAAAATTGAGTCTGATCTCCATAAAGAACAGGCCCCTGCTGCAACAGATCACTGTGCGCCAGCAACTGGAGGAGGAAGCCTACCAACAGCCTTTGCAGATCTGTATACCATGGCCTCCTGGGCCAATCTGGTGCCATCAGAAGCACCATCCCATTGTGACACTTGACCTGCTGAACCATCCTGCCCAACAGAGCCAAGGGGGAAAGGCATACAGCAGCTTGTCCTCCGGCCATTCCTGCATGAGTTCAGATCTCTCCTGCAACTGAAGAATCGAGGAACCTTCGCATTGCGAGAAGTCAGTCACCAGCAGGTCTAGAAACAGAAGGCCCCAGCAATCCACTATCAGCTGAAATGCCTGGTCTGACAATACCCATTCTCCTGGGTCCAGACTCTGCCTGCTGAGAAAGTCTGCTCTTATATTGTCTTTTCCTGCAATGTGCGAGGCTGAGATCTCCTGAATACGCACGTCCGCCTATTCCATAAGTTGGTCTACTTCCTGCGACACTTGCTGGCTGTTGGTTCCTCCCTGCCGATTGATGTAGGCCACTGTCGTTGCATTGTCCCACATTATTCGGACCACTCAACCCTGCAACCTGTTGCTGAACTGCAAGCATGCCAACCAAGCCGCCCAGACTTCCAGTTCATTGATGTCCCAGAGAGACTCTTCTGCACTCCAGCACACCCCTGTGCTGTCAATTCATGACAGTGAGCTCTCCCCAACCCTGGAGGCTCGTATTTATCATGAGTACTAGCCAGTCTGGAGATTTTAGGGGGAACCCCCTTTCTTAGATGATCCACTTGTAACCACCACTGTAGTTGAGAGCAGACCCTCATCGGCATGTGGAGCCAAACAGAATAGTCCTGAGACTGAGGGCTCCAACAAGATAGCAGGGAGTACTGAAGAGGAAGCATATGTACCTTCACCCACGGCATCACTTCCAAGGTCACTGCTATCAATCCAAGCACCTGTAGATAGGACCACACTGTCAGGTGTATTGTATTCAGACACATCTGTGCCAACAACTTCTAAATATGGACCCTCCAGCAGGAAATCTGTACCCTGCTTCGTGTCAAACCAAACACAGAGATATTCTAATGACCGAGATGGCTGAAGACTGCTCTTGGCCAGGGTCACCATCCAACTGAGCTCCTACAAGGAGATCAACTTCTGTGTCACCAGGTGGCTCTCTTCCAGAGACCTGGAAGAACCTGTCGTCCAAATACGTGTGTACCAGGATCCCATCTTTTCTCAACTCTTCCACCACCACCACCATAACCTTGGAAAAAGTTCTGGGTGCGGTGGCCAGAACCAAGAGATAGTACTCTAAACTGACCACCCAAAACCTTGAATTGCAGAAAACATTGGTGCTCTAGCTGGATAAGAATATGCAGGAACACCTCAGACAGATCCAAGGAGGTGAGAAATTCCGACTGTATAGCCGTTATCACTGAGTGCAAAGTTTCTATGCAAAAATGAGTCACCCGCAAATGACAGTTGACCCTTTTGAGATCCAGGATGGGATGAAAGGAGCCCTCCTCCTTGAGCACAACAAAAATGGAATATCGGCCCATATTTTCTTGAGACATGGGCACTAGAACCACAGCTCTCAGACTGAGGAGCCTTGACAATGTACACGCCACTACCTTCCTCTTCTGTAGGGAGTGGCAAGGAGACACCATAAACATCCCAAGGAACACTGCAGAACTCCATAAGAACTTGCCATGCTGGGTCAGACCAAGGGTCCATCAAGCCCAGCATCCTGTTTCCAACAGAGGCCAAAACCAGGCCACAAGAACCTGGCAATTACCCATCTCATATCATCGCCAAGACCCACTGGTCTGATGTGATTTCGACCCACCTCTGATAAGAGGTGGCCCCTTATCTCCTGCTTCTGGGAGTGGATCGGCACACCATCAGGAGGCTTGGGAAGTTCCACTACCCGAGCCTGCATCCCGTGTGGGCTGTCTGGGACGAAAGGACTGAGACCTACTGAAAGGCAGAATCCTCTGAAAGTCTGCTCCTCTGTAGGGTCAAAAACACTTGGATCCCCTAGCACAACCTCTCATGCTAAAGGAGTGCAGCGTCTGCTTCTTACCCTCCAGCAAATTGAGAAACCAGAGACTCGCCCTACTTATTGGCCATTTTCTCCAACTCACTCCCAAACAAAAGCAAGTTTTTAAAAGGGCAACTTAGTAAGGCTAGCCTTGGAGATCGCATTGGCCAACCAATTTCTCAGCCATAATGGGCGCCTGGCTGCTATTACCAAATCCACCACCCACCCCAGCTGAGGTGCAGACCAAATCGTAGCCCGCATCTGCCAAAAAAAAAAAAGCAAGCAGCTGCCAGCTCCATAACTGTCCTGGAATTCACTCCAGATTCAACCACCACCTGAGAGAGAAGTAAATAGGAGTGAGCCACCAGGTAGAGGTGCATAACCCACTGGTTCTGGACGTATCTGTCTGGACGCTAAGAAAATTACCAATTCAAAAAAAAAAAAAAAAAGAATCCTTCTTACCTTTGAATTCTCTGTTAATGTGCAGAAAAGAGGAGAGAGGATCTTTAGGCAGTCCTGTACTGACATGCAGTCAAGAGAGCTGGTGGGATGGAGCAGATGCAGGAGCTGTGCACCATGCAGCCACTGCTACGGCCGTGTTGACTGGTCAGCCAATGCTGCCGCCTTATTCCCCCCCTTCCTCCTGCCAGCCCACCCTTCAACCTGGAGGTGGAAAATGGACAACCCACTCCCCCCAAGGTCCCAACTGTTCTAATCCAGGGGGCTTCTGCCCCTGGCCCCACACCCCTCTAGGGTCAGCCCCGTGTCTCAGACAAGGCCTTAATTGCCTTAGGAGTACAGAGTCTGGGACGTGCCAGATGGATTCGATTCCCAGGTCAGCCAAGGCTGCTCCTGGGATGGGACTGCATCCCAGTACGGCTGATCAGTAACACATTGTGGGCCAGACTTAGTGCGTGCATACCAGGTCCTGGCCATGGATCATTGCTGCAAAGTAAGTGGGAGTTCTAAAAGAAACGGATAAACCCAGAGGAGTTGTAAATTAGGACTTCTAACACCCTACCCAATAGAAGTTAATTCTAATTGAGCTGCGGGGTTCAGAAGAGAACATGGTTAGGCCAAAAACCAAAGAATCTGTTCTATGTTGCCCTGTGCTATCTAGAAGAGCAGAACCACATAACTCAAATGTAAAGACTAACATGTCCATTTCTGAATGAGGCACACGGTAAGATTCTAGCCCACAGAGTTCACAAGGAATGCTCATATGCCCTTGGGTCTCAGAATTTATCAATACACAAAAAAAGTCCTCAAAATATTTAAATGAGAAACTACCAACAGGCACTCATCTCTCTCCATGGAAAACAGTAGATCAAAATTATCAGAAAAATAAAGTATGACCAATAGCTTTTTAGCACACTGATTATATAGAAGGCAGTTTGAGAGCTGACAATGTGCTAAAAAGCTTTCAATGCCTAGCATGATGGTTATACTTTCAGAATTTATTTATAAATTGATAAGCAGAATTTATTTTTTTTTTTAAATAAGATTTTAGGATCCAAAGTTAGAGAAGCTGCCATTCCATTTGTCAGAAGTCTACAATAGCCATTAGGGCTGAACAAGAACAAGCACAGTCCTTGAGGAAAATGCAGCATGGAAGCTGCAGACATTTTACAAAACACACGCTTTACCCAAAAATAAAGTACATGTCATATTCTGGGGCTGAGGGAACAAACATTTTCCTTACCATCAATTCCTGTTCTATTAACTTCTACAGCAGCAGCTTCAAACCGGAGTGGAGGAGTAGCCTGGTGTTTACAGCAGTGGCTATGAACCAGGAGAACAGGGTTCGAGTCCTGCTGTCGCTCCTTGTGACCTTGGGCAAGTCACTTTACCCCTCAGGTATGAACTTAGATTGTAAGCCCTATGGGGATAGGGAAATACTACAGTACCTGAATATAATCCGCTTTGAAGTGCTGACAAAGTGCAAAAAGCAGAAAATAAAAATTAAATAATAATTCCAACCATCATAGCATTTCTTGTCCAGTATGAGCAGACACGGGGTTCTGAAACTGAACCCAGAGCTCTGCATGGCTACAGGCAGCACTGGCCCTACCTGCTTCTGCAAAAAGAGCTTCATCCTCCAATGACGCAGGGGGCAATTACTACCTTACTATGAAAGAGCACAAGATGGTGAAGAGTCAATTGCTTAAAAAGACAATCAGTAGACAAGTGATGCTCTTTGCTTTTATTCAATGTAGCATTCTATACAGAAAAAAAAATAAAGAAATCCATGAATGTCAAAAGGCCTGACAGTGAAGAACAGGATTTCCTTAACCCAGACATTATAAGACCCTTGCTCAAAATGTTACTGTACATAAAAGAATCAACCCCCACCCTCCCTCACATTTACATCAATCCTTAGATTACATATTTATCTTAAACTTTAGAACTGTACAACTTTGTTGCAAACCAGGCTTTTTCCTATGAAAAAAAAATAAGATTAAAAAAAAAAGCCACTTTGGATTTAAAACAGAACATTTAAAAGCAGGGAGTAAAAATACTCTGCAGCTTAACCTTAATAAAATCTTTTTTCAAATAGTTAAATTATCCAGACCTCTGCTTAGTTTGGGTAGAATTGTGCAGGCTGTTCTCACCGCACCTGAATCCACGTTTCTCAGGTCACGCAACACCATTAACAAAACCATTTCATTCCCTCTTATGTGAGCACACACACACTCACACACACTCACACACACTCACACACACTCACTCTGAAGGAAAACTACTGCTGGATAAAGATTTCCAAAGGTCTTGTCCTTATTTTGTGCTGATGGAGAAACAGCATGAACAGGATTCTTGGAAGCAAACTCCATTTCTGCGCCATCAGGAAGCACCGATATCTCAAAAGGTAAGACCAAAACACAGGATACTTCCTGTAAGGCTGATGTAGTTCAGTAAGTTGCCAAAGAGCGATCAATCCCTCCCCGTCAGAAGAGCCTCGGCTGAGGGTACAAGGACACATTCTACTATCTGAGAATTCTAATGGGCCATTTTTCCTCTGTTTAAAACTCAATCTGACCTATTTAAAGAACCGCCATACTCAGGATGCAAGCAGCATACAGCCACTACATAGGATAATTAAGAGATTTCCACATTTCAAGTTTTTCTGATCCACATCACTAAACAAGGGTGTATTTACTAGCACTTTCACCAATAAGTGTGTCTTGTTCATTGGGCCAGATGTATTAACCAGCTTTCTCCATTTTATGCCTACGGGACAAATGCAGAGTCCATCAGCTCCACAAAGCCCCAGTTACATCTGGTCAGCTTTGTCCTAGGCTCTACTGCCCAGCTACTGGATACTTAAAGGCAGACTGGGCCTTACACCTGCACAGGATGCCAACACGCTATTTATAAAATTCTGTTATCTCAGAAGCGTGCCAGCCGCCAGCTCAGGGTAATACCTGAACAGCACATTTGGGTCTGAAGATTTCCAATGTTATCAGTACATTTGGTTAAAATGATACACAGATAAAAATGGCTACCCCCAAGTTGCACAAGGTAGTCCTGAAGACAAGCCTGTCAGCATCCCCAACAGGTCTGGTTTGTAGGGTAGATAAAATATGCAAACTAACCTGTTCTTAGATCAAAAGTAGGACATTACTTCATGAATTTTCAATGTGGATATACTAAAAAAAAAAAACCAATGGGGGGCAAGACAACAGAAGTATGAAGGTCATTTGAGAACGGGTTTGGGAACCTCTGGTATTGGGAACTTCCATTCGTTTTCCAGGAGTACTACTGCCTCATAGCTCAGTTTAATCCAGGATTTTGGGCATACACCAGCTGCTCTAACTTTCAGACTCTCCATAATGAATTTGCACAACATATCTGCATACATTAACCAGGTACCAACCTAATGTTGAAAATCTCTCAGGCATATTATGTATGAATAGTCAGAAAACCAGACCAGCTTGGATCTCCTGAAGACTGGGTTGAGAACCAATGCTCTAACCACAACCCCACATGTAATATAGTGCATGCAATCAACACTAATCAAAAAAACAAAACAAAAAAAAAACCATGACCATGGAACTGGATACTAAAATCTACAGTAAATCCTTGAAAATAAGGTTTCATAGCAATTGCAGTTATGTTGCTTTTGCCTTCCTCTACAGATCTGACTACAAAGCAGAGGAAAATGCAGATCTACTTTAAATAAACTTCTATAGACTAAGAAGTGCAAACATGTGGACTAAGCAGCTAAGCCTCTGACACACATTACGACTGTGTGTTCCAAATCATCCCAATGGCACAAGGGCTTCACTATCGTGCTCAGGACACAGTCAACGCAGAATAGAAACACCGTGTGCATGCGTGTCTCCTTGGCACCAAAACCCTCTCTCTCTCCCTCCTCATGGGCACCCAAGGCTTGCATTAAAGTATGCTTCAACAGATTCTTACCCTTGCAGGAGGAAGAAAGAGACCCAAGCGATAGTAAAGTGCGTCTAGCTATACTTTTCATATTTACTAATTTAAGAACATTTTCATTTTACTTAAATAAAGTTCAAGGAAAATGAAATTAGCAAAATCACGTTCAACCCATACTAGTTTCCTCCCTCATCATAATTATAAAAACATGAAAGCACACTAGAACTTATAATGTGCCCTCTCCCTAATTCTTTGCCTGGGGTAGAGGGAACCACTAAGCACAAGGCTACAACCGAATAGGGACAAAACAGGTACCCATGTGATCGAGGGAGGGAGGGAGAAAGAAAAATCACAGTTCAAAACAGACTTGTACAGTAGGGTGTACAAATGGATACATTGCATGGACCAAATGGTCCTTTTCTGTCGACATCTGTCTCTCTAAAATACCTCTTTTTTTTAAATAAACCACAATACCCCTGGAGGAATCTTAAATGTGGGTTTATGGGCTGACTGATGTAATCTCTTCTGCTAACCTCTCTCCTGTTCTTAAACAAAACTGCTCTGTAGAGTGGTTTTCAAAATGTTTGTGGCAATATCCGTTAGGATACGAAGAGGTTAAATAAAGAATTTCAACAAAAGAGCCCTTATATTTAATAAGGCAAAAAATGTGGCAAACACTTTGTAATTCACTGCTGTGATCGTGCCTCTGAGTGTTTAATTTTAGATCTCATTAGAATCCCTGGGGAGGTGGCAGCCTTCCCCGCTGCCCCTGTGGTTGGTTGCTAAATATTTCTGAGAAGGCAATTCTCATGATGTCAAATAAAAGTCATTATGATCAGTGCAAATAGTTTTCAAAAACCAAGTATCTTTACACACATATACAAAGATATTTAACAGATTTATACAAGAGATGTAGCTATCCCAACTCAGCTTCCAGAATGGTCCGTCTCTTTAAATCCCTCCTTCCAATGAAACATAACCCCATTACTGCAAGTCATGGCAGCACACTGGCATGGGTCATGATAACATGTATCATAGCTGTGATTTAGCATGTTAGGAGAGCTTATATCATTACCTTTGGCCCCCGGATCATGCAAGCTGAATGCAACTATATAAAATTAAACCCTACCATATAAAATGATCACCACACCCAGGGCTTTTTCCATACGCACAATGGGATGATCTTTCTGTTAAATAAAGGAGACAAAAATGTCCCAATTTTCAGGAATCCAAGCTCCTCTTTCAGACTTCACATTCAAGACCTCTCCCCCAGTTTTGGCATTCACAAGGCCTTACAAGGTCAGTTATTCTCTTCCCCAGGCTGTGTTTTTGGAAGTCAATGTTTTAAGAGACTTGTTCATAACCACCTTTAAAGGAGATGGGCATCAAAACAGAGTAATTTAGTATCACAGGCAGTGTTAGCATGTGACAATATTCCCTAATAATGAACGCCATGTACAACATGTGATGAAAGTCTGGGGCAGTATATTCAGAAAAAACGCACACTCCGGCCCAGGCATACTTCCTACATTTCATTTTCTGTTTTGAAACACAGTGAAAAACATAAATGCACATGCCAAAAGGGGGCAATTGCAGTCTTGCCAGAGGAAGCCATAGGTTAAATCACATTATGATAAGTGCTACCTATCTCAAGCCCAGAAAAGGAGAATAAAAAGCAGGAGAGAAGTGTGCTGGGAAGAGAGCTGCAGGCACAAATATACTAGAAATGAAATATGCTACAATTACCTTTATAACTGTCTACTCAGATCAGATGCATATTGTGAAAGTACTTTCTACAAAAGAAAGTCGAATTTTAGTTAACACATCTCTAGGAATAGTAAACACCACTGAACTTATTGTGCAAACAGCAGCTCGAGAAAACCAGCAGGCTCAGGAGGTAAAAAGCCTGATCCCAATACTAGGGCTCAAAATACCACAACAGTTCCAATTAAGTGTGAGAGAAGTACCCCAAATTCTACAAATCTCAACCGGGGCCAGGTCATGTCAGCATCACTGAATGGGGGCCGCCAAATTCTAACACATCATGTCCACGGAATAGAGACACTTAAAGAAGACTGATGACAGCGGGTGCTGGAAATTATCCAGAAGCCTGAACATGCAGACCTCAGGTGAGTGAGATATCCCTGTAGAAAGTGCAAGAGAAGACTGCTCAGTATGAAAGGAGTGTGATGCTGCATTTTCAGCCAAACCAACCAGCTCAAAACATCCAGATTCAAATAGGTTGAATGGCTCAACTAAATGTTGTATGCTCTGGGGTATACGTATCCACTGGCCTTTTGTACAATGCCTACAAAAATGTGACTATATTGGCCATTTGGGGACAGCTATGCTGAAGCCTGCTTTAATAATTCTAAAGCAATCAGGATCCAACTTACAAATAGCAGCACTGAAAAGAGAACTCGTCAAACCAGCACCAGGTAACTTCTTTCAAAATATATTAGATTTGTTTTTATTTCAAAAGCACACAGATAAGAGCAAAGTGCTGAACAAACAAAACTACTGTAAACTAGAAATGAAATGACTTTAAAAAGAAAACTGCTTTACCTCTAATGTATGGATTTAAAGAATCACTCTTGAAAGCAAAAACAAAATATTGCTTCAGAGCTTCCGAATGCATTGAAAGGATGCAAGAAGTCCAATACATTCAGGCCTCTGAGAAATATTTAACACAGACAACAGACAAAAGTAAAGAATTGTAAAGTAGGGTCAGCCGGAGGACATCAACATCATATCTGAATGGATAAAAGATACAGAGAAGCAGGAGGAAGCAAGTCTAGCTATCCTGAACATCGCTAGTCTCTTTATTCCCCAGCTCAGAGAAGAAAAAAAAACAAACACACATCTTTAAACAAAACCCTTTTCATATAGGAGACCAGCATTTCAGCAGAGAGTCTTCTAGCAACAAAGTCCTCCAATCAAGCAGACCAAACACACAAAATGTATTTGCTATGTTGAAGTATTTTGACAGAACGCCCTCCATCTCTAAAGGACAAACACCTATGCCATTACAGTGAGGCGTAAGCAGAGGTAGCTACTTACGTTCCACCTTCCCTCCTCAGCAGCACTTCTGTGCACTGTTCCACAGCCGTTTATCTCCCCCCATGTACAGACGTTCTGCTAAACAGCGCTTGGAAGCAGCTAAGGGAGCCCAAGCTGCTGTGAGGAACGGAAGATCAGTAGGCAAGTACATGGATTGTTTAAAGCTGTTTAAGCCCTTACTTGTACATTTCACTGGAGCGTTTCTGTTCTTTACTCTGAAGCTGTGCAAATGCATCATATATTATCTCCTCTGCGTCCAGTTACAAAAGGGCATGAAATATAAATACTACCGGTGTGGTTTTAGCAGCCAGGTTCACACTGTGGTGCGACACAAGTGAAGGGTGGTGTGTGGGGAAAAGGAGTGCAGGGTGAGGGGTGGCAACCAGAAGACCTAGTTACATCTATGGTGCATTAAAAGCAAAATACACTTCTTGAATCCTCTGCAATGAAGCAGTTAACATGTATTCAGCATTTTTACAACTAATGGGCCTCCCAGCCCAGCCATGGCTTTAACACTACGTTTGCCCATTTTCTCTTACTCAGCAGTGACAGATGGTATCATCCTCATCCACTTTCACCAGTATGCATGCCCCAGTATTATTCCTTTCAAAAAAATAAAATATTTTCTAACTGATATCTTTAGCATTAAAAAGGAAGGAAACAAAAAAAAAAAATCCTAAAATAAGTGAAGCTGAACCAGGGCTGATTTCAGGAGAGCTAGAGAGTCTATGGAGGCTGTTCCTCAGTGTCGCCTCATTTTAACTTTCCGAGCCGGGCTGCTATCATCCTCTTCCTCCTCCCTGCCTTCCTCATAGTAGTCTGCATATTCATAAGACTTCCGCCAATAGTTCTCAGAACTGAAGTTGTTTTGTCTTCTGTGTTTTGGTAAAAGTACAGAGCGTCTGTTCTCTTCTTTATCCATTTCTAAAATCCGGGGTCTGAGGAAAAGAAAGTAGAGAACATGGGAATTAGTGGGGGTTGGGTTATGTGCAAACATCCTTTTCTCACAAAGCCTTATGGTGAAGGATTTTGATATGCGTCATTCCACTAGGAGAAGGTAGAAACTTCAAGCAGCAGTTCCAGCATGGCGATGCTTACTATTTATAAACCATAAATAAAGTGGGCCACGTCCCTCACCTGCACCCTTATTCAAAAAAAGGGTGGCACTATTTTAACTAGGAAAAATGCACATTAGTGAACACAACCCATTGGGAATAATGGGGCCTGCAATACACCCTTGTGTCCAGGTGTGCTGACCTCTAGTTTATTTCAAATATTATTTTAACAAACTTTCCTAACTTGTTCACAAATCAGAAATAACCTGAACCTGAGGCACAGCCTTCATTCAGAAGAAAAGCCGTTTACAGGCCAGGCCATATCTGGGACAGCAATCTCCGCTACTAGAGACTGCATTCCCTGCTGCGTCCATGTAAGAGCAGCTGAGATCACAGCTTCATGGAGTCCATGAAGAGGGAAACACCCAAGGTCACTTCTGCATGCAATAGAAACACAGAAATGGAGAGGACTGCTTTCATGTGGGTCTGCTTGCCATATTCAAAACGTTTCAGTTTTGTTCCTAGAATTTAATGCAAAGTAGCAGAACACCAGCCACAAGGTGCTCTAGGTTCTGGCATGTGTAGGGGCTCATTTTTACATCCTGATTCCAGCATCTAGTACCTTTAAAACAAATCAGAAAGCATCAGCCAGTTAAACATGATCTGCTGCCTCCGACCCATATTTTCTGATTAAGGCTAGGACAGGAAATGCTTTTTATTTATTAAATATAAGCTAAACTTGTAAGCTAAAGGCATGAGCCTTATTTTTCCCCAATTTGAAATAGTTTGATAAATCCTGCAAACAAGAACAGCCAAAATCATGCATATTTTTGTTTGTTGCTCGTTTTGGCATTTCACTCGGTTAATAAAAGTGGTTTTGGTGAAGGTTTCCGCAGCTTGCAATGGCTGCTGACCATGTTTAGGAGGCAGAGGGTGAGCAGAGTAAATTCCAGGACTGATTTGCTTTAAGTTCTCTTTCCTACATAAACATGTTTCAGGCACGTGGCTCAGCTTGCCCTACCTGTGGGCAGCATCTGGGTCGGCTTTGCGATGGGATCGCTTTGGTTTTAGAATCTGCTGCTGCTTGTTGCTTCCTGACAGTCGACCAGGCGTATACCCTGCCAACATGGAGCTACTCAGCGACTTTGTTTCCAGTCGAGGCGCTTCCATTCTTGTTCTGTAAAACATTGAAAGATTTCACTTGACAAGCGATTTGGGCGAGGGTAAGGAGTGCAACTGGTCCACCGTCATTCTGCCAGATCTGTAATGAGTGAACACAATTAATGCTCCCCAGTACCCATAATACTGGACCAACACAACAGCTTTCTAAATCAATTATACAGAACTTGGAGATTAATCTTAAAACCTGCACAGAGAGTTTCGGTATCTATCAAGTTAAGTTGCTAGAGGCAAATTTATTACTCCACATGGCACAAAATTACACTTCTGACTGGGTCTTATTTTAATAAAGCTGCCTTCTTTCTTAGCAACACTTGCAAAAAAATAAGAAATACTAACCATAAATGAATTCTAAGGAGTAAAGTTCTCTCAAACTGGGGCAACCTCCCCCCAGTTTATTCTTTTCATGGCTCACATTAACCGGAAGACAGATTTCTTATAAGGGTTATGCTACCTAGGATGATTCACTTATTACAGCTCAGTCCCCTGGGAGCAACGAACAAACATTTCCATTCTGTAGAGCTAGGTTATGATCAATTTATGGTAAGCATGGGGCCCTCAGGGGCCACAGTTTGATGCCTTTACTTCAAGCAGTTCCTTATTAAACGGGAAGGGAGCAATCTCTGCTACAGTTACACTCCCATCTTAAAACGCTCCACTAAAAAGTGATGAAATTATACCATTCACCTCTCTCCTCTCAGATTTATATATTCTAGCAAGGTATCCAAGCTAAAAGGCAAGAGACGAAAAACATTTTGTTAAACATAAAGTTACTGGGCCACTATGCAAGTCTGTGATGAAAGTTTCTAGTGCTCAGCACGCACCAGTTTCTTCCATATCCAGTTCTGTTTTTCCAGGGTTTAGTCAAACATTGTCGTGGCATCCATCTGTCTATACAGGTAGGACCTCAGCGTTATGTTACATAAAAACTAATACCACTGGGCTAGCGTCTATAAATCAATCTTGTGCGCACTACTCCATTTACCTGCTAGAATACAAAAAAGGTTATCAAGTGCTCGCTCACTCTACAGCCAAATTTAAATTCTAATTTACCTTCAACAATAAGCCCTAAACATAACTATAAAGTTTTTTCCCCAGAAAATCAATCCACACAGACTTCCAAAATTCAGAACTATTGTTTTTATACTTAAATATCTGGCAGCAGCCTCTAGGCAAGGAATTTGGTTTCACACACAGTAACACAAGGTATAATTTGGCAAGGATGTAGGTATTTAACCAAATCCTTACACAGAATGCTCAGTGCACCTAAGATCTAAAACTAATTGCAGATAAAAAGGGTTTTGTAGCTCTAAGATGATCTGCAGTTATACTGAAAACAGAGGTACATGCTTTGATTCTTAATTTGAATCTTCCAGACATGCTTAATTTAAAATTGTACACCAATATTAAAACTAAGCATGCTGGAAACTTTACCATCACAAATCACACAATTCTGCCAAACCTGAGCACATGCTATTTTTAAATTTGGAGAGGCAGGTTGATCTTTAAACAGCAGAGTCACAAGCTTTCAGACTGGAAATAAGATATAGATGTAGGTTTACTGTCATTCCTAGGAACTGCTCCATTCAGATACCAGAGGGAAAAAAAAAAAAGAAGTTCATAAGTCCAATACATAAATAAAGATTATCCTGAAGGGCCATACAATTAATGAATGACAATGTTCAATAAATCTCCAGAGAAATCACATCCTTTTATTATAGGGTTAGTATCAGAAAGTAGAGTCCACACAATTTCAGGAAGTAACCAGCACTTGACAGGCAATACATCTCTCTTGGAGCACAAACATGCCAGGATGGTTTAAACAAAAACCAGGCATCAGCTCAGAGCACAAGAAATAAAACTTTAGTGTAGTAAGATAGTAACCTCTGACTATGGAGTATGAAGGTTATAGTCTTAGCCAAAAAGGAAATCAAAGGTGGCATCCACCAAAAAATTATGTGCATGTCTAGGGGGATATTTCCATCTTTCTTTAGATGACATGGTGGCTTCGAGGCCTTAGCAACTGCCTCTTCATAAAGCTCCATAAAGTTCAGAGAAAAGCAACCTGCGCTATCACAGTAAAAATAATTTTACTTTTGAACAGACTCTAGATTCAACATTCTGACCATGTGGAACTGTAAACTGCAATGCATGATAAAATAAACTATGCTCTTCTCCAGATTAAAAAGTCTATATAGTCCAAGAGCAATAGTATGAAACTAGCTGTTCCAGAGGAATTTCTCTCATGTTTGTAAACCAACTAGATACATGAAGGCTGTCCGAGTTGTGCAGCCATGTGCACCTTGCACCAGACACATAAATAAAAACGGAGAGAGTCAAATTCAATTCCGCAGCTGATAAAATCTCGCTTCAGATGCTATAAAATTGGATGGTTTTGGCCTTTTCTATGAGACCCCCATCTGCAACAACATAGATATGCAAATTTTATAGACCAGTTTCCCTTAGCATATAAATCACTGAAGACCACCAAATCTAGGGCCACACTTAGGAGTAAGATGCAACCGTGGGTAGGTAGGTATATTAGGATACTATTTGCTCTTTCCTGGCAATACTGTTATTTTATAGAAAGGGATACATGGCACAGACTATGATCCAACTGCAATGCAAGGCTCAAAATACCACTGGTTCTTCTTTTGCTACAAAAATTCATTTATTCAAAGCAGCAAATATGTATTTGTCTACCATTTCTTAATCACTTTAGTGATTAAAAATCATCCAAAGTAATGAACAAAAAAGTTAAACATTTTTAGACAAATCAAAACTGCAGCCCATCAACATATCCAACAATGCTTAGACTAGTTTACTGCCACCAGATGACATAAGCCAAGTTCTTATTGCTTATGAAATTTCAACAGGTCATTTTCAGTTCTCAAAAAAGATGGAAGAGCATGCCATATACCCAGAAAAAACTAGAATGATGAAAAGCCCTATTAGTATTAGAAGGCAACTGCAGAAGATCTGCTCCTGCTGACCTAGGATTCGTTTTAGCCTTATTCCATTTTAAAATTGCCCGTCAGGTGGTGGGGATGATTTCTTTGAAGAACTTTAAATGCCAAAACTAGATTTTTAGACTTACAGCACTCCTCCATTAGTAATCAATGCACATCCAAAAGTACAGGTTTGGCCGAAGATTTGACTAATGTAAGAGCAACAAAAAGGCACACACTGTCACATTTTTAATCATCTTCCCTAACAGCACCAAGGGGGCTGGAGTAATAAAACCTGTGCTAAAATTGGAGCTAAATTTTACATGGGTTTTAGTTTACTCACAGTAGAAACCTGTGGTATCCTGGGATGCAGTAAGCTAATGGCATGCAAATACTCTGAAATTAAAATGCAAGAGAGGAAAAAAAACCCCAAAAAACCCACACGGACCATTTTCATGCCACTAAACTACAAATCCGCACTAAAAATTGTAATAAAACTGTAATTCTGAGCATCATTTCAGGGCAAAGGCAAGATTCCTTTGCCCCAGGTCACACATCAACATGTTGATAATTTTGGAGTGATGCCAAAAAAAAATCAAACATGCCAACTCCCCGATCAATGCCAAACACTTTTCTTTTTTTTCTGTTATGGAGTGGAGCACATGGTGCAGGGAGCCCGGAAAGGGGCACTAAGCAGACAGACCATCACTTCCCAGGGCAGATCTGCTAGTGACAAGTTCGGCAACGAGGAGAGCTCACTCCAGGAGAAGATGAAAAAACAGGGCAATCCAGCGCTTATGCCTGTTCCCCTGCAAGGTCAGGAAGCTGCCAGATCGAGCAGAGGCAGAAGGAAGCCAAGAAAGCTGCAATCAAGAAGAAAATGCCAAAGGAAAATGTGTCCACCCCAAAGAAAATCAAGTAGGTGATGGATATACAGGCGTGCCACTAACAGTGCACTTCTCTATCAGCAGCCAAACAAGTAGTGGCAAAGCTGCTGCAAAAAACAAAAAAAACCTGCTCCATAGTCCCCACTTTGCAGAAAACATTAAGTGTTTGACTCCTGCTTGGACCCAGGAGTTAAAATTTCCTGTGCTAGACAAACACGTGCAAAGCAGTCTGAGCTTTAGTGCACCTTCCTGCATTGCAGGCGAATGCCTAATATCATTAACATCAGATCTGCATACACCTGCACTAATCCTAGCCCAGGCTTTAACCTATGTTAGCCTGTGTTTTTCCCTGCATATAAGAGTAACACATATAGGGATATTAAACAATAAAAATCTAACATGAAAAACCATTTTAAAGAGCCAAGTTTTAATCATTCTCTGAAAGGAAAATAAATTCTCTTCCGAACAAGCTTCCCTCAAAATTGAATTCCACAATGTTGGCACAATATAAGAAAAGTCGGCTAGATGTTCCTAAACAAAAAGGATGAATATTTATTCCCCTAACTCTGAAAACTGTTCCACAGAGCATAGCCCATGCACAGTTGACTGGTTCAGCGTAGCAGACTTGAGATTGGTTGTTAAAAATAATCTGTATAAAAAGGTAAAAAGGCTTCATAAAAGTCAAACACCTAAACAGTAAGAATAATACAATCAAAATAATCAGAGCACAAAACACCCAAGAAATTGCAGTGTGAGGTCAAGTTGGGTACAGCAAAGATAAGGAAAGGGAAGGGAAATATTTAGGTTAAACAAAGGGTCTCAAGCAAGGAAAGGCAGGAGGAGCTGGGAATCCTAGGGCGGGGGGTTTTCTTGCTGCACACATGTGAAAAAGCAAGGCACTAGAAGATGAAAGACTCTTAGGTGGCACCAAGCACCACCTAATATCACTAGTCCAATAAATCTTCTGGCCACAAAGAAAAAAAAGAAGTTACAAATGTAAGTCATGTTTGCTTCAGGCTGTCCAAGTGGGTAAGAACGAACACTTACTTTCTCAATATGACAACAGCTCTCCTTTCCTTGATGTCTTGTGGTCGAATGCAGTGGGTAATTTCATCTGCAGCATATCCACTGAGGGAAAATAAAAACATCTTTTGAAAACAGCCCGCTCTTAGCAAGTGGGATTTATAGCATCCTTCATTCAAACAAGCTCAGGAATATTTCTGTACTTTGCAAATATACAGGCAGACCCCAGGAGATGAACTAGTGGCACACTTATTTATTTTACAGGGGGCTCTGTCCTGGGCAGTTTACAGTAGCAAATAAAAACAAGTGGTGCAACAGTTTAGCAACACAAGACAATAAAATATAGCAACAGACAGCATGCAAGAGAAAAAAATAGGAGGGCTCAGCAAAGCTTACAAAACCAACAGTAAGAATTCAACACAGGGAGTAGGCAAACGTTTATGACAGCCAGTTCTGCAGATACATATCCCAGAGGCGGACTGTTACTATTACAGTCTAGCTGCAGTTGTGTGAAAGGAGACACAAGGAGACTTATTTGAGCAAGATCACATGGCCAGTAGCAGAAAGGGAGGGAGGGCTGTGAATGTTTTCCCTGGACTTCTGATTTCTAGCTCAGCGGTAGGTGACACTATCTCCAATTGTACTGCAAAATAATTCCAAAGCTCTACAATAAAACAATGATCTTGTTTTCTTATGTACTGTGCTTGGTCTTGAGATACGCTATTTACTGCTCAGTTAAGGATTAGAAATTATGGGCTAATATACCAATTTACTTTAAAAAAATAAAATAAACCCACACCCATCACAATCCCAACCCCATATCGGCTACAAAGGATGGTGGGGGTAAGGGGAGGGAATAGCCTGCACCAAAAGCAAACATTCACTTGTTTCTAAGTGAATGCAATACATTGTCTAAAGCAGGAGTTTAACAAACATTTTTCAAATCAGAAAAGCAATATCCAAGAGATGCGATGACAAAAGACTGCCCTGCATGTCCATCTATCACTGTGAAACCCTGACCTAGTTAGGAAGGCAAGGTACAGTGGAGAAACCTGGATGATTTGCTGATAGTTTGAGAACTATACTGTCGGGGCAGAACATCCGACAAAGGACAGCAGAATGAGAATGAACTGCTGCAAATCGCAGTCCCATCTGGAACTGTTCTAAAGAAGCATAAATAATGCGAGTCCCTTAATTCTAACAAATCCAAGAGAAAGGAGACAATCCTCTTATTTTTTGTGCAAGTGAAGCACAGAGATTTTGCTCAGCACAGCAAGAAAACACAAATGTAAAATGACTTTCACTGGAAACTCTAATTTTGGGTAAACTTGCAAACACTCGCTAGTACATCTAAAGTTTTAACTTGATATCGAGTTATGGCTTAAAGCCTGAAAGTTAATTTTATCAGATTCACAAATCAGGCCACTGGTATTGGGGTAACTTTACTTTCCAAGCCAAAACCTTCTATAGTAGTCAGATACAAGCATAAGCTGTGAAAAGGATTATGTACGGCACTTATAAGATAGTGAGTGGCTCAGGTGTTGCTCCATACAAATACAAAGGCGTTTGTGATTAGTATGGTAAACGTGTTTATTTTATTGCAATCCACTGAATGGAAAAATTGCAAAAAACGGAACACACAAAATGTACACACAAGGTTGTATTATATTAACTGGTTCTACTCTGTTGTAACCGTTTGGTGTAGAGCAAGTAGTAAACCTGCAGTTCCAAAGACTAACTTTAGAGGGCAGTGGTCCACTCCTGTTTCTTGGGCTATGAGAAGTTCCATCATGTGGCCATTATACAATCAGGTTCTTACAGCTTCCACTATTTATAGAACAGTCCCATATTTCTCACTTCTCTGCCAGTCAACCACCATTATGCATTTGAATGTTTTTCCTTTAAACACAAAACACATACTGAGGTCCATATGCAGCAAAGTCTGAACTTATCCAGCTAAGTGGCGTCATATGAATATTGGGCTGCATTTTAACGGCCACTACTTAGATAACTAAAGAGTTATCTATCTAAATGCTGGGGACGGGGACACAAGGTATAATGGGTAGAAGATAATTATCCAGCTAACACTGCTGGATAAGTGGCCGCCAAGTTAGCTGGATAAGATTGAACCTGCTCGGTAGCAGGTCTAAGTTTGCTGGATAAATCAGCCACACCACTGAATATACCAGCTAAGTTATGTTTATCCAGCTAACCTTAAAATATCTAACTTACTGATTTCCGAGGATAAACAGAAATTAGAAACAGATAACATGATAGTACAGAGGCTGAATCCATGGCTTTACGATATTCTGGGTGTTCACACAAAATCTCAAGACAATCTGGTGTGTTACATGTATGAAGACAGCTAAAATCCAATGTCTACTAGAGGTTCTCCAACTAAGAGGGTAGGTTAATCTAGAAACTCGATGTTCAGAATTGCAGGCCAACCCAAAGAAACTAGGGCAGAATTTAATGCACTTTAGGACAATTTTTAAGGCATACTTTTTTTCACTGGAAATTCCTCTGTGAACTGCCTAGAGCTTTGGTGGCTGGCTCTCACTTGGCAGTCTCTTAGAGGTAAAAATAAACTCTATTTTACTTCTGTTCCATAGTCTTTGCCTGAGCTATTGTATATTGCCCTGCAAGCTATTTTGGTCAATTTTACTGTAATTATGTTCTGTCACTTCTGGTTTAAGATTGTGTATATATCATTGTTATCCACCAAGATCTGTGGATTGGCGAAATATTTTTTTTTGTAATTAACATTTTTATTGGATCCACTGAATAACAATTACAGTGTCATATTGGGAGATATGCACAGTTCCAACAATCTCCCATACATAAAAATCAGGATACAAAGTCAGCTCAAATAGTGAATGACATTCCACAAAGGTCAACAAGTAATGTCATTCCCCCAATCCCCCCCCCCCCCCTCAAAACAATATTCCTGGAGATCCTAGCCCAAAGTGCCGTGACCACCACAGATCTGTCACAAAGGTGCAATGATAGATAGGAGAGGTCATAAACAATTGTTAAGGGACTAAGTCAGCCAAATAGGAAGATCAGCACCTCCTCACTCCTGGGGCAAGCTCTCATCAGACCCTTTCCATAGCAAATAAAGGTCCCCAGATTGATTCAAACTTCTGCAATGAATGATGTTTAACAGCAGTTACTGTACTCAACTTACACCTAGGGTCCAATCTTGACAGGCCGTCCCCTTCAACGGAGCATTGATTTCCTGCCAACATCTTGCCACTTCGACACACACTGCTATACAAATCTGTTGAATCGGGGTCTGAGAAGATAGCCTCATGCTCATGTCAGGAATATTTAAAAGAACTGTTCCTCCCTGTAGCATAATTTTCTTTTGTAATCCCAGAAATCAACAAAGCTAACTGGTTCCAAAAAGATTGTATAGTGCTATATTCCCACCAAATATGAGAATGAGCCCACTACATCACAGCCTCTCCAACAATTTATATTGGGATATATAGTCTATGTAGTTTTTCAGGAGTATAGTACCACCCGAATATAGTTTCTGTTCTCCAGTAATAAATCTAGCAAATCCTCGATTTCTTCCTTTACAAATTGCACTCTACTTCCAAGAGCTCTCAGCTTAGATCTTTCCCATGCCCAAATATGGGAGGGGTTGTCTTTAAATCTAGAATTCAACAGCACATATAGTTTAGAAATCATTCCTTTTGTTTTGTCTGCCTTAGCACAAATAACTTCAAAAAGAGACTTCCCATGTGATAAGCGAGATACCACCTTAATGGAATATAAATAATTTTAAATGAATGATTAACTTCAATTACCCAAGACTGAAAATTCCTAGTATTATTTACACTGCTCCCATTATCACTTGGAATTTTCCAGACAAACTATTGTCAAGTTTTAAAACTACAAAAATTATGCACACATCTTCACTTAAAAAGTCACCTCAAAATTGTAACTAGGCTACCTTCCTTCTGAATCTCTTGATGCACTGAATACTTCCCGACAAAAGTATTAAAGAAAAAAAAAAAGAATATTTTACTAGTGTATATGTGAGCTGAATGCAATATTTAGGGCCTCATCAAGAAACTGCCAAGTAGGAAAAGGAAGAACAGAGTTCAAAGAGACTTCAGCAATTACCAAATTAAAAGGGTATTCTGATTGAGCACGTTTACACATACAATCCGCATAGGAAAATAAAATGTTAAAATACGCCCCTTAGATTTTTCATATGCTACTCAGACATCAAGAAGATTTGCTAAGCGTTTACCCACAAACAAAATGGGAGAAAACGTTTAGCAAATATGACCCAATATCTGCTTATTTTGATACTGCGGAGTTAATCTGCTATAGCTAAGTAAAAGCAAGCTGCTTCCTTCATAGTTAGATTCTTAGCAGAAGTGTAAAGACAACAGAACAGTTTGAAAAGGCTTCATAAAATTAGCAAAAGCCTAATAAATGGGGAAAAATACACTAATGAAATATTCCCTTTTGAATATGGAAACTTGTTTTTGCAGACTGACACCTAACACGTGCTTATTTTCATCAAAATTCAGGACTATTTGTTTCACAAAATGTAAGTTAAACTAAAATGTTTCTTTCCATGGCCTGTGGGACAGCTTTGGCTCATCAGGCTGCAGGAGAGTCTCCATCAAACAGTGACACTTCTGGGGAGAACTCAGGACAGGCACACCCAGTTCTGAAAGCTGTCATCTGCAGCCTCCTATCAAGGCCGGATTGTGGAAGGAGGAGACAAAGAGAAACGTGGCTAAACTCTTGCATGTGTTTGCAAAGGAAAGCTCGTGCTGCTGTCACTCTCGTCAGAAATACAGGAAATGGCATTTAGCCCAATTAAAAAGCTCTCTTGACTTCAAACAAACAATCTGTTATAATCACTTACAATATGGCTCAAGTTTGTGACAACCCCTCTACTAAAAGGAAAAGAAAATGCTCAGACTCCTACACTTTGGAAGGGCCAGCAGGACTAGGTTAGCGCAGTTACTGATTCCACCTGTCGGTTTCATAACAATTTCAAAATTCATACTACAAGTTTGAAAGCGAGCAGATAAAATGTTTATATAAATATATAAGCTGGAAGGATCAGATTCAAACATCCGGTGCACTCTGCCATAGCCAACATGCTGGGAATAAAGCAATGCAATGGGCTGACTTGGGGTTTTTAGGCGTGTTTCATCAGTGTAAAGCACTTACAGAGTCTGTCCATATGCATGGATTGGAGGAGCTCTCGTATCATGCAGGCCCTACTACATGTGTTAGAAGAGCAGGTGCAAGCAGAACTGGAGTATGAGACACAAAATGTCTATGAAATGCACTGTCCCTGTGTTATACTAGAAGCACTCTTCAACTTGCTATCTTTTTGCTTAGAATAGACTCAACAAGCACTATGTAAAGCTTCAAAAAGGAGAAAAATGGGGGGAAAGTCTGGCTGTAATTCCTACCTTTACTATTCAGTATCTATTCAGAGCCACTCACTACTGTTCTCTCTGCATTTGGTGTATTTGCAAATGATACTCAGCACTATATTACATCAGGAGATAGGCAAGAAGAGCAGTGGCGTGTTAGATGACTGCTAACTTGGGTGATTTCAAGCTGAAATTAAACACCCAGAATACTAGTAACTTGCAGCTGGAGTGCCAGCTGCAAGTTACTAGTATTCCAGCTAGAGACCATGTGAGACCTTTAGGTGTAGAATTGGAATGCCAAGTTGCTGGAGTGGTTAAGTTGGCATTTTATCGCTTGTAGCAGATGAGGCAGGTTCAGCAGTTTTTACTCAGCTGGGCTTTGCAAAGATTTTGCATACCATCCTCGTATTTCAGCTTGACTACTGCAATTCCCTATATTTAGGTTTGCTTGTGCAGAGTAAAAATTGATTACAGTGTTTACAAAATGCTATAGTGGGAAGGCTTAGAGATCACGTCTCCAGTTGTTAAGAACTTGCACTGCTTACCTGTCAGTGGGTATCTTAAGGCTCTAGTCATGGCATTCAAGATTTTGAATGGATAGGCGCGGACTATGTGGCTAGAGGTGTTTCATTCTACGGTCCCAGATAATTGGCCATCAGACAAGTTAGGGCTCGAGTCCATTTAATTTTCTTGAGAAGTGCCATGCATGTGGAATGCTCTACCAAGCAAGTGAGTTGAAGCACTTTAGATAGGTCCTCAAGCCCTGCCTGTTTCCTGAGGGAGAGTAAGCGTGGAGGTGTCAGTATGTTCATGGGGGTTTATATGTAACCTGCTATAAAATGCTGTACTGTAACCTGCTCTGGGCATTTTCAGGAGGATGGCTAAAATACCGAAGTAAATAAAACCAAAAACTTGCTTTCTTTTTTGTTAGAACAGACTCAACGTGTCCTATGTCAAGCTTCAAAAGGAGAAAACTGGTTAGAAGAATTACAGCCAGACTCTCTTCAAGGGAGGTTAATACACAAAAGGTGTAAGAAAATATTATAGTTCCTTGTATTTGGATACAGATTTCAAAGCAACCTCTAAACATCTCTGTGCCAGTGAAATCTGTATACAGAACCAGAGTAAGGCTTCTATCCACACAGATAAGATGCCTTAGTCTACTGGGATCTATAACCTATCAGGGGCAAATACCACATCCAATCTTCTACCTGCATCATGCAAGAGCAGAGTAACCCATGGACTAGCAGCACAAATCTTAGCAGAATTCATATCTGGCTTTGATCCCTGGAGAAAGGAGTTTGGCGTTGTTCTCATTATTACGCTCAGAAATCATGCAATAAAACTATAGCATGGAAAGTCTATTCTCAGGACTGAAATATGAAATGGCAAAGCCAAGTGAGAAACTGGAACAAGATTTGCATGAAATACATGAAACTGCATTCAAGCCTAAGTCTCATGTCAAAAGTAAAATACTGCGCAGCAGTAAATGAAGAGGAAAATATTAAATACTAATGGCTGAATTTACACAGTAATACAATTATCAGGTTGGAAAACATTTTTGCCCATAATATGCAGCTTCCTGCTGACGTGCTGGTCGCTGTATAGATTCTGCTATCTGTACATACTGACTGGGTGACCAGAGAGTTGGATCGGGTAGAGCACTAGTAGTTATAATATGCAGCTTCCTGCTGACGTGCTGGTCACTGTATAGATTCTGCTATCCGTACATACTGACTGGGTGACCAGAGAGTTGGATCGGGTAGAGCTCTAGTTGCCGTGTACTTGCATTTCAGCAAGGCCTTTGACACGGATCTGCATAACTTATACATATAGAGCACCTTTGGTATGGACCTTAAAGTGACTGGGTTAGAAAGTGGTTAGTGGGAGGCAAAAAGGGGAGTGGTAAATTGAGTTCACTGCAGGAGGGGGGGGGCATTACTACTGGTGTGTAGCGGGATCAATCCTTTGACTACAACTTTTGTATTTTTGCCAATACCACCAAAATCTGCAACAGGACAGCCAGGAAGGTGTGGAAAACATGAGGAGAGACCTCGCAAAGCTCAAGGAATGATCTCAGATCTGGCAGCTAAGATTTAATGCTAAAAAATACAGATATGCATTTCAGATGCAAAATTCCAAGGGAGATATAGCATATGGGGTGAAATTCTCCTAAGCACAAAAGAAGAGCAGGATCATATTTGATAATCTTAAGGTGACCAAAAGCCAGAAAGATGCTTGGCTGCATAAGGAGAGGAACAGGCAACAGAAAATATAGAGGTGATATTGCCCCCTGGTGAGACCTCATCTGGAATACGGTATTCAATTTTGAAGATCGCAAAAGGATATAAACTGGCTGGAGTCTAAAACAATCAGTGGTCTTCTATCTAATGCATAGAGAAATGGAAGAGTAGCGGACTACAAATCAGGGTTCAAATCACTGCGCCTCCTTGTGACCTTGGGCTAGTCACTTTACCCTTCGTTGCCTCAGGTACAAACAGATTGTGAGCCCTGAACAATCTGTTCTGAAGCGCTGAAAAGCGGAATAAAGTTCTAAGTTAATAAATATAGGGACATCCTTAAGGATCTACACATCCTGGAGGAAAGGCAAGAGAGGATATATTTTTAAATACCTCCAAGGTTTCCCTGCAGAGGTGGTCATGGGACGAGTATGAAAGGAGGTAATCTAAAGAAATATTTCTTTACAAACAGGCTGATACAGTAAAATGCAATAAGGGGTTTAGCACTGCCAAAACCCCCCTGAAACTAATAGCACTCATCACTTGCAAATACATATTAGCAATTCGCCCCAGATATAGAAAGCAATGTGCGCCCGATCTGCACATTTTATGCTCAGAAATTAAACGCCTGCCCAAGAGCAGTCAGGTTAGGAAAACAGACGCTTGTAAAATTGATCATCCTTTTCCCAAACCCGCTGACAGCTAACTCTCCTGCACGTTCGCTAAGGCGGCGCTAGGGGCACACTATTGTTCCTTTTTAACGCGACACCTCATTTAAATAATGTATCGCACGCTCAGGAGAGGTGGCTGGGCGCATGTTAGGAAAGCAGGCGATCAATACTGAGCGCCCGTTTTCCGCACAGCCTTATTGTATCGGCCTGAGAGAAAGGTAGTGGATGCCTGGAACAGCCTCCACATGGAGGTGGATACCAGAACAGTATCTGAATTCAAGAAAACAAGGGATAAACCTGGGGGATCTGAGTGGTAAAGGCTGTAAAGCTGATTTAGTTAGTGTGGATAGGAAGACTAGATAGACTATATGGTCTTTTGCCGTCACCACATTTCTATGTTTCTATATATTCTGAAGTTTTTACCTGCACATAAAAGTGCATCCATTTTAATTCTTAGAGACATCCTCCGCTGAAGACACCTCACTAATCAAAAGAACACTTCCCCTTATCTGAAACGGAATTCCTCCCAAGACAAAGTCAGGTGGTATATAAACAGAAGTCCAAGAGTCTGACCAGGGTCAGCTAGGCTTCAAACTCCAGTTCTGGATTCACCAACAGATACAATCTATTTATACCCTCAATTCAGTAGAACAGGAGTGGTGGGCAGACCTGGGTCTGCAACATGGATATTCCCAGCAGCTCAAGCAGAATTTTGAATACACTTTAGTTTGCTGACCAAAATGGTTTGGGGTCTGCACTGGAAGACTTATGAGAGGCAGAAAGATCTGAATATATATACACCCTGAAAGAGGGGAGGTAATGGTACAGACCTTAAGATACCAGAATGGTTTTAATGATGCATGTTCCTCAAACCTTTTCCGGAGGAAAGCAAACAGTAGAACTAGGGGTCACGATATGAAACTTCAAGAAGGACAACTTACAACAGTCAAGAAATATTTCTTCACAGAGAGGGTGGTGGATGCCTAGAATGCCCTTCTGGAAGAGGTGGTGAAGACAAAAACAGTAAATGAACTAAAAAAGGCATGGGGTAAACACTTGTGTATCCCTAAAGGCTAGAGTTGAAAATTCAGAAGAAGGATGCAACCAGCACGGAGTGACAGCTACTACCCCTAATAGAAGGCATGGGGATTACTACCCTGAACCAATTAGCTTTCATGACTGATGGAGTTGCAACATTGTTCTCCGCTTTAATAGTGGGGGTGAAAGAGAAATTGGATTCGGATGACAACCAACACTGGGTGCTGACGTTTATGGTCTAGGTTACCAATATGCAGACATTAAGGGAAAAAGCACAGGACTGCTTCTATGGCCAAGTCCAGAAGCAAAGCACGTCAAGCAGCACT